>NC_043713.1:49206813-49313213 GCF_006229205.1 Suricata suricatta
CCTCCCGCGCCCGCCCCGCCCTCCGGCCCGCGCCCGCCCCTGCCCAGCCGCTCTCTCCCCCGGCCTCTCCCCCGCGCTGCGTCTCGCCCCGGGTCTCCCGTCTCCGCATCCGACAGAAGGATGTCGGACGAAGGCGTCTTTCAGGCGGTCAAAGGCTCATCCTCGGTGTGCGCGAAAAGTGCCGCTGCTGGTCTTGTTTCTTGACCCCCGAACTACCTAGAGGGTGATGTGAGAGTTGGGGAGCAGCAGTGTCAGCGGGGTGACGGAGTAAGCTTGTCCCTTCCCCAAAAGTCTCTGGAGCATGGAAGGTTAGGAGGTCAAACCGAGAGGAGAACGTCTTCGGGGTTCCAAGCTTCCAGGTGCGCTTGTGGACATCCGAAGGAAGAAAGGGGCACGCACAAGCGAGCGCGCTCACTGTCACCCGGGAGAGCCGCGGCTGAATCCAAAGTCACCATTAGATGCTCTCCCTACAGAACTCAGAGAAGGATTACAACTTTGAACCTTCAAGAACACAGAGACAGAGCCAAAAAATCCTCTACGTTCCCCTTAATTTAGAAAAGCCACCCTTGTACCCACCGCCCCTGGATTGATAAGGTTGAGGGAGGCCGGGCTGTTGAGTTCCCTCCATTGTGGCCCATCATGTTGTCCCAATGTGGGTCCACCCCCCCCCCCCGTCTTTTAAAACCCCCTAAGCAGACCCATTCCTTGCTTTATTGCTTTAAAACTTAAATTAAGTGGTGAGTGGAGCTGTGGGGAGGGAGGTGCATAGAGACTTCCTCAACAATGATGAAATGAAAAATCACCATGCAGTTACTAACACACCAAAAGGAATACAATTCTGCCTGGGCGGTGGTTACAGCTTTTCTGATTTCCTGTCCCCCGAGGATTTGGTAACACGCTGTAAACAACCCACTGGTTCATTCTAAACAGGGAATTATGCTCTAGAAAAAGGTAGTGCCCAGAAATGAAAACATTCTAAAATATTTTAGTTTCTCCATTCCAGAATCCTTCTTTTGTGAACATCAGGGGAAAACTTGCACATGAGTAGCAAAGAAAAAGATGAAAAACCAACACTTTTTTTTTTTTTTAACTTTAGGGGTTGATTCAACTATAGGATCCTTGCGGACTTGTTCCAGCTCCCAGGAATGCTACCTGCCTTGTCTTGCTGGGCAAGTGAAGGTGGCTAAAGGAAACCCAGATTATGGATTCTCAGCCCAGAATTCACTAACCAATGTTGGAATAGAGGAAATCCACCAGTTCCTTTGTGTAATAACTTCTCCAGCTGAAAAATGGAGAGGATTTTGGCTCCAATATTTGAGTCAAAAAATCATTTTAAAAACATAAATTATAGCTATGACACCAAAAATAATCAAAGAAAATATAGATAAATCAGATTTCATTAAAATTTAAAACTTGTGCATCAAATAACACACAGGACCCAGTGTGAAAAGGCCACCCACAGAATGGGAGAAAATATTTGTAAATCATAAATTTTCTAAGGGACTAATATCCAGAATATATAAACAATGCCTACAACTCAACCACAACAAAAACCAACCCAGTTAAAAAATGGGCAAAGAACTCAAATTGACATTCTCCAAAAATTTACAAATGGCCAATAAGCATATGGAAAGATGTTCAACATCCTTAACCATTAGGGAAATGCAAATCAACATCACAATGAGATACTATTTCATATCCATTAGTATGACTATTATAAAAATTTTTTTTAAATTTTTTTAAAGTTTTATTTATTTTTGAGGAGAGAGAGAGAGAGAGAGACAGAGTGTGAGTGGAGGAGGGTCAGAGAGAGAGGGAGACAGAATCTGAAGCAGGCGCCAGCCTCTGAGCTGTCAGCACAGAGCCTGATGGAGAGTTCAAACCCACAAACTGTGAGATGATGACCTGAGCTGAAGTGGGCCAACCGACTGAGCCACCCAGGCGCCCCCAAAAATGTTTTTTTAAAAAGGAGAAAACAAGAAGTGTTGGCAAGGATGTGAATAAATTAGAACCTTATGCATTGCTGGTAAGAATGTAAAATGATGCAACCACTGTGGAATACAACATGGTGCTTTCTCAAAACAATGAGACAGAATTGTATTATCTAACAGCACTACTTCTGGATATATGCCCCTAAAGAATTGGAAACAGGGATTTGAATAGATATTTGTACACCCGTGTTCATAGCAGCCTTATTCACTATCGCCAAAAGGTAGAAGATTGATGGACAGAGCGTCCATCAATCAGTGATAGATAAATAAAATGTGCTATATATTAACAGTGGAATATTATTCAGCCCTAAAAAGGAAGGAAATTCTGACACCTGCTCCAGCACTGATGAATGTGAGAGCATTATGCTAAGTGAAAAAAGCCAGTCACAAATGGACAAATACTGTGTGATTCCACTTATATGAGTCACCTAGAGTAGTCACATTCATAAAAGACAGGAAGTAAATGGTGGCTGCCAGGGGCTGAGGGGAGGCAAGAATGGGGACTTAGTGTTTAATTGTTAGAGTTTTAGGTTTCCAAGGTGAAGAGTTCTGGAGATGGATGGTGCTCATGGTTGGGTGATAGTGTGAATGTACCTAATGCCACTAAACTGCACACTTAGAAGTAGTTAGCGTGGTAAATTTTATGGGTACTTTACCACAGAAAAATTCTAACAACAAAAACTATGAGGTTGAAGAAAATCCCATAAAACCCCAAACCTACAATGTTAGTTATAATGAGTCAAACTCAGCCCTGCTGATGAAGAAGCAGGCTTGGCAATTCTTCTTCTTTTAATGTTTGTTTATTTGTTTGTTTGTTTGTTTGTTTGTTTGTTTGTTTTTGAGAGAGATCATGCATGTGAGAGCAGAATAGGGACAGAGAGAGAGAGAAAGAAAGAGAATCCCAAGCAGGCTCTGGGTGTCAGCACAGATCCTGATGCAGGGATCAAACTCATGAACTGTAAGATCATACATGAGCCAAACTCAAGAGTCAGACACTTAACCGACTGAGCCACCCAGGTGCACCGGCAATCTTGTAGAGGACAGATCTAAGAAGGGCTCCTGGAAGATCACCTCTGTCAGCACAGAGTGGATGGAACCCCCCACATACATCCCACAGCTCCCCTGCCTGCCACCTTCTCTGAGTCCCACTCTGGAGGGTTCAAGGGCCGAAGGTTGTGGACATATGCAGATCATCAGCTGACCAAGATTTCTCTGATCAAGATCTATGAGAGAAGTTGAGGACTGAGCTGGGGCTTAGGAAAAGAAGGGAAAGGTAAAGAAGAGGAGGGTGGTTGGGAAGGACTGAATCATACCAGTGAAGATGCTTTGAACTCCTCAATGGAAATGGTATAAGGGCCTCCAGGTCATATTGAGGCCTCCTCACCACTGCCAGCAGCAACTGTGCCCTGCATTCCCACTACACTTATAAAACTTGGGGAAGGTGTTATCTCAGTTAATCCTCCCCCAACCTTGTGCTAAGTATCTCCTTTTTACTAATGAAAAACTGTATCTCACGCTGCTCCACCTCTTTCCATCTCCCATGTAAAGACTACACAAGCCCATCTGGAATTTTGCAAGGACCCTCCAGGTGGCCTCCCCACGCCCGCTGTTGCTTCTCTTCCACCCCAGCCTCCAACATGCAGCATCTGGAGAGGACAGGTGAGAGATGAGAAACTCTAGTTTCCCTAGCTTAGTACCTTTAGAGATGTTCCAGGCCATGCTATGAAGATGCGGAACCCAGGCTGAGCCCAATGGGCTCCTTGAGTGAAGGAGAAGCTGAGAGGGTAGGGAGACCATGGCAGGACAAAGCACTGGAGGGGAGAGAGTGGCAGTTTAGGCTAGGGTCATCCCAATACCTTGATCTCCAACCATCTGTATGCTTCCTCTCTGATGGGCAGCCAGTACTACCTTCCAGCAACTGTCAACACTTCTACCACCTTCCATTTGCCCACTCATTTTTCTCCTCTCCTTATACAGCTCATTTTGTTCTGTTTCAGCCAAGCTATTTAGTGTCTCCCCAAACGTTATGTACTTACTCCACCTACGAAGCATCGAGCCTAGCATTCCACATCTGAAAACATCCTCCTTTCTCCATTGTATCAGTATATTTATTTACATCTGCTTTAAAAACACAACTCTTCTACAAAAGGGTCCCTTCATCCAGCAAGCAAGACTTACAAGATTACTAATAATTGGCACTGTGCTACACACTACAGAGAATGCAAATTTGGGCCAGATGGCCCCTCATCCAGGAGTCTGTAGGTGAGACAAGACATTCCAAAGACAGTGGGAGATGGCCAATGTCATAAGACATACAGATAAAAAGCCACAGAAAAAAATAAGGTGATGATTTCTGACTAAGGTAACATGGAAAGCTGGGTGCTAAAGGTTAGCTAAGATTCAAAGGAACATGAAAAATGCTCTCTCCCTCCAGACCAGAAGATTGAACAATGGTGTCTGGGAACCACCTATATCAGAATCACTCAGGGGTGTTTTTATAAAGTGGAGATGGCCTAAATCAGAATCTTTCAGGAAGCGACTTTGAGTGCTTCCATTTTCTAGCACTGTCCAGGTGATTTTTGTGCTAACTAAACTTGGAAGAGCATCACAGTAGACTATGAGCTTCTTAAGAGAAAGACCATTTTTCTTTATCTTTGTAGCAACAGCTTCTAGCAATTAACAATTAAGTGAAAGACTGAATAAATGGAAACCCATTTCCATTAAGAAGGTGCCCCAAAAATGCAGAGCAGGGAAAGCAAAATGTATGGAATATCCCTTAAGATAGCCTCTGTGAATAACACGTGGTCTACTTATTCAGGACAATAAGCTTGTTTTTTGAGAAACCTACTGGCTTCTACAGGCTGGTCTTCAGAGTCACTTCATATTTTCTCTCATACGGGATGAAGAATAGACTTTGTTTTGCCCAACTAGCTATTGTGCTGTTAAGCAAGTCCACTGAAATGTAAGGATCCCATAAAGAAACTAAGGGTGCTCTAATGGACACCAGGTACTCTGTCTCAAGGTATGATTATCCTTGAAATCTGCCTGAAAAGTTTTTTTTGTATGAAGAAGTAGTTTTCAGGTCTTTACAAGCTTAAGTTTTTGTCAGTTCATGTTTCTCTTTCTTCAGTGTTGAAACAAAGAGCGTTTTGAAAGAGGGTTCTGATTGCGAGCAGCTTCCCTTTCTCATCCCCAAAACCTCTATTTTATTCCCTTTGATGTCTCACCATTCAAGGATGAGTCTGACATTGCCCCTCTAGCCCACTACAAACCATTTAGTTTCTCAGGATGGTACTGGGGCCTCTTTTTAAGTTCAGTGAAGATGCAAGGGGCCAAGAAAACAGAAATGTGGCTCTTGAGTCTCAGTTTGGAGACCAGGGTACATCTCATCTCAAGGTAGATATCAATTGCCTCATCTTGACCTGAGAGCTACGAGGTGGATGACCAGTACTTCTGGTCCAACCCCAAACAGCTGGCGATTGCTTTCCTATCAGGCTTTAGATGAATAACACCGGGTCATTTCAGATCCACGTGTGTAAAAAAAACCAAAAGCAATTAAGAGTTTATTTTTGCTTTTGATATGTGTCTTTTGCAGTCACATAGATGAGAGGGATTTACTTTGGTTTCATGTTTCATTTGGCTTTGTCACTCATTTGCTCCACAGACAAAGTGTGTTGGATGTGAGCAAAGAGATGGAATTGGATTCTAAGGCTGATTCTGTGATACGGGCCTCTCTGATTTAGGGCAGGCCTCTGACTTCTCGGAGTCTAAGGATTCTCACTGTAAGATGAAGGATTTTAGACTAGGTCATGTCCAAGATTCCTTTTGGCTTAAAAACTCTAACATGAAATACAATATAAACAGTATTTCAGTATAGAATAAACATATAGAAAATGTGAAAGTTGGAAATTCAAATGCCTTTTGGATACGTATATTTGTCATATCCAAAAGGCATCTGAATTTCCAGCTTTCACATTGATCGGCTACAAATATGTAAAAAAGATATATAAATCCATGAACAGATATATGTGTACACACACACACACACACACACACACACACACACACACACACATGCATTTGTAGCTGGTTGCTTTTTAAAATACTGGATTTTCTCAGGGTGCCTCAGTCAGCTAAGCATCTGAGTCTTGATTTCAGCTCAGGTCATGATCTCATGGTTTTGTGGGTTTGAGCCCCATGTCAGGCTCTGCACATGGTACTGTGCAGAAACTACTTAGGATTCTGGTCTCCCTCTCTCTATGTGCCTCCCCTGCTCACACTCTCTCTGGTTTCTCTCAAAATAAATAAACCCCAAAAAAAAAACAAACCTGGATTACTTTACAGGTATATCTTTGTATATCCACAGTGATATTCCCAGTGCATAGTAAACATAGTAAATGTTTGTTGAATGAATAAATGAATGAGTATTCAAATGCACTTGAAACAGATGCAAAAGCTAGGGGAGCTAATTTATCTATCCATTAATTTTTCACCTACCTTTAAAGTTAGCCCTTCTTTAGAGGAGTAACACTAGCCATAGTTGACATTTATTGAGTGTTTTCTTTCTAGACTTTATACTTAGCCCTTGATACATATTACTGTCTCTTATTTGTCAGATTCAGAAAATACGGACTTCAGGGAAATCACTTAATTTGAATATCAATTTGTTCCCTATAAGATGTGAAGACTATCTTTCTTTTTTTAATTTTTGTTTTAATGTTTTTTTTTTAATTTTTGAGAGAGAGAGAGAGAGAGAGAGAGAGAGACCAGCAAGAGCAGGGGAGGGGCAGAGAGAGAGGGAGACACAGAATCCATAGCAGATACCAGACTCCAAGCTGTCGGCACAGAGCCAGATGCAGGACCCAAACTCAAGAACTGCAAGGTAATGACCTGAGCTAAAGTTGGCTGCTTAACCAACTGAGCCACCCAGGCGCCCCAGGACAATTACTTTCTTGCAATATCTTTTGGAGAAACTAGAGATAATGTTTTAAATACTTCACACATTACCTATTACTTAGGAGGAGCTCATTAAATTGTAATAATTTTCTCACAATTAATGAACTTATTTATTATCTTCTATTTTGCTTTTTTTAAGGTAAAACAGAAGACCAAATTGAACAAAGGTAAAGTAGTCTTGTTCAATTATTTTATATAAAATAACAATTTGGCTGGGTAAGGGAAAGCCTAGTAAAATTAGTTTTAAATCTGAATGATGGAGTATCCTTAAAGACACAGTTTTATTTTTAAAAGCAAACAAGTACAAAAATAGTAGAAAGCCTGAAGAGAACTACCTTCAGGGATAGATTAAATTGTTTATAATTCATACGTACATTGTTACTAAGTATGGTCCGCTCAAGATACTTGAACATAATTTGTTCTCTAAAGTAATTTAAACATTAACTTTGTGAATATTGTTTATACTATAATTTGATTAATAATGGTGCAAAGGTAAACTTGCTCTAAGCTTTTGTCAAAATTGTTACAAATTCCAAATAAGCATATCAAGATTGGTGAAGCTTCACAGTATGGTCTTATTCCTATGTGGTATTATCTGTTGATATTATAGTCTTTCAAGATTGGCACAATTTTACTCCTTCTTATAAATAACTAGCCATTTCCATTGGTGTTTTTGACTAAACTACATTTTACACTACATCTTTTATTCAAGATTGAGGTCCAATAATTCTTTCCACTTTAGTTATTATATCCTTCATTGAAGCAATACATTATACATTGAGATTAAAATTTTCTTTACCTACAATGTCCTTTCTCAACACATAAGAATAGTGCATATCAATATTCTAAAATATTTACTTAAAAATAAAGAGTACCAGGTTAGGTAGGGAGAAAAACTTTTTTAAAATAATTTAAAAATAATAAAATAAAAATAAATAAGTAGCACTAGACGTGCAAATAATTTCATAAGATCTTATATTTGCAAAGACTTTTTGCTGAATTGGAAAGTGTTCATTGTTGGTTGCTCCTATGCTTCTAGTGAATTCTCACATTGCCCATTAAGTTGATTTGGTCTATAGATTGTAAAAGTTGTGGATTTCCAACCACGTACAATTGAAATATTTAGTGTCCGTATAGTAGAAAATTCCAGAAGAGTTCCACAACTTCTGTAAGTCCAAGACAATCAGTTCCATTAAGATTCCTATTGAATGTGTTCAAAATAAACACATCTCAAATTGAATATGATTTCCCCATAACTGCAGTTTAGCTGAATGAAAAATTTAAGGCTGAAAAGAGAGAATAGGAATTCTATAACCAAAATGCTGTAAGAACATAGGAATGTGGATTGCTTAAAGATAATTCTTACCTTTTATTTAGTATTGTCTATGGAGAAGGTACAGCTACTGAAATCTTTATAAATTTTCATAAGATCCCTAGAATCCTAGATTTTATTATTTTTTAAGTTTATTTATTTATTTGTTTTGAGAGAGAGTGCATGGGAAGAGCAGAAAGAGGAGAGAGAGAAAATCCCAAGCAGGTTCCACACTGTCAGCACAGAGCCCAATGCAGGGCTTGAACTCACAAACCGTGAGATCATAACCTGAGCCAAAATCAAGAATCTAATGCTTAACTGACTTAGCCACACAGGCTTCCCTTTAGAATCCTAGAGTTTAAGGAAAACGCCCACACGTCAGACCCCAGGGTCCTGGTCCCAGCAAAGATCATAGCTAATTTCTGCTGCGGCTTCACTACTCTCTCAATGTCCTTACACATGCTCTGGGCAGCCCATTTCGCCATGTTCCTAGCAGCTTCACCTGACCTTCCCCAGGACCCTGCTTGACACCCACCGTCTTATTCTCTCCAGATGGATGACCTCATCTCCTCCTCTACAGAAAATCAGAGGTTATCTGGCAGGACTCCCCTCAAGTTCCTGTGCTCCTCTACACCTACCCCTATACAACTTATCTTGCCTAGCACTTGGCCTCACCACTTCCCCTAATTATCACAGGCAGAGGCATCTCATCAGTCATGCAGGGCTCCCCCACCCCCAGCTGTGTTCTCAAACCCCACCTCTCCCTGCTCTCAAGTCCTTTCCTCCCTCATCTATTATTTCTCTCCTCTCTCTCTGTCTGTCTCGATTCTTCCTTTACTTCCTAACTCTTCTTGTCAGAGCCAAGCTCCTGAAGTCATCTATTATTTGCTGTGTTCAACTTCCAGGAACTGTTCCCTCTTTAAACATTGCCCACATGTCTGTTGCCACACGGTGGCGCTGGGCCTGCTGTAACAAAGGTTGTTCAAGCCATTCAAACTGCCAGTTCCAGTGGACACTTTGCACTCCATGCTTAATTCATTTAACTTCCCTTCTGTTGACACCCAACTTCTAGAGCCTTTCTCTTCCCTCTGATAGCTGTTAACATGGCTCTGATTTTCCTACTAACTCTGTCACTTTTTACTTGTGATCTTCAATGTGGCTCTTCCTTATCTACCTTGCTTCAAAACAAGAATGGTCCTAAGGATCTTACCATCTGTTCTGCCTTCCAGATTTCAACAACTGTTTGATTCTGATGATCTCTGTTTCCTGCCCGGACTTTTCTGAGTTTGAGACACAAATGCCCAAATTCTTCCTAGATATTTCAAAACCTTTCTCTTTCATGTAGTGTTCCAAATTTACTGACTTGAGATTCACTGTAGTCACTTGTATGATTTTTTTTTAAAACATCCCTGGAATAGAGTTGTATGTTCACATGTTTCCTATGGCATCATGGTGGATGGAACATACTCCCTGCCTCTTGACTTTGGGCTTGTCCACTTCTGCATATTTGAAGTAACCTGAAATGTACCTATGCTCTTGGGCTTGCCCTCCTGCTCTCTGATGATCTGTTATGAGAAGAACATGACCCAGGATCTGCTATCCCTCAGCCTGGGCCCCGAAATGGGAGATGTAAAGCCAACTGCATGCCCCAGCACAGGACCTGAAGAGTTAGTAAGACTTGACTTTGGACATAGGGCCCAGGGGGCTTGCATGGAGGCTTCTGAAATGTATTACACAGGTAGTGATAAGCACAGAGAAGAAAGATGAAAATAAACCAAAACACTCCCATTCAAAATAAGCCTGTAAACCAAAATTCTCAAAACACACAAGGAAAAGGAATGCAATAAAGTATTAAGGTGTTAGCAAGTATCACCACACCAATTCTGTACAGCAAAACTCAGTAGCTTAAAAACAGCCATCTATTCTCAAGCAGATTGCCACCTGACTGGGCTTGGATGGACTCTAGGTTCTAGGACCCAGTTTCTGGGCTCCAGGTTCCAGGTTGATTTCAGGTATGGTTCATGTGTCTCTTATCCCTCTGGGACCAAATGCTACCTAAGACATGTGATTGGCTTCACATTTTCCATTCAGGGGCTTTGACTGAGGAACAGCAGGTACCTGGTTCATGTTTTTCTCACGATAGATCACCAGAGAGCAGGAGGGCAAGCCCACGAGCACAGGTATACCTCACGTTTCAAATATGGCCAAGCCAGTCGTACCGACGCGCCTGTATCTGGTCATTTAGTCAGAAGGTGGCGTGGCCCAGTTACTGATTATATGCTATATTTGCATCTTCCTACCTCTCTCTAGGTGTAAAACTCATATCAGATAGGGCCCAAGTGGCAAGGTAGTTGGACTATTCTCAGTTTTTCCATTCATGTAGGAATTAAAACCACCCCTGGTTTCTAGGGCTGAGCCTGGCTCGCTTCTTCTGTCTTGCCTCAGGTCTTTTAATCCTCATTTCCCCACAAGACATAAACCCCACCTCTACCTCAGCCAGCCCCTGAGCCCAGCAGGCCACAGCTTCAGTCCTGCTGATCATTTTGTATGTATTTCTCTTCTAGATCTGGTCCAGTGTTGTATTTATCTTACTTTTGAGATACCAATCACTGCTCTGTGTTTGAAGTGGGGAAAGGGGACTTTGAAACATGAACTCACAATGCTATTTTGACTAGAACTGTCCTGGACATTTCTACTTATGTGTCCACCAAGCACTTGTACCTCTTCCACTTAAAGCAGATCCCATTTACCACTTTCCCATAAAACCACTATTTCTGTATTCCCACTTCTGGTTAATGTTATACCGTCTATCCATTTGCTCAAGTCAAAATCTTCATTCATTCTTTTCTTCTCACCTTCTGTATCTGCTTCCAGTCTGACCACCGACTCTTCCCCATCCCAACCCTCAATCCCATCTGTGAAGTCAGATCACTAAAATGCACCATTTATTCTATTACTCCATAGGCTGAAAGTTCTCAGTTAGATTGAGGATAAAGGCCAGACTCCTTAGCACAACAGAGGCCTGATGCCACAGGTGTGATTCCCTCTGAGCCTCAGTTCCCGCTACTAATCTATTGACAGTTCCTTGACTCAGGCACCCTGTTTCTGCCTCCATGTTTTTTTCATGCCCTTTGCGATAACAGAAATTCCTTTTCCTGAACCACCAGCCCAAGCCCTCCATCTACCACTCCCCTTCCCTCCTCTTTCCACAGCTTATCTGGTGAATCTTCAAGACTCAAGAAGCTCTTGCTCCGAAAACAACTTCCATAACTCCCTCACCCCCAGAGTTAACTGATCTTTTGCACATTTGAGGAACCTGATATTACACCTCCATTATATAACCTATCACACCAATTGGCATGTGTTTGCATACACTTGTTTTCCCAACTAGGCTATAACCTTCCTAAGAGTAGACATTTTCTTTTTCAATATGCTAACACCAAATCTGACACAGAGCATGCACTGAAAGAATGCTTGTTGAGGCCTTAGGATTAAACACAGGTGAGTCTTTTTCCCACTGGGTATTTGGTGTTCTCATTAGTAGGTGAAGAAATAGACTGTATGGTCTCCAAGAGTTTTACAAGGCTCATCACACTGCCATCGGGATGCCTCGAATGTACATTTTAACTATAATTCACATGAAAATTACTATTTATAGATAACATTGGTAAATCTTTGATGTTTCCGGCCCCAAAAGATGATGGCAGTGAAATTGATGGTTGCTTTAATAAATGTTTCTAGTTTACCCTGGGTTTGGGGTTTTTTTTTATGTTATTGTTTTAGATAAAAAATGTAAAGGGAGACTGTCAAGTAAAAGGCATTCTATCTACTCCAAGTGTGTATTGTACACAGTTACTTTTGAGTCTTTAATGTAGTACTTATATTTTTATTTAAAGTACTTGTTTCCTATTTTATTTCATTGGAAATCTCATATTTGCAATTGTTTGGATTTTGTGTTCTTGTTTTAATGATTTTTAATGCTTTTAATGATTTAAAAATACACTCAATGGAGACCTTAGCTAATGTGGTACAACTGAACCATTTTGGAAATCAGAAATTTCATGTCAAGTTCTGCCTGGCTTGGCTGCCCAGAGCTTCTCAGGTCTCTGTTGAAAATCTCAAGCATCTGCACACAGCAACTGAAACTTTGGTTCAGGTCACACATGACCAAAATTTGCTATTCATTCATTTTAATCATTCCGGAAACATTCATGCAGTGTCTATTAGGAATTGAGCACTGGAAACACAACGGTGACAAGATAGAGTGGTTTCTGTCCTCAAGGATCTTAGCATTTGTTGGGGGAAAGAAGCAATTAAGTAATCAAGAAAAATATGATGTGTGGTGCTGATGAGTTAAGCAGCTTTCCAGGGCAAGTAACATAACCCAACTGCAACTGGGTTAACCACAAAGGAAATTTATATATGCCTGTGCCTTCAAAAGTAGGCTGGCTTCAGCAAAGCTTGATCTAGGCAGCTCAAGGCATGTCCCCAGACCTAGCACTCCTTCCTCTTTATTTCTCAGCATTGCCTCCACGATATGGGCTCCTCTGTCATCAGAACTCTCTTATGAGTCCAAGATGGCTTCAAGCAACTCCTACAGATGGAGGCTACATATATCATTCACTATTGTGGGGAAAAAGGAATCTGTGTCCCAGCATTCTCTGCATTTGAGCAGAAGTCTCAAGATTTCTTCTGATTGGAGCAGCCTAGCACACTTTCCTTCCCTGAACCAATCACTGTGAGCAACTGGAAGGATTGTGTTGATTGGATTAGTCTGCATCATTTGGTTTACCCTGGGGACTAGGGATGGAAACTGAAATAGAAAGTTGTTGGGGCACCTGAGTGGCTCAGTCTGTTAAGCATTTGACTTCGGTTCAGGTTATGATCTCGCAGTCAGCAGGTTCGAGCCCCATGTCAGGCTCTGTGCTGACACTTGAGAGCCTGGAGCCTGCTTTGGATTGTGTGTGTGTGTGTGTGTGTGTGTGTGTGTGTGTGTGTCTGCTCCTCCTCCACTCATGCGCTCTTTCTATCAAAAATAAATAAACATTTAAAAAACTTAAAAAAAAAAAGAAAGCTGTTGTGAAGAAAAGAGGGGGTGGATTCTGGGTAGTCACTCCATTAATGTTCACTAGAAGTGCTGTGATAGGAAAAGTGCAGGGTGCTTTGGGAAGCAGGATGAGACAGTAATTAGGAACAAGGGCTTTCAAGTCATGTTACTTGTGTTTGAGTGTCAGTTCTGCCAACTTCTTTCCTACCCTCTACTCAGCTTCCTCAAGTATAAAACAGAAATTATAATAATAACTCACTGCTCAAATAGTTTGAGGAATAAATAAGAGAATGATGTAAAGAGCCTAGGACAGTGCATGGCACTCTTAGCAGTTATTATTTTTGTATGAAAGACACCCAAGCTGGTCTGTAGGAGTCAGGGAACACTTCCAGGAAGAAGTGGCATTGACCCTAGCTCCTAAAGGTTAAGGAAAAGTCATCTTAGGAAAAAGGAGGATTCGTTTTAAAGAGAGTATTCTTGTCCCTCAATTTTTGACCCTAAATGGAACTTGTGCTAACTCAAAAGGAAGTGTTTCTCATGTCTCATTTTCTACATAAAATGTAGAATGATTTTTTTTACCAGACATCTAATTTCTATGATGAACAGAGAGGGCTAGCTTTTGAGAAAGGGAGCTGTATGAAAATGGAGCTTAGTGATAGAAAATTTGAAATAAAAATTAGTTTGTGCAAATTATTTTGGGATTCAGCTTTTTTACAATGGTATGTGTATAGGAAAAAGCTCTTAGGTTTTGATTTATCAAATGTCCAACTATTTGGTGAACTTAGAACAAGAGGGGTTAGAAAAGAAAGGGAAGTGGAGGGAATTTCACAGTTAACTTTTCATAGACCTTTGAAACTAGTGAGAGGTTAGGCCCAAGACACAGAAGACCCAGCTTAGAGAAGCCATGATTTATTAATCAGGAATCAGAGAAGTACCAAGAAACTACAAAGCAAACCTACAGAAAGAAAATGAGGCATCTTCAAGCGAAACAGGAAACCCCAAATCATTGATCATGTAGGTCAGTGAGAACAGACCGGCCTTTGCCAACTCCATTCCTTCTCATACTCAGACCCTTCCTAAACTCTGTCTATAGTTACGACCAGCAAGTTACAGAAAGCAGCCAGAATTCATTCAGTAAAGCCTCTCTCAGTCACTTCTCTAGGCAAGGCATTCTGTTCAGTATGTTAGAGACGTATCTAACATATACCCTTCTAGGCACTTGCCTTCTGGGAAAAAGGATAACTAGCTAATATTTATGAACCACATAACTCAGCAAACAATATGCTGTTTTATGAGTATGGTTGTTACTATTATCCCCATCTTACAGATAAGGAAGCTGAGTCCCTGAAAAGTTAAGTAGCTTGCTCAAGTTCCCAGGTGACCAGGGCCAGAATCAGAACTCAAACTCAGCTGTCTAACTTCATGGGATTTGCATTTACCTCTGTCCATGTTGTCTGAGCACCAGGAGCCTGCTTTGGATTCTGTGTGTGTGTGTCTCTGCTCCTCCTTAGAGTTTACAAGAAGCAGGTGCAGCATGCCCATAGACAGCAGTGCTCTAGGGGAAATAGCTGGGCAAGGGAAATGATGAGGCAAATTGCAGGTGGACGGTGTGGGTTGCCAAAGGGGTAGTTTTCACCATTTCCGTCTGTTCTCAAATGTGATTGAGATCTGTTTGATTTTTCATGGTGAATACTCTGATCTTCTCTTTCCAAAGAAGAGTATTGAAAATTGTGGTGCTCAATAGGAGTCCTTTATTGGTCTTTATAGATGCACTGCCTTTTTTCTAACAATAAAATAAAAATTTTAGTTGCTTTTATCTTTATCCCTGAATGAAATTTTAATTAAATATAGCTATAAAACTATAAGCTTAATAGAGGATCGTGATGTAAGTTTCACTAATTAATGTGCATTATTTCCAATTTTAAATTATGTCCAAAAAAATGAGACTGTTTAAAAGAGTCTGTGGGCGGTGGGGGTGGGGGCGCCTGGGCAGCTCAATCAGCTGAGGGTCTCACTTCAGCTCAGGTCATGATCTTATGGTTTGTGAGTTCAAGCCCCACAATGGGCTCACTGCTGTCAGTGGAGAGCCCACTTCAGATCTTCTGTCCCTCTCTCTCTCTCTCTCTGTCCCCACCCTGGCTTGTGCTCTCTCAAAAATAAATAAAACATGTTTTTAAAAAGTGTGTGTGTGAAAGAGAGAGAGAGAAATAGACTTTCTCACTGAAATGTTTTTAAGTCCGAAAAATTCTCTGAATATTTTGAGCACAAAAATGGTCCTTTCTCCCCCTTAATTTCCTTATTCATATTTTTATAAGTTAGTAAAATTTATTGTTGCTAAAAACCATTGGAAACATTTTTAAACCACTTCAACAGTATTCTATAATCTTGATAAAGCAAATTGCACTGATTCCTAAGGAAACATGCCAACCAAGAACTATCTCAAGAATGTGTAAATAATCTTATGTCTTTACCTCCTTTAAAGAACAAAGATTCATTTCATTGAAATTGCCTTTGGCAACTCTTTATTTGTTTCTGGATCTTCCATTACATTGGCTTGATCTCTTTGGTTGTTCATAGCACACAGAGATGGGTCCCCATTTTGTGTTTTTGTTGAGCGTTGTGAATATAGAGTCTGGGTGGTGCCATCAAAGTGATGAAAGTTTAACTACTAGGATCTCACTGTTCTGCGGGGTATCTTTCTACAAAGTTGCTATTTGAATGAAACTATTTATTGACCTGCCTTCCAATATGGTCAGGAAGCAAATCTCTCACATATAAACATATCTTTCTTTGGTGTTGGATTGACAGTCGAATATGTGCCTGACTACAATGAGTTGTATCTATAAGACTTGGCATTTCTATCACACTGTGGACCCTTGGCTAAAGAAAACAATATATAGTAAACATGGATCTAAAGTTGGTGACCATCTAGGTAGGGTTCGTGGCACAACTGTATCAGAGAACAGCTACTTGGTATCACTAGCTGAGGGGTCAGAGTATAACTTTGGAGTCATGAATGCCCAAATTTAAATCTCAGTTACCACACTGATCAGCTGAGTGACTTTGGGCACATTGTTTAACCTCTCTAAGAATCGCACATTCCTCAAGTGTAAAACAGGGCAATAATATGTCCTTATAGAAATGTCATGAAGATTAAATGAGATGATACCCGTAGAGTGCTTAAAACATAGCAAGCACCCAGTAAGGGCCAGTTGCTTTTTTTTTTAGTTTATTTATTTATTTTAAGAGAGACAGAGACATCATGAGCAGGAGAGGGGCAGAGAGGGGGAGACAGAGAATCCCAAGCAGGTTTCACACAGTCAGTACATAGCCCAATGTGGGGGCTTGAACTCACGAACCATGAGTTTGGCTCAGAACCTGAGCCAAAACCAAGAGTTGGACACTTAACCAACTGAGCCACCCAGGCACCCCAACTGCCACTTATTTTTGATTATCAGTTTTTCAGATGCTTTTAGAAGTCCCTCGTATTTGTGATTAATTGAACTGTATGTGTCTAGATTGTTGGCTAATTCACCTTTTTGACAAATGATTTTGGGAAAATTGGACAGCTACATGCAAAAGAATGAAACTGTACCACTTTCCTACACCATACACAAAAATAAACTCAAAATGGATTAAGGTCCTAAACGTGAGGACCTTATGAAAGGACCTTATGGTTTTATGAAACCATAAAAACCCTAGAAGAGAGCACAGGCAATAATTTTTCTGACATCAGCCATAGCAATATTTTTCCAGATATGACTCTTGAGGGAAAGGAAATGCGAGCAAAGATAAACTACTGGAACAACATCAAAATAAAAAGCTCTACACAACAAAAGAAACAAGCAACAAAACTAAAAGACAACTTACTGCATGAGAGTAAATATTTACAAATGACACACTGGATCAAGGGTTAGTGTCCAAAATATAGAAAGAACTCATACAACCCAACACCAAAACTGCCCCCAAATAATCCAATTTAAAAATGGGCAGAAGACATGAACAGACATTACTCCAAAGAAGACACCCAGATGGCCAACAGACACATGAAAAGATGCTCAACATCACTGATCATCAGGCAAATGCAAATCAAAACCACAATAAGATACCAGCTCACACCTTTCAGAATGGCTAAAATCAACAACACAAGAAACATGTGTTGACAAAGATGTGGAGGAAAAGAAGCCCTTGTGCACCTTTGCTGGGAATATGAACTGGTGCAGCCACTGTGTAGAACAGTGTGAAGAGTCCTCAAAAACTTAAAAATAGAATTACCAGAGGCTCCAGTAATTCCACTACTAGGTATTTACCCAAAGAATACAAAAACACTAATTCAAAAAGAATATATCCACTTCTATATTTATTGCAGCATTATGTACAATAGCCAAATTATGGAAGCAACCCAATTGTCCACCATTGGATGAATGGATAAAGAAAATGTGATACATATCTATATACAATGGAATATTACTCAGCTCTAAAAAGAATGAAATCTTGCCATTTGGAATAACATGGATGGAGCTAGAAACTATTATGCTAAGTAAAATAAGTCACAGAAACACAAATACCATATGATCTCACTCATATGTGGAATTTAAGAAACAAATAAACAACAACAACAAAAAAGAGACAAACCAAAAAGCAGACTCTTAACTATAGACAACAAACTGATGGTTCCCAGAGGGGAAGTTGGTGGGGTGGGGGGAGGTTTGGTGGATGAAATAGGTAAACACTCATAATGAGCACTGAGTAATACATCGAACTGTTGAACCACTATATTCTACACCTGAAACTAATATAACACTTTGTGTTAACTATACTGGAATTAAAATTTAAAAAAGACTCTTGGCTAATTCAATTATCTTTTCTCCACTGAATGCTTCTGTCTTATCTAACATTATGTGTTTCCTAATAATTTGTAGTCCCTGATTGTTTACAATTAATTGATTTTTGATGGTATTGGTCTCTCCCTCAAAGTCCTCATACCTCAGACTCATAGGATGTGAGCCCCATGATTATCCAGACTGACCAGGTCTGTTACATGCTGTCCACACTTACATCTTACTCAAAGCTACCACTTCCCTGATCCTTGAAGGCCAAGGGCAAACCAAACTCTAAGCTTAGTTTCTACTCTAGGTAAAACTTTTAAGAAGCTTCCACTTAGAACAGTGGTTTGCTCCAAAATCTAGGTCTCTGTCTGGAGGCTCTGATTTCTGATCAGCTCTTCATTTTTTAAAAAGCCAGTCTTACTTCTTAGCCTCTGCACTCCTCTTCCTAATTCAGCCTACCTATCACGAACCTTGGCTGGAGACATTGTACAAGGGATCCATGCTCAAAAGGACTCTACAATACCTTTCAGTGCTGAGAGCCCAGACCTTTCTTGTTTTATGACCCAATCCTTCCCCCTGACAGGCAGCACATATTTGATTCTGCCCCAAAACACTTAGAAATGCAAACCAACTTTCATCAAACCCCTGGCATCCTCAGTGAGTTCCTTGAGTTCAAATCCCTCTGCCACCTCAGGACCTCAGTCCTGACGTATGTCCTGCCTTCTTGCTCAGATGTTGAATTTGGAGCATCCTTGGCAATAGAAATCTTCACAGTTGGAGTCACCACATACCAAAGAGACAGAACATGCTTCGTATTGTGAGAAGTACCTGAATGCAAAACTAGAAATACTGATACTGACTTTCTGGATTCAAGAAATTTCAATGCATGAACTGTAATTGGATAAATGAGAGAGATGATGAGTGATCATGTTTATTAAATATTTGGCTTTGGTTCAACAGGATGAAATCTTGATTATCAGATAAAAAGTATGTCTAAGCATAACTTCAAATGATGTCATTAATTTATTCATTTGTCTTAGTTCAAGCTAGAGATAAGACAGCCTGCTACACAAAATTCATAGTGCAATAAGTTTCCTCAGATAATAGCCACTCATTGTCAGGAATCAGTCATTTATTCAACACAGTAGCACATTTTTCTTGACTGTCTATTTTGTGACTGACGATGTCCTAGATGCTGAGAGTACCTACAAAGCATCTGGAGGATTTGACCGTCAGTGTGAAGACGGGTGGAACAATGAATCTCAATGCAGTCCGTGCTGCAGGCTGATGTGTAAGAAGTACTGAGCAGTGGAGGAAGGAGGGTGACAGTCTCCCTGGCGAGTCCAGAGATGTCCCATGAGAATCAGAAACCTATGAAGCAGTCACGTTTCCAATAACAATAGCATTAAAAGGAATGAGTAGCAACAACGCAAAGTTTATTACAAAACTAAAATGAACTCCATCTTCAACTGTTCAAAACAAATAATGCAAATAAGGAAAACAGTTTCCATGACAAACTCTCACTTCAAATGAATACCTTCCCTTCCTCCTTTTTCTGCCCCTCCCCTCTCTCTCTCTTTGGTGAATGCTTTTTTTTTTTTCTTGGTGTAGTTTTGATGCTTAAAATGAACAAAGTTACAGTTCTGTGTGGTTGACTCTTGAATGGTCAATCCAAAAATAGGAACACATCACTTACAGAATATATTTTAACCTGGCAACTGCCTTTAAACTATACATTTACTAAAACTATGAAACATAGTTCATTGAAACTAATTTTTCAAAATTCATATTAAATGAACCATCAAGGAGGTACCTAGGTGGTGGTTCTGTTGGTTAAGTGACCAACTCTGGCTCAGGTCATGATCTCACAGTCAGTAAGTTTGAGTCCCGTGTTGGGCTCTGTGCTAAGAGCTCAGAGCCTGGAGCCTGCTTTGGCTTCTGTGTCTCCTTCTCTATCTGCCCTTCCCCTGCTCATGCTCTGTCTCTCTCTCTCAAAAATAAATAAAGATTTAAAAAAATAAAAAGTAAAATAAAAAATAAAAGAACCATCAATAGGTAAGGTGGGACTCAGTAGTTACCCCCAGTCTTCTGTCTTTCACACTTATTTCTCCCCTTCCAGCCCTGACCGCTTCCCACTGTTTTCTACCCCACTTCCTTCCTAACAACTTTACCTAGCTAACTCCTACTTATTCAGACCTCACCTCCTCCAGAAAAGATATCCTTCAACTTTCCCAGAACAGCCAAGTACTCCTCCTTGGGGGTCCAACTTAGCCCTTTCACTGCCTTATGACAATCTTTTCTATTTACTTATAGATATATTTTAGAGAGAGAGAGAACATGAGCAAAGAAGAGGGGAAGAGGGAGAGAGAGAGAGAGGGAAAGAGGGAGAGAGGGAGAGAGAGAGGGAGAGAGAGAGAGAGAGAGAGAGAGAGAGAGAGAGAGAGAGAGAATCGCGAGCAGGCTCTAAGCTCAGTGTGCAGAGCCCAGGGCGGGACTTGATCCCACGACCCTAGGACCATGGGCTAAGCCCAAATCAGGAGTCCATGCTCAACTGACTAAGCCACCCAGGTGCCCCAGTCTGTTTCTACTTTTAAATAAAACAATGCATCATGTATATTCTTTTATCCTCTGTGCCTGGTGAAGAGAAGCTCAAAAAACATTTGAGAAGTGAATAAAAGAATTTGATCACCATATAAATCAATAACTAGAATTATAGTAAATGTCTATTAGGCATGTGTAATGTATCAGGCACTGTGCTAAGCATTTTACGTGTATTTAATTCCATCCAATCTTCACAACAGCCCTAAGAGGTAGAAGACAATGAGTCTCCTCATTGTACAGATGTAGACACTAAGGCTTGAGGGATTAGATAACTTGCTCAAAGGTAGAATGAGAGAGGTCAGAACTGACTCCAGGTCTGACCTGACTCCAGAGTTCATACTCTTAGCCACTCAATTTTTCACCCTTCAACAGATGTTATTAGAGAGGGAAGTTATATTCAGCCCTTTCAGAGGTTCTATTGTCGTGAAACAGGTTTCTTTTAGATGATATCAACTTTTTTTTTTAAGAGAGAGAAAGAGAATGAGTGCGGGGTAGAAGGGCAGAGAGAGAGAGAGAACGCATATGAGAGAAAGAATCTTAAGCAGGCTCCATTCTCAGTGCAGAGCCCGATGCAGGGCTGGATCCCACATCCCTGGGATCATGACCAGAGCCAAAATCAAGAAACAGACACTCAACTGACAGAGCCATTCAGGCACTCCAATAGGATCTCTTTTTGCACTTGTTTCTTCAAACTTCACAGCAAAAGTTTATATAGATGCCAGTCAGGTTAACTGTTGATGCCATTCTATAACACTACCTCTGACATGCCATATTTTAGGCTCAAAATTCTTTTTAACTCAACAGGCACTGTGATGTGGTAAAATAAATAAATAAATAAATAAATAAATAAATAAATAAATAAATAATTTTAAAAATGGCTTGAGTCACAACTCCTGCTGTCTCCATCTTGAGCAAGCTGAGGGTTTCAGGCAAATCACTCAACCTCTCTGAATGTCTGAATCCTTGCTTTTAAAGTGAAAGTCATCTCTAGCACTCATATTCTGCAGTTCCAGAAGTAATTCTTCAAGGACCTCCAGATGTCTCCATCTTAAATCTTGAAAGGCCCCTTATACAGGGATATGTTTTATGAATTTAATTTTGGCACTTTTTTTTCTCAGAATGTGTGCCTAGAACGGCAGGATAAAATAATGTTACATATTGCATTAACCTTCCGGAATAATTCAGGCCAAAAACAAGAGCCTTTGCCTGAATGCACAGGTTTGTCTAAGCCTCACTAACCAAACTGCACAGTCTCTGATGGCCTGCTGTACCTTCACCTGGGAGGACCCAGCTAAATGCAAGTGGGTCTTTTGCTGTCCAGATGCTAATTGTAAACATGACCTGAAGCTGAATCCCAGAAGACGGAATCTTAATTGGGAACAGTAGAAGGAAAGCTATTTCAGTAGAAAATTATACATAGTTCAATGTGGATTTGTCTGTAATGATTACTAAGGGGTTCTTGATCATCAAAGCCACTGTATCTACAATAGATAAAAGTTTTTCTCAGAGAAACAAGTTGAGGAAGCAAAAGACCACACCAAAAGTAGGTCTGGGGGACACTTGGTGTGGCAGAGGCAACTCTTGGCAGAGCTGTGGTTGGAAGGAGGTGAGTCTGATGGATTCACTCACGGCCAGAGTAGGGCTTGTGAAGGCATCAACATCTGCCCCATAAGTGGGGTTCCTGTTTCCTCAGAATAGGTAATCATAGGCCTTCAAGTCTGGGTGGTCTGTTTTTCCAATTTGTGATGCTTTGTTGTATAATCTTATCACTCTTCCCCTTTCCAGTTTCCTCTCCCCGTCCTCCCAACCCTCTCCTCCTCCCTCACTCTCTCCAACACCCCGCCCCCATTTACACACTCTCTCTCTCATACAGCCCATAAAGTCAAACTCAAGACTCATTCTCTCATTTAAAAGTGAGAGTGAAACACAAAGTTATTTTCTAACATAATAGAATTTGCATGTTGGGAGTAACATTAGCAAGTATCTAGGCAAACTCTGCATTGGACCTTGAGCATGCAGGCTGTTGGAGCTTACGGGATTGTCTCGTGGCTATCTACCCAGAGCAAGGATTAAAACCCAAGTCTTCCAACACCCAGATGTTTTCAGCATCATCTGATTACAGCCAAACCTTTGACATTTATAAAATTCTGCACTTTACAAAGGACTTATCTGCATGGGTCTTAGCCTAGAAGTTAGACCAAGTGGCTCTTTATGACCTTTGTTATTATTTACACATAAAACAAGGCTGAAAGAGTAAGTATCCTTTACTGGATCACCTGGCTATTAAATGGCAGAGGCAGGGCTTGAACTCTGGACCCTTAGGCCATGCGCTTGTCACATTGTCTTCACATGCCCTCTCATACTTGTATTTTAAGGCCAATTTTGTACACAAATTTATAATTGTATTAACAGAAATGCTCTAATTGGAGTGATAAGCTCTTAAATGTGAGATTAGCACTATAAAATGATGCCAGAAAAGTCTATTTGCTCAGACGGTGCTTTTCTGGCTCAACATGTAAACACCATGGCCAATCTGGACACATTTACCCAAAGTCTTCTCTTCAGTATAATACTCTGGATTTAAGGCCTTATCTATTCTATTACCAATCTCATTCTGAAACTCAGGGTAGAAGGGGCACAGGTACATTCTATAGCAGAACAACAACAGTAATTACATGAAAAATTCAAGTCAGAACCAGCAGTCCTTGGCATTAGGCCCAGTGGCCCACTTGCAGGCCCCTCTCTGGAGATCTGACACTAAGGTTATTTGGGTGCCTATGTTTTGTCTATTTTTTTTTCACTTAGTGCTATATCACAAATGTTTTCCATGACCACAAATAGTTTCTGTAACAGGATTTGTGACAGCTACATAGAATTCTGCTTTATACATGAACTGTAATCTCTTCTAGACAATCTTGGATTGTTGAATTAAGGTTTCCTCTGACTTTTCATGTTACTGACTGAAAACATCAGTAACATCTAACCCACTTGTTATGACTTCTTTCCCATTTAAAGACAATATGAGGGATGCCTGGTGGCTCAGTTGGTTAAGCATGAGACTTTGGCTTGGGTCATAATCTCATGGTTCATGGCTTTAAGCCCCTCATCAGGCTCTGTGCTGACAGCTCAGAGCCTGAAGCCTGCTTTGGATTCTGTGTCTCCCTGTCTCTCTGCCCCTCCCCCACTTGGACTCTGGTCCTCCTCTCTCTCTCTAAAAAATAAATTAAAATGTTAAAAAAAATAAGGCAATATGAAAAACCTAAGACTATAGAAGGTCAGGTTGATGTAGCCTTACATATAGACCCGAACATTTTTCTCCCTAAAAGGTATTTGTTCAGTGGTATATTTGGTGCCACCTAAGAGAAGCTGATATTTATGACAAAAAGAAAAGCTTATTAGTACTTCATTCATGAGTTATCATTCATTCATTCATTCATTCAGCCAATCAGTTATGAAATATTTCTTGTACTTTTAAATGTTCCAGACACTGTGCTAGACATGTACTAGGCAGAGATGATTTAAGACAGACTCACATCTTGGCCCAAACTCACAGTCTGGTGGCATGGGGATGTTAGTGTATGTGTCAGTATTCCCACCTAGAGAATGGGCTCCTTGAAGGCAAGAATGAAACTCATCCCTTCCATGCCCACATGGCACCTACCTCAGTGATTTGTGCTGAGAGGTCCCTGATCAACATTTACTATGGGAATGAGCACATTTGACCTAATGTGAATGATTGAAACCACTCTACTTTCCAAAAATGAAGAAAGAACTCATGGCTATGTGAAAGAAAGGGAAGTCATTTTTTTCCCCTGCATTCAAAGAGCCTGAATTTGAGATTTATGGGGAGTTGTATAAAAGCATCTTATGTTTCATGTTGGCTTCCTTGTTTTTGTTTTTGTTTTTGTTTTACCTGTTATTATTTGTTTTGGGTCTTATCCACTCAAGACATTAGTTAGCAGTTACCCAGTTCCTTTTACTGAATATCATTAAAATTAAACTACTTAACAAAAATCTTAATAAACACTAAAAGATTAATAAGATATTAATCAGATATGGTTAATAATAAAACTATCTATTTGTTCTTGTTTGCAATAACTTGGATATATCCAATAGCTTTCTTTCATCCATGAAGTTTGCCCAAATGCTAATTCTTAGAAGAAAATTTTTATTATTGGCCAACTGAAAGTTAAAGAGCTACCAGGTTTTTTTATTCCTTTTTTATATTTATAAGAGAAAGAGAGCAAGTGTGCAAGTAGGAAGAGGATCACAGAAAGAGTGAGTGTATATGTGAGAGAGAGAGAGAGAGAGAATGAATCCTAAGCAGGCTCCATGCTCAGTGCAGAACCAGATGTGGGACACAATCCCACAATTCTGGAATCATGACCTGAGTTGAAATCAGGAGTGGGATGCTCAACTGACTGAGTTACCCAGGTGCCCCTATATATCTTTTAGAAAAAGGTTTTAACAATCTTAAATTTTGAAACAATTTTATAAAACATTTTTATTTTCATTTCTTGTGACAGAAATCTGTCTCTCAGCTTTCTGAAAGTAATTTTGAGGAATTGATGTAATTTACCTGGTTACAAAATTAATCAACACACAAGCAAGAAGAAAATTAGAATCACAGAAATTTAGAGGTAGAAAATGATTAGAAAGAAGATTTGGGGCACTATATAGATATATCTTTGTAGTGAGTTTCTGAGTCCTAATAAAGCTGGGCATTGATAAGGGAGAAAATAAAGTTGTGGCCTAATGATTATCAATACACAATTTGGTAGGCACAGATGGGAAACAAGAGTGAATAGAACATAGTCCCTTCTGTCTAGCTTAGAGAAGGAACTATATATGGAAGTTATGGGGTGAGGAAGGAGCAGTGGCAGGGCTAGCTACCTGATTTATGGGGCCCAGTGTTAAATGAAATGTGAGACTCATTTAAAAAAGTCATTAAGAATGTCAAGACAACAGAGCATTAAATCAGGCACAATCTGCGTACTCATGAAGGCAGCCTAGGACAGTGGATTTCTCATGGTGCCGCCCCTCCAAATACAGGTGCGGGGACTCTTCCTTCCATACCAACACCACGGCTTTGGATGTCAAGAAGCTCACTTGCTGTTTCCCAGTACTTACAAGTATTTCAGGCTTAAAAGACCCATGAAGGACTATGTCCACCCTGGGAAGTTGTTAGCATGTGGGTGATCCCAAGCAGCATAAGGACAGCTTTGTATGGCATAGCATGCCATGTTGAAGAGAAGTCTGCCTTTTATAGTTCCTTTCCCTGAGTGGTTTGGTGTGTTTCTTTGAATAGCAATAGTCTCGAAGGACCTTAAGACAGTGGGAATAAAGCAAAACTCTTTTTTTTTTTTTTTTTTGTCACATCCCTCCCAGATCCTCCATAGCAAAATGTTTGCATAACTTAGCAATTCTGGGTCCTGACTTAGAAGCCCCACCCAGCCCACCCACCCTCACAATTTTGCTTCTACAATTCTCTCTTTGATATGTTAGGCTACGATGTTGTCCCTTAAAACACCCTTGGAAGAGGGATGCCACACACCAGTGAACAGCTTTGAAGTGAAGGCTTTGGGGAAATGCCTTGGTTTAGGAGTACTCACTGCAGAATAAGAAACATACATGCAGCATTTGGGCCATGAAACAAACCACCCAAGACAATTCCACCTGGACCTCCCCTATGCCATGTGTCACTTGAAAAATGAAAACAGAACATACCCTCTGCTTTGGGAAAACACAATCTGACAACAAATCGACAAGGAGTTGGGATGGGTGTGAATCAGTGGCTGGTGGTACAGGATGGTGAAAAGGACATTGACCTAGAACCTAAGGAAGAGTCCTACCCTCTTGATTTGACTCAGCCTCTTTCTAGCTGTGGGAGTTTAGGTTAATCACATTATCTCTCAGTCTCAATGACCTTGTCTCTTTAATGAGAAGGTTGTACTGTCTCAAGTTTTGGATCTCTTCCTGTAAGAAGAGAAGTTCTATGCATTTTTCCCCCCTGAAAAGGTGTTGAGGGAAGATAGGGCGAAGAAAGAGTCTGTTTAAGGGACAAAGAATTTGTTCATTGACATAAACAATGAAATACCCAGGGAGGGTGAATCATGTCCAGGAAACCAGAGAAGACAAGAGAAAGGACTAATATTTAGGGATTGAGATAATTAGCTACAGAGCATGTCAGACTGGTGGGCCAGGGAGTTGAAGTATGTTCAAGGGCAAGTTCTTGGCTTTGTGTAATGTAAGAGGCGGGAAAAGGGCTGGATAGGATACAGATTTTAATTTCAAACTTCCAAGAGGTTATTATAAACAACTGCAGAGAAGGTTGTTTTAAATCGTGTTTAATGTGAGTATTCACTTGTTGGCAGTGATCAACATTTCCTATAAATACCAGTTACATCTTACGGAATGAAGCTGTAACATGTAATGTGTAAGGAGAAGAGGTAAAGAAAGAGCAATGAGGGAAACTTGGAACCTGAGCACTTGGCATGAAAAATTGGGGAAATTGAACTCTCCTCTTTTTATTCGTTTTGGAACTGATGGTGAACAATTGCCTTTTGGATGGCTGTGTTCTTATTAATATACATTTTTGCTTGGCTTTTGGGTATTTAATGTGCTCTCCAGAGAATTGTTCAAAGCATTTAAAATAACATTTTCCAATTTCTCCTTCTTCTAATTAATACCAAGTGGTTTCATTCAAACCGAAGTTTCAAGTTGAGTCTACATAAGCAAAACTAAATGTAGAGTCAGAGCCGGAATGACCTAAATTCAGATCCCTGCCTGACCACTTGCGAATTTTGTGACCTTAGGAAAATGATTTAACCTGTCAGAATTTCAAATGCATCTTTTTTATAATGAGGATTGTTATGATTATTAATGTAGTAGACAAAATATGGAAAACATCTGACATAGTTCTTGACACACAGTAGGAAAACACTAAACATTAACTATTCCTTCTTCCCCACCTACAACTCTCTCTCTCCCTAGGAGGAGAAGCATGTGGTTTTGGAGGCCTCATTTATTCTTCCAGATGCTTACATCTGTCACATTACCAAGGATGACCACTGACCCTACTCCACTTTGTGCCTGCAGAGGAAGGCCTAGATAGGGTTGTCCATTTCTAAAATAATCTTAGCTTCTTACTTGACTGATGTGAATACTTCACGCCCAGTGCCCATTCTTTTTTCCCACCCACCCAACTCCACTTTCTCAGGCTCATCCCAGTAGGTAATCATACAGAAACCTTTTGTAATCCCTTCAATTTGACTCCTCTCACGATATAGATGGCCCCCAACTAATGATGGTTCGACTTATAATTTTCTCTGCAATCATGCAAAAGCAATGTGCATTCAGTAGAAACCACACTTCGAATTTTGAATTCTGACCTTTTCCTGGGCTAGTGATGTGCAATGTGATACTCTTTTATGATGTTAGGCAGTGCCAGCGGCAGCTTCCAGTCAGCCATGCGATCACCAGAATACACAGACGACACCCTGGCAACCATTCCGCACCCATATGGCCATTCTGTTTTACACTTTCAATATAGTAGTCAATAAATTACATGAGCTATTCAACACTTTATTATAAAACAGGCTTCGTGTTAGATGATTTTGCCCAACTGTAGGTTAATGTTAAGTGTTCTGAGCATGCCTAGGCACATACCTTTTTTTGGGTGGGTGGTTTATTTATTCATTATTTATTTTAGAGGGGACTGGGGGGAGAGAGAGAGAAAGAGAGAGAAAGAAAGAGAAATAATCTTAAGCAGGCTCCACAATGAGCTCTATACTGACACAGGGCTAAATCCCATGATCCTGGGATTATGACCTGAGCCGAAATCAAGAGTCACACACTCAACCAATTAGTGGCTGGGTGGATATTTAAATTAACATTGGAATAGTTACCAAGAAAAGGGAGAACGAATGTTTAGAAGACATCACAATATCCAGCAGCATACCAATGGATAGAGCTAACTGGTGTCAGTGTATATTCAATTTTGTCTTAAAATGCTGTTGCCTTCATATTTCCCTATTTGATATGGATTATTCATGTGATTTTAGTTGGATTCTGACCTACTGAAGCTGACATTGGGGGAAAACATGTATGGACCCAAGTAATGGCATTGGTGCCGAGACATTAGAGGCACTTGATTCCAAACTAGATTGGGCAGTGTGAAAGTGTGAAGCCAAGCACCCCATGAATTAAACGTTACTGAATACTACCTACGAAGATGAGTATCTCCTCACTGGGGAAAAGACCATCTGACAGGCTTGCTCCTCTCATGTCTCTTGACAGTTCCTGTGACTTTTCATGGTGATGGGCAGATGGACTAAGAACAAATTTTTTCAAATGTACATTTAGGAAAACACAATGATATTATATATGATGCTCTGTCAAAATGCACATTGCTTAGAGTTAAACTTGGAATGCTCCTTGCCTCTGTCTGACTCCATGAAAGCAATATAAAGTTCCCTGAGCTTCTTCATATTAGTCTGGCTTTCCTGCTTCAACCTAAGAGGAGCCACCATACCAGGACCTCATCCGAGTAGCACAGAGATGTTTTCACTCCACTACTGAGAAAACCTACAATGGATCCCCCACAGCTCCCTCGCCTCACATTCCAGGGCAGCTGCGTTCTGGTTCCAACAGTCCTTATCAGTCCTTATCAGAGTTTTTTACACGCATAATAACATTCCCCATGACTTTTTAAGTGCGTAACATTCCTCATGACTGCCCAAACCATTTCTTCAGCCTTGAATGTCCTCCTTCCACCATCCTTTCTTTCAAATCCCACCTTACATGTTCTCTCTTCCCCAAAACCATTCTTTCTCTCTCCCAGCCTGGAATGACCTGTCCTCTAGCTCTTTACTTGTATGTATTTTGTGTCCGGTGCTGAATGTATGAATGGAAGGTAGTAGGTCTGTGCTTGTGATATCTTCCTTGCATTGGTAAAGATTCGTTTTATCAGGGAAAAAAATGGGGAAATTATTTGTACATAGGTAATAACAGTTTTGAAAATTCTGCCTTATTATAAAGAAAAGTTCCTTTTTTAAGTTTATTTATTCTTGAGGTGAGGAGGGGCAGAGAGAGAGGAAGAGAATCCCAAGCTGCCTCCACATGTCAGAGCTTGTCAAGGGGTGCAACCTCACAAAACATGAGATCCTGACCTGAGCTGTAATCAAGAGTCAGATGCTTAACTGCCTGAGCCACCCAGATGCCCCAGAAAAGTTCTTGGCAAGAAAGATGTTTGTAACTTGTGGTTGCAAAATGGGTGAAGGGGAGTGGGAAGTACAGGCTTCCGGTTATGGAATGAATAAGTCATGGGGTGAATGAATGATACAAGATAGGGAATAAGCCAATGGTGTTTTGATAGCACTGTGCAGTGACACATGGTGGCTACCTTTGTGGTGAACATAGCATAAGGTATAGAGTTGTAAGACTACTATATTGTTCACCTGAAACCATTGTAACATTGTGTGTTGACTATACTTCCATTAAAAAAATGCAAAACAAAAAAATGTTTGTGACTCAGTATAGTATTTAATCCATAAAAACACATTCATAGTAAAGAACAATGACTAAGGTCTCAATTTATTTTGTACTTTCTTTTACATCAATTTATTTATTTTTGTCCTGATATAGAAAGGCTCACATTGTCAGTTGCAGCCCCAAGTGTCAGTTTGAGAGGCACAGTGCTCTTTAGAGGTAAAAAATGAAGTGCTGATATGTACATCTCAATTAATTAGAAAATAGTTCTCCCCTTCTCCTTTTCATATGCCTCCCTTCTCTCTTTTCTATTTGAATTGGCATGTAGATGTGGTGGTTCTGCCAAATGAGTAAGCTGAAATGAGAAAATTCACTTTTTTAAGCCAGAAGAGTGTCAGCATTGATCTGGGGGGTAAAGGGTGCTGATATGTACCCTGGCAGACCCTATCACAAGAAAAGCACCAAAAGTGTTTGAGGAAAAATCCAGCATGAAAATATGGACTGTCTGACGGTTTCAATAAGTGGATTTGTACTAAACTATCTAAAAATGGCTGTCTTTTTACATGTCAGGCTAGAGGCATGACAACAGAAGGATTCCAAGCTTGTTCCAATTCTGAATTCTAGTTGAACATGGATCTATAGGAATATACACAGTAGCCGTCCTTCTGACTGCACTCTTTACTGCATGGCCTACTTCTGACGACCTCCATCAAGATAGTAGTGACAATGACTTGTAACTCTTCTGTCCTATGTACAAACAAAGTCCTATATGAGGGTCCCAGCAGGAGCTTTTCTACCTGCATCAATTAATCCCAATATCTGCTAGCATTGTTGAATGTTTATCAACACTGACCAGAGGCATCAAACCCAGGGGCGATTTCACTGAGCGAATTCCTACTCTAGGTCCTGACACAGTGCCCCAGAAACTCCGAGCCTTCCGCTATATTTGCTTATGAGAAAATTAAGAACAGGGATGAACTCTTAGCAACGGTTTAGGCTGGGGATCTGGGATGCCAAAGGGTTAATGGGACCTGAGTGATTAATGGGAATAGACAGTGATGCCTGCAGGGGGGGCAAGGGTAGGGGGGCAGCAGCGCACACGGAGGAGAGAAGCTTGGGACTCCACTCCAGTTAGCGACAACTTTCCAAGGTACAGAAAGCAGGACAGACAAACCAAAACTCAGACTCAGGCCATCACCCAGATCCCCACTCTGCTCTGTGGCATCTGGAACAGTGGTCCATTGGTGGATGAGAAGAAAAAAAGATTTTGGACTACATTAAAATCCTGGTTTAAAAATAAAAATTAAGATTTCCCAATATTTAATACATAGCATCATTATAACCCATATTCCAACAGTTTCTTAGGTTCACACACTGTTTACTCAGGAAAGAAGAGTGCCCTCATCTTTGTGTTCACTTTTGGTATATTTCAAGGTTTTCAAGACATTTTTTGTCAAGATTGAGTTTATAGAAGTGAGATTGTAGGAAGATGGAACATGATCAAGAAAATCTCAAAAAATTAAACATAAAACTACCATTTAATCCAGCAATTCCACTTTTGGGTATATGCCCAAAAGAGGTGAAAGCATGAACTTAAACAGATATTTCTACCCTCATGTTCACAGCAGCATTATTTACAATAGCCAAATCAGTGAAAACAACCAAGTGTCCATCAACATTCAAATGGATAAACAAGATGTGATTCATACATACAATGGACTACTATTCAGTCTTAAAAATGAGGGAAATCCTGGCATCTGCTATGACATGGATAAACCTTGAGGACACTATGCTAAGTGAAACATACCAGTTACAAAAGGAAAAATATTGTATAGTTCCACTTCTAGGAGGTACTGGAATGGCCAAATTCAGAGAGAAAGAAAGTAAAATTGTGGTTGCCGGGGGCGAGAGGGAGGAAGAAATGGGAGTTCGTTATTATTTAATGAGTACAGATTGTTAGGTTTATGTGATGAAATGTTTTGGTGATAGATCATGGTGATAGTTATACAATAGATTTTCACTGAATGGCAACCTTAAAATGGTTAAAATAACTTTTATGTTAAACCACAGTAAAAAAAAAATATATATATATATATATATAATGAACACTCTCACTCTATCATTTCACAATAAAACTGATATGTTCACAATGAATGAGAAAGTAAATTCTGTCTGAATAAAATTGTGCTATGAAAATAAGTATGAGAATAAAACTGGATGTCTGGAAATATTTCCATGATTATGGAATTCTTTTACCCCAAATAGTAGGTGTCACCTATAAAAACTGATACCTGCACTTTTTAAAACTTGAGAATTTGCAGAGTTTTGAATGTACAATACAGAAAAGCAACACTTTTTAGTTTGTATGAACCAACTGATTCACAACAGGGAATATTTAGCCTTAGTAGATGAATTTGAACAAAAATCTTTTTATAACTGGTAGATACTACTAAAAATTAGGTAACATGTTTTAGAAAATTTAGTCAATGATGCAATTCTTCTCTGTGGGTCTATTTATTTTTGTAAGAAATATTTTTCCATGCTGTCTCTTAAAAACTAAGCATCAGGTATGTAAGCATGACTTAGTTCACATCTGTGTCTGTGTGGGTGCCCTAGTTCTGTCTGCTGAATTGGCCTATACGTAATGATACACCAACAGCAATGAGCACACAATTGTTTCTAAACACCTTTCTCCAATTAAAAATGAACAAACAAACAAACAAACAAACAATAAAAAAAACAGGACTCCTAGGAGAAACGACTATTTCCAGGGCTGAGGCAGGGAAAACACAAGATGAACCTGTAGCAGGAACTGGCACACAGGGGCCAACCTAAAAAAACGCCAACGGCAAAAGCCTGAAAAATTTGAGCAACAAAATAGATAACACAGTAGTGGTTTATAATTCAAACTACAAAATAAATATCCACGAGTCAATGCCAATATAAATGATTGAATGCACAAATAAATGAGAGAAGAGACAAATCATCTTTGCAGAAAGATCCTAAACAGTGTATGCAGATACTACCCCTCAGGAGGTAGGGCTTACTTCCCAGCTCCATTTTTCCCTGCTGTGAATTTACTAGATCTAGTGACTAGCTTCCGAAGTACAGAGTAGGGAAAGGGCTAAGTAGTATCTGTACAGTGGAGAACCTTGGCAAACACTGCCTTAACCAAGGCATGGCTAACATCCCTGTGATGTCATATGGCGATCATGTACACCCAACATGACATAATGAGAAGGGCACTTTACCTCTGTGGTGTTCATTCCCAGAAACCATTACCTCAATCCAATCATGAGAAAGAAACATCAGAAACACAGATTGAGGGGCCATTCGACAGGCCAGTTGGCTGATACTTCAAGAGACCACCAAGGTCATAAAAAAAAAAAAACAAGGAAAGACTGAGAAGCTGTCACAGGCCAGAAGAGACTAAGGGGACCCTACATTGGATCCTGGAGCAAAAACAGGACATAAATGGGAATATTAGTGAAATACACGTATGTCTGGAGTTTAGTTTAAAAAAACTCTACCTCGTGTTCATTTCGGCAGCACATATACTAAAAAAAACTCTACCAATGCCTGTTCCTGAGTCCATGTACCACCATATGATGTCATAACTTAAGATGTTTACAGTAGGGGAACTGGGGAGGGGTATACACAACTCTATACGATCTTTGCAACTTTTTGTATATCTAAAATTATTCTAAAATAAAAAGTATCAAACATCTGAAAACATTTTTAAGTGTCAAAATATATTGAATTGAGGACCAGACTTGAAAATCACTACATGACAAAATGTTAAACCAAGGTTGTCATAAATACTGAAGCTTTGACTGTCACATCTCCCTAAAAATTAATATTATTAATAATTATAGTCAGAACAAAATATAGTTTTACTTAATAAACAAAATGAATTCTTTTTTAAAACATCATTTTATTTCATTTCTTTATCCTTTCAAAATGTCTTGTTTTTTGAATGTTTTATAATGCACTTAACATATTGGCATTGTCATAAATTTTATAATTTATAGATAAGTAAGCATACAAATATTTTCACAGGTCTGTGAGGTTAAACAATATTTGCCTAAGGGCACCTGGGTGGCTCAGTCAGTTAAGTGTCCAGCTTCAGCTCAGATCATGATCTCACGGTTCGTGGGTTTGAGCCCCGTGTTGGGCTCTGTGCTGACAGCTCAGAGCCTGGAGCCTGCTTCGGATTCTGTGTCTCCCTCTCTCTCTGACCCTCCCCTGCTCGCGCTGTCTCTGTCTCTCAAAAATAAATAAAAACCCTCAAAAAACTATCAGTAGAACTCCCCTATGACCCAACAATAGCACAGCTAGGGAATTACCCAAAGGATACAGAAGTGCTGATGCATAGGAGCACATGTACCCAATGTTCATAGCAGCAATGTGAACAATAGCCAAAACATGGAAGGAGCCTAAATGTCCATCGCCTGACGAATGGATCAAGAAGATGTGGTATATATTCACGATGGAGTACTACATGGCAATGAGAAAGAATGAAATATGACCATTTGTAGCAAAGTGGATGGACCTTGAGAGTGTCATGCTAAGGGAAATAAGCCAGGCAGAGAAGGACAGAAACCATATGTTTGCACTCATAGGTCTAACAGGAAAACAGGAGAAACCTAATGGAGAACCAGGGGGAGGGGAAGAGGGAAAGAGAGTTGGGGAGAGAGAGGGACGCAAAACTTGAGAGACTATTGAATGCTGAGAATGAACTGAGGGTTGAGGGGGAAGGGGGAGGGGAGAAAAGAGGTGGGGGTGATGGTGGGGGGCACTTGTGGGGAAGAGCACTGGGTGTTGTATGGAAACCAATTTGATAATAAACTATTTAAAAATAATAAATAAATAAATAAACATTAAAAAAAATTTTTTTAAAGTTTGCTTACCAGTGGTTTCAGGACACAACCAATATGTCATAACAGAAATCAAACCAGAACATCTGGGGTCAGATGCCAGCCGTACTGCCTATTAACTGAATGACCATGTGCAAGTCACCTCCTCTCTATGAAATGAGGATAGTGTTATCACCTACTTTTCATGGTCGTTGTGTTGGCCAAATAAGAACATGAATGTGAAAGGCTTTACAAACAGTCAAGTTCCCCATAAAGGTGACCAGGAAATCAGACTAAAATTAGGTGGGGTGTCCATGGTATAGATGAGGCAGAATGAGATAGGCAGAGGGCAAAATACAAGCTAGCCCCCCCACCATGGGATATGTGTGATATTCCTCCAGGACTCCCACAGACACAGGAAATGGCTGAAAACAAATGGTTAAACTGATAAGCGTCTCCAGAGAAACAAAGCACTCTCATCGATAGGCTAATCTCTAGTAACCTGCAGACTCAGCTTCCTGGAGCCCCAGCATCACCCCTCCTTAGTGATATGGGAAACAAAAGCAAGAAGGAAATGGCAGGTAAAACTAAATTTCCTTATAACTTGCAGCCCATTGACAAATACTTGTGGCAAATACAGAGTATCACATTTTTCCAGGAACTCCCCACTGTCTTAAATTAATGCTTTCCTAAAGGCAAAAACAATCTTAGCTTGACAGTAGCTAGGCCTCCAGTAATCTGTGAGTCTTTAGCATATGAAAGTCTCTTTGGAACCTTCCCCCTCTGACTTTACCTCCCCCAAACCCACAGTATACAACCAGAGCACTTCACTACCCCGTGCAGCACGTCTTCTGGCCCATGGGTCCTGTCCCCATGCTTTACTAAAATCACCTTTTTGCACCAAAAATGTCTTCAAGAAGTCTTTCTTGGTCATCGGCTCCGGGTCCCATGAACCTGCCATCACCCCAAAACTTCATCAGTACTAACGCCAAAAGCTGAAATCCAAAGTCAGAAAAGGCACGAAGTGGAGAAATAATTGCTAACTGAAGTAATCCAGACAACTTTAAAATGTGGCCCCTTAGCTCTTCCCTGGGCACTTGAGGTGGCTGCAAGCATAGCTCCAACCGCAACCCCTTCAGGTCAGTCGGGGCCCTTGGAGCAGCTGAAGTTGCCAGGTCACAGAGGCCAGGAGGCTAGATGGACCTCAGATTTTATCTTTTGGCTCAAAATCTTTCTCTGATCAGTTCATTTTGAGGTATTGCAGCCTGGGGCATGAATGTTTACACTAGCCACACTTGAGAAAATTGATTTATGAACACTAACACATCCCTCAATGACGATAGCTGACGTGTTGCCATGGAACGTGTCATACTTGGCCCAGAGGCCGGGCCCTCCTTTTCTTGTAAGTTGGCCTGGAGAATGGAGAATTATAATGCAAGGAACGAGACCTTCATCTAGCTGGCTGCTCTGCTCTGTCAGGAACAACGTGACACATAAATCAGGATTCTCAGGTGTACAGATAGAAGCTTCCTTTTTCCAGGTTCTCTGATGAGTCATCATCTTTCGGTTGCCATGACAACACTCTTCTCCATGTTATCCAGTTTTCACTATGGGTGACAATCCAGGGACAAAATGTGACAGGGATGGTGCCTGCTCCATCTGATAGCGACAAGAGCTTGTTAATCCCATCAGCCATGTCTCAAAACCTCACAGCAGGGCCCTTTCATTCTGAGAGGGCTTCAGACCATCTGGACCTGTCTGGGGAATTTCAATAGCTTCTATCTTGGAATCTATTGTTAGAATTGCTGTCATCAAAAAAAAAAAATTGCTCAGAGGATGGTATTTCCCTCATTTGGGTGTCGTCATATCCTCCTCTTGACCTCCTCCTCCAGATGCATCCCGTCTTAAATCTCAGGGCCTTTCTTGAGCTGTTTTGTATTTCCTCCACAATGAGTAAGACATGATGAGTGTGTGTGTGTGTGTGTGTGTGTGTGTGTGTGTGTGTGTATGTGTGTGTGTTTGTGAGAGAGAGAGAGAGAGACAGACAGACAGACAGAGCGAGCATGTGCACATTCAGGCACTTCTGTTTCTCTTCTCACTAATCTTCAGAGATTTGAGCCTGAAACCTATTGCTGAGATTTCCTGCCAAGTGACTTCCTGTGTAAACAAAAACAGCTCTTCAAGATCCAAACAAGAAAATATAAACATCTCCTTATGTAGGGCAGTTATACTATTCATGCCTCTTAGAGGAAGACAGTAAGAATCTGAGTGTCCCAACTTATGGTTATTAAGATTTTCATTGCGAGACATTTTGAACAAAGTTTGGCCTCATTTTGAAAAAAAAGCATCTCTTTCATCTAAGTGTTTTGAAAAGAAAGGCTGCAGAAGTTATAGATTCCACTGTCAGAAGGAGACTCCTTTGATAGAGGAATGTTTTTAATTATTCAAATACTTTCACAGCAAGAGCTCGTGGTGGGTTGGTTTCCAAAAGTATTACTAGAGTCTCACTGCAGGTAACCATGTAACTTTGTCAGAGGCATTGATTAAACATCCTGGCATGAGGCAGAGTTTCTCTGTGAGAGGGTGCATCCCACATGTAAGCATGCAGGGCTGAATATTAGCAGCCATTTATTCACTATGCTTTATTCACCTTTCCTTCTGAATAACTCCAAGTATTTCTATATCCTATCTTGCCAGGACTTCCAGGGCTGAGATGGGAGGAGCATAATCCAATTACAAACCTCTGCTAGCTTTTTATCTTTCAAAAGACAGGGAAAGAAAAACATCAAAGACAAAGGAATATTTTCCAATCCATAGGCAATTAGGAGTAGCCTGGAGAGGATGAAAACAGGATTCACTAATTCCTCTATTCCTTGGGAAGACATTTTCACTCATAGAGAGGTAGTTGCTATCCTAGGAATCTATTTTTTGGACTGCTCTTATTAAAAATAAGCACTGGAATAGATGTACATAAGGTTAAAGTTGAACTGGCCAAACCTACTACTAAGCACTCCTTTTAACTGAGATATCCAGATTAGAAAATACACAATTCTTCTCTCTCTCCTTTTCATCTTTCTTTCATTCCTGTTTGGGTTTTCCTTTCTTTCTAAAAATATTTAGCATTGGGGTGCCTGGGTGGCTCAGCCAACTGGGTATCTGACTTTGGCGTCAGTCATAATCTCGTGGTTGGTGAGTTTGAGCCCCTCATCATGCTTGGAGCTCTCGTCATGGAGCCCACTTCGGACCCTCAGTCCCTCTCTCTCTGCCCCTCCCCTGCTCTTACTCTTTCTTTCTGAAAATAAATAAACCAACTTAAAAAAAAGTTGGGGCACCTGGGTGGCTCAGTTGGTTGGGCCTTTGACTTGGGCTCAGGTCACAATCTTGTAGTCTGTGAGTTTGATCCCTGCATCGGGCTCTGCGCTGACAGCTCAGAGCCTGGAGCCTGCTTCAGATTCTGTGTCTCCCTCTCTCTCTGTCCCTCCCCTGTTTGTGCTGTCTCTTTCACTTTCAAAAATAAATAAACATAAAAAAAATGTAGTCCCTCCTTTCAGATCACAGTCCATGGAGGAAGCCAATTAGGTCATTCATTCATTCATTCATTCATTTATGCATTCACCCAGCCATTACCTACTGAGTGCCTGCTCTGTGTGACCTGCATCGCAGTGACAACAAAATCTCAGTTATCCGGGATGTAAATGAATCGAAGGGCACCTGGGTCAAAAATAAAGGGATGGTGGACATTCATGTTCTCAATTTTTCTACCTGCCTGTTTGAAATATATAATAATAACAACACAAAAAAATGAGTGTTTTTAAATGAACCACTGTCTAGGTCTTTGACATAAAGTTATGATTAAGATATGATGTAATGAAATACCCATAAGGCAGTAGGCTTCAGCTGAAATGACACTTAGTAAAATGTTTTATGTCAAACATTAAAATAAAAGGGAAAAGATAGTCTCCGCAAAATATGCTTAGAAATCTTTCCATTATTATGTAACTCTCTTGCCGAAAAGATGTTTCACCTCTTAAAACTCTTTTATCTGCCTACTTAGACTTGGAAAAAGATTATTTTTTCAACTCTTCCAAATGAAGGATATCAGTGGTTTTAGAACCATCTGCCAAATATAGGGAAAAGCAACATCCTCAGACCAGTGAAGATGGAAATTTCCAAACCAAGTACTAAGAAATATCTTGCTCAATTGGTGCTGGGAACTATTTAAAAAAAGGTACTATTAAAAAAAAAAGAAAGGGCGCCTGGGTGGCTCAGTTGGTTAAGCGTCAGGCTTCAGCTCAGGTCATGATCTCCTGGTTCCTAGGGTCCATCCCCGAGTGGGGCTCTGTGCTGACAGCTAGCTCAGAGCCTGGAGCCTGCTTCAGATTCTGTGTCTCCCTCTCTCTCTGACTCTCCCCTGCTCGCGTTGTCTCTCTCTGTCTCTCAAAAATAAATAAAAAATATTTTTAAAAAATTTTTAAAAAGGAAGAAAAATATATTTTAAAAAAGAAATTGTTAAAGTACACCAACAATGCACACCTTTCATTTTTGTATTTACTTATTATTGTGAAGTATCTTTTTCAGCTCTGATTGTTATTAAAGTCAAGTATAGAGATAAACTGATCTTAGAACCAGACTTTCAAGTAGTTGCATCATAAGGCATTAAACCAAAATTTTAAAACATGATGAAATGCATTTTGTCTCAGTAAAATCATTGCAAAGACTGCTTAACATTAACAATTTTCAATACTTCATGTTAATAATTATTAAACATTAATATATCCTAAAGGGATGTAGATAAATTTTTAGCCTTAAATACTTATAATATTTAACATATTAAAAAATAACGATTGAAAATTAGTGAGCTAAGCATGCTGCTGCTTAAGGAGCTAAGAAAAGGAGCAGGAGATAAAAAACAAGAAAGTAGAGGAAGAAAATAATAATGTTGGCAAAGATACAGTTGAGCTGAGCATAGCATTACAGAGAGAGTTGTTGAATTACTCTGTTGAATGCACGCCTGAAACTAATGTAACATTGTGTCAACTACACTCCAATAAAAATAAATAAAATAAATACATAAATACACAAAACAATGAGTTTAGAAAGGTAGATTTTTAAAAAGATGGCCAAATTAATGGGGAGATACTAAATGGAAAACAAAGCCAAAAATAGGTTATTTGGAAAGACTAATAAAATTGCCAAATGTCTTGAAAGCTTGGGCAAAAAAAAAGATTAGGCATTCATAAATCATGTTAGAAACAGAAAAGGAGATGTAAGTATAGTTGCAGAAGAGATTTAAAATACTATGTAGTATTACCATGTACAACTTTATGCCACCAAATTGCAGAGTCATATGTGAAATATACAAATTACTAGAAAAACTTTCAGGATCAAAGTTGACTCAAGAAGAAATAGAAAATCATAATGGTTTTACATGCATTAAAGAAATTGAATTCACAAAGGAAGTGAGGTAATTCAAAATCTTTCCTCAGAGAAAAGAACAGATCCATTATTTTACTGTTGAGTTCTAACATTCAAGGATTAAACCATTATTTTCAGGTTATAGAAATATTTTGATTATAGAAAAAGAGAGACTAATTCCAAATTCATATCACATTGCTAGCTTAACCTTAATGCCCAAACTCGAACAGGACAATAGGAAAAAAGAAGGGAATTCGACATACATGCAAAAACCCTACATAATATATTAGCACACTTGTAGCCAGTAATGTATGAAAAATATATTATGACCAGGTTAGATTTATTCTAAGAATATAAGGTTGCCTTGATGTTAAAAAGTCAAGTAATATGAGAACTTTAAATAGGAAACCATGTTTTCTTAGAATATGCAGAAAAATCATTCAATAAAATCCAGTTACCGTAGTGTCAAATTATGGAAAGAACACACATGTCCATTTATTAATGACTGGATAGAGAAGATGTAGTATATACATTCAACAGACTATTAATCACCAAAAGAATGAAATCTTGCCATTGGCAATGACATGGATGTAGCTAGAGAATATAATGCTGAGCAAAATAAGTTAATCAGAGAAAAACAAATACTATGTGATTTCACTCATGTGTGGAATTTAAGAAACAAAACAAATGAACAACAACAAAAACAACAAAAAAAGACCCCAACTCTTAACTATAGAAAACAAACTGATGGTTACCCGAGGGGAGGTAGGCAGGGGGATGGGTTAAATGGGTGATGGGAATTAAGGAGACAGTTGGTGATGAGTACCTGATGTTGTATATAAGTGATGAATCATTAAATTCTATACCTGAAACTTAAATAAATAAATACATAAATGAATAGCTTGTTTAAGGGGGGGAAAAGCCCACTACCATTCAGAATAATAAAACAAACATCTGAACAACTAACAACAGAAAAGAACATTTTTAATCTGTTTTAAGGTATACATCGATGGATGAGTATTAGAAAGAGGTTAAAATTGAAAAAGTCACAGAACAGTATTTCAGTGATTCTACTTAAATGATTTTTACTTTCATATGATTTCACTTTTATACGACTACATTTATATGATTCAGTGATTCCATTTCTCTGAAAAGTTCACAAATAGGCAAAGCTAAACAAGATATTGTTTAGAGGTCCCAGCTTACATACAGTGAATTCACATGCAGCTACATGTGGGGGAAATGATTAGCTTACGTTTTAGGACAGAGAGTAACTGGAGGGGAGAGAAAGAGGAAGCAAACAAACGACTTCAATAATACTGGAAATGTGCCTCTCTCCCCAACTCAGTCATAGTTATATGGGTGTTTGCTCTTAATATTATTCTATTATATCTAGTTCTATTATTGTCATTCTAGAAATCTTTTGCACATATGATGTAGTTTTAAGTGATGAATGGCTTTTCAATAATTGCTAATCGAGAACAAACACGCTGATGACAATGAACAGAAAAATAATACTTTTAAATATGGCCAAAGTGGGGGATTCCCTTGCCATCTGACTGGCAAGGGAATCAAATTTTTCTAATTTCATACTGAACTATTTATAGGTGAAATGTCTGGGAATCACTTCAAAATAACCTAAGGAGAGGGGTAATGATGAAAATATTGACCATAAGTTGGTAACTGTTGAAGCTGGGTGGTGAGTGCATGGGATTCATTTATACTATTCTCCCTGCAGTGTGTGTGCATGACGGGGAGGAGGAAGGAGCGGAGAGATTTCACAGAAGGGAACTGACACAGTGAGGTTATTTACTGATTATCTCAATGTTCAGCAGTCCCTGCTATAAGGAGTAAAAGAGAAGATTTAAAAGGAAGAGGAACAGAATAAAGGGGGACCTGCCAGTTCCTTACACACGGAGAAGTCTAGTTGGCTAGAACACATAAACATGCAGGCCTGAAGGCCTAGAGGGTCCACCAGGCTGGCAGGGCAGGTGTGGGCAGAGGTGAGCTCATAAAAGGCGGCCGTGGACAATCCTACACACTGTGCAAGAGGCCACCCCTCCTCCTGCTGCTGCTGAGGACCTTCATGACCTTGCAGCAAACCTGAGACTGGGCTGATCAGAGGAGACACACAACTGATGAAACACTGTGATCATCCTGACGTGCTACACTGGCCATCACCTGTCTGACCTGGGTGGCCTGCAGCAGTCACAGTCCTGGACTCTGACTCTCATTCCCAGGACTTCTATGGCTGATGCCTGCCCCCCACCCCCGTCACTGCCTTCCATGTACGAGCACCCAGTAGACCTCCACAGGGCCTAGGCTGTCCCCAAGCATACCGCCTCCTCATGTTCACACACACACATCTGATATTCAACCGATATTGAACAAGCTATTCTCTGTCTTGCTTCTACTCCTTAGTCCTGTAGGTATTATTCCCTTGACATAAGAGTCTTCTGCTCTTCTGTCCTCCTGGAGAATTCATAAGCACCCTGCCAGAAAGCTGGAGTGGGACCTCCTCTAGGAGGCTCTCCCTGGCCCACAGGGAGAGGGGGCCCTTCCCCCACCCCCACCCCCATTTTCAAAAATCATCCTCAGTGCTACGATTATTTACAATACTTCTGGCTCTTCCCACCTTGTTCAACTGCCCTCTGCTGAATTTCCCACAATTGTGGAAGAACTCTTTTATCCTGTCTCTATGACCCTCATTCTACATACAGAAATCATGTCAAAAAAGCACACGTTTGCTATTTAAAAGATTGTAGAAGGTATCAAAGGAAGGTTATTATGTGCACAGGGGGATGCTGTAGTTTAATCCTAGCTTTGTTCTTGATTTTCTGTAATTACATGTTGCTGTGATTTAGATGGAGTTAGCAGAGAGGAGTTCCTGCTGAAATCAAGGGTTGTAGTTGATGCCTTCCTCACCCGAGCATTTGTCCTCACTCCACACTAAATGACTGCTCTTGCCAACAGTCAAAGCCAGACTGGCCTCCAAATGAGCCAGCTGTGGGGAGACAGAAATGGCAGAGAAGGTACTGGTTTTTGGAAAGTTACAATACTAATACCCTTCTTACAAGGAAAGACATACCTGGGTCATTAAATATTAAACAATTTTTTTTAAAGGCACATCATGAAATCTACGCTAAACCAAAGGAGGATGCTGTTGGACTGAAGTTAGTTTTTCTGCTCCACCTTCAGAACTCTCATGTTATTAATCCTGGGAGAAGCATGGCATTAGCTGTAGGCAAACTTGGCAATTTAAACATCGTATCCACGGTATCTGTTTTATTTAGTAATGTTATATATTTTTATCCAGCACTGTTCTATTTCACGTATGACATTGCAGTGCATGCATAATGTTTTGGACCATATCTAGGTACAGAGGGCAGTGGCTTTAATTTATGGGTGATCCCAATTGTCACTTCCCCCAAACAGCAATGGAATTTTTCAATATCCTCAGAATAAATCCCTCCTCTGGAGCAGTAAACATATTATGACAGTGTGTCAACCACGGATTTGTTTCAAGATTATTTACTTACAATTCAACAACACTGCTGGCCCAGGGAGTGCTTTGTCAGCAAAAGCTGCATTGTTTGAAGTAGCTCAGGGAAACAGCCAGGGTTTCAGAATCCGAAGAATGCAGTTTTCCTAAATACCTCAGGATTACGAGATGCTATAGAACTAATAAATTTGCTCCTTAAAGTAGTCCAGAAGGAATCCTTAACTATTCCTACATGTTTGAAAGTTTAGGTTATTGATGGAGAGAGAGAATGCAGTTTTGTCCCTTAGGCTCACATTACAAGTGTCAAGGGTCATTTTATCCTCCCTCTTTTCTCCTTGTAATTATTTTTAAAAGGATAAATTCCAAAGGTGGATAATCTTTTGGAAGAGAAGGAAATAATGATGAAATGAAGAGAGATTATCTGCAAGAGCCCACTTTAGGGCAACCTTTTAAGCAGTAAATGTTTACCTGGTGCTGATCGCAGTTTCCCAGAATAGTGCGCTGGGTGAGCTCACCCACCAACGGGGTGAACTGGACCGCACTCTGCAATCCAAACATTACCTGGTCAGAAATGTCATCACAGAATGAAAGGAGTTATTACTATCACCATTTTACAAATGAAGAAATTTGGGCACAGAAGACGCAAGCAACCTACTTAAGTTCACTAAGAAAATGAGTCGAGGAGGGGTGGCTGGGTAGGGTGGCTCAGTCAGTTAAGCATCTGACTCTGATTTGGGCTCGGGCCATTAATCATGGTTCATGGGATGGAGCCCTGTGTTGGCCTCTACACTGACAGTGCAGAGCCTGCTTGGGATTCTCTCTCTCCCTTTCTCTCTGCCCTCCCTCACTTGTATTCTTTCTCTCTCAAAAGAGAAACATGAAAAAAAATTTTTTAAGAGAAAAAAATGAGTCGAAGAATGGGGACAAAATCTTAGATCTCTGAGTTCAGTGGTCATAACCCCTGGTCTATCCAGGCTGTTTTTTAACTGTGCAAAGTCACATTTGTCTGACTCTTTGAAAGAAATTTGCACACCAGTCATGTGCAGAGACTTCCTCCACAGTAAAGGACATTGTAAGTGGGAACATGGCCAAGTGCCTGGGTGGCTTAGTCAGTTGGGCAGCTGACTTCAGTTCAGGTCATGATCTCTTGGTTTGTGAGTTCAAGCCCCATGTCAGGCTCTGTGCTGACAGCTCAGCCTTGAGTCTGCTTCAGATTCTGTGTCTCCTTTCTCTCTCTGTGCCCCTCTCCCACTCATGCTCTGTCTCTCTCTGTCTCTCAAAAATGAATAAACCTTTAAAAAAATTTAACTAGGAGCATGGCAGCCCACAATAAACTTAGTCTCCCTGGCAGCAGTTACACGCTGCCAGTGGAGCGTGAGCGGAAGGGACGTGGGCAACTTTTGTTCATGGAAGTCTTGTATGTTCCCCTCTCTCGGCCTGAACTCCCTGAGAGTAAAACCTGAAGCTAAAGCTTGACTGCAGGTTTACGTGGAAAGTGATCTCAGAGAGCAGGAGTGAAGATGACAAGGGAGAGTATGACAAGGAAGGACGGAGGACGGAGAGCCAATGCAAGAATGTGTTACAGAGTTGGCCGCTATTACAGGGGACCAGCACTCAGTCCCACAGTACCTTCTGACGATGAGACACAAGGAGAGAGAGATCCACTGGTACTTGTCTGCCATGGTCAAGGTGTTAGCTCTCCCACATCACGGGGTTGTACTTGCTGTGGTGTCTGAGAGACTCGGGCTGAGGTGAGGCACTGCCAGGTTTCAACTGTGCCACGTGGCCAAGCCTGTGTAGATAGCTATGGATGGGCATCAGAGGAGTAGGTTAGCAGGGCGGAGAGGGTTCGCTTCTCAAGAGGAGCCGCACACAGCTCCCTTCCTGCTGGCTCAGGCGCTGGGGATGGGGAGCCATCGTGGACTATGTAACAAGGGCAAACCTCTCGGAAAGGCTGGAGCAGTAACACTGCAGGGCTTGGGGCCATGGGGATATCCGAGTAGCCAGGTGAGCTGGGAACATACAGAAGACAGAATTAATGTATTTGTATTTGTTTTTGTGTCTAAATTAATCCCTAATGAACCAGGAATTCTAAGGTGACTTTTCTTTTGTTTTGAACAATATGTAAGATAAAATGTATAGGTTATAGCTCAGTGTCTAAAAGCAGACTGCTGGAAAATCAGGTGTTCACACTTTTTAAGCAGAAAGAAAGGCCAAATAATTACCACTTTCTTAGGATTCACTACACGATTTTGAAGAGTTCACATAGATGGACCTGTGGTAAGATATGTAACCTCCCCAACCTTTTCCAACCCAATTAGTAGATGAGTCTCAAGTGAAAGTTTGTATCTGAGAGCTGATGTGCTTCCTCTTTCTCCTCTTGAAATTCCCCTCCATTATTCTTAAATTATTTTTCAAAGTACCTGCATGAAACTGTTCTTGGAAGATGTGGGGAGCTTTACATGAACCAACTGTGGGCTCACACCAATGCAATGGGGCTGAAATCACCCTGACAGGCAAACACTTTGTATGAGGTGCAACTGAAAACAGTACCACGAGTAAATGACCCAGTTTCCATTCTAAGCTTTATCCCACGTACAGCAAAAGGAACCCTGGCTAGTGCCAAGGGAAACAAAACAAAACAAAAGAGCATGGATTTCAGATAAGAATGATCGAGAAACCAAAGGCATTTGGAAAGGACTTCGTAGATGCAAAGTGGCAAATGCAGAACATGAAGGAAAGAAGAGGGACAGAAATTCCCGGTGGTGAACCCACTGGGTTTCAAAAGATGTTTAACTAACATCTCAGTGAAAAACCTCCGTGGAGATGGTCAGCTGCCAACTGGAAAGGATGAGGAGACATCCTCTCCTCCTGCCCTAATTTGTAGCGCCTTTCCCATTGAGAGGCTTAGCAGGAGGGAGCTGTAATATGATTACTTGTTGATGAAGGGATTTCTAACATGACCTACTGGTTTCCTTTGATGCTTTGTTTGCTGACACACTGCAAAACTCTGAAACGCAGGAGAACTGTAATTTAGTTCACAAGCTTATTTTAAAATGTATATTGCAGTCATAGAACTGATTTTTATGATCTACCTCTCAGAATTTTTTGTTAATGCCAGTCCCTTCTTCACAAAAGGGATTAAGTTTCCTCTACCATCTACTGTCACTTTCAGTTTCCCCAGTTCCCAAGGAGCTGGGGAGCAGCCTTCTGAAAACGTGGGTGTGGTGGCGTCTGTGGGAAAGGGTCGGTCTCAGCTCTTCTGCTCCCTCACTGTGCCTTGCATGGGACCTCAGGGGTGACCTCCAAGAGTGTACCTGGGTCGGTCTCAAGGCCAATTACAGGGGCCTCTAGGTCAAAGGGGTACTGGCAGATAAAGGGTCAGGGACATGGCACGCAGAGTGGGCTCCTTTCTCCTTTTTTTCCAAGCTGATTCACGGGACAAAGTCAAACAGACCAGCTCTGTTTTCTGTAGTAGTTCCCTTTCCCCTGTGGGGCTCACCCTTGCGTGGTACGTCTTTCAGGAAAGGACTTTATGCTGCACTATAGGAACCAGGCATGAATGGGCTTTGAGTGAGAATTCAATTTTCTCTCTGTCTCTGTCCTTTTCTCTGAGAAGCATCCTTGGTAGGTAAACCTCAGCAGAACGAGTGACCAATACAAGGACTGGATGAACAACACGCAGCCCCTAGGCTGAGTTCCACCTGACCTGTTTTCCACAAGACCTGTTTTCTTCGGTCTGTGCAGTGATTTTGTTCGTTTTGTTTTTAAATTTGAATTTCAATGTCTTTTAAAAGGGCACAAACTCTCCAGGTCACCGTTAATCTCTAAGTACACCCTGAACATGCTTGGCTCTTCTGGTGCTACTCACACCCCTGTGGACTTTTGACCTTTCCATCCCTGGTAAGCAGAAAATTCTCCTCAATTTTCAGCCTCATAACTAGTTTAGATGCTGACATTTCAGGGGCCTTGGAGAATAGAAGAAGGTAGATCAAAGGGTAAATCAGTAGCTTAGTTTAGGAGGTATTTTAACAATCCATGCAAGCTACTTCCTCTTGGTTCTGCATTTTTGGTTGCATGCCTGCACTTGTGGGCCCTCTGCAGACGACAGGGCAGTACAACTGGATCACAAGTCCTGAGAGGGTGTGCTTCAAGTTCATATCAACATAGATTGTATCTTTCCTCAGGTTGTTTCCATCAAAGCAGTGCTCAATTTGGACCAATCTGGGCTCTGAGAAGAGAAGACAACCATTCTTTTGTTGAATGCATTTGATTTCACTCCACCTTGCAAGTTTAAACTGCTCTGGACATTCATTTATCTTCCTTCCTCTCCTCCTCACATGTTTCCTTTCTCCTCCTTCTACGTTAACTCCCAAATCCAAATGATGTATAAGTGGAGTGGATCTTGGTTGGGAGGGACAGGAAAACATTTATTTTTTCCACCTCATACTCTACATTAGATCCTGCATCTAAGTTTGCTAAAACGCATAAGGTTCCCCTAGCCCCTGGTCAGACCCTTGGGGTGTACTTAAAGTCACAAAATAAGCACAGTGCATTTTCTGCAAGGGAATCAAATTTGCTTGATGGTCAATCATTTATAACTGTAATAGAACTGGCAAATATGCTATGAAGCAGAAAGCAAAAAAAATTTTTTTTTAAAGATAAAACAGGATTATAAAGATGTTTCATGCTTGGTGAAGGCTTCCTTGGAATGTTTCCCTGGTTCCCAAAGGAGTGCTTTATGTCTCCTTTGCTATTAGGAGTATTTGGATGAAAGTTTGATAAGTGCTATGAGATTCTGGTAAATTCTTTTCTAAAACACAGTCTGATTTTGTATCTGAGAAGAGCATTTCTTTATTTCTGAGATTCATGAAACGAGAAATTATGTAGCCTTTGGCTGGACACTTAAGTCTATTCCTGGCCTTGCCAAAAAGGCTTGGGTTGAGTCACTGGACTGGACTTCATAGTCTCATTCAGAGACCACCGGGATTGTAAAACTCTTGCTGCTGAGGCCATTTCTTGTAAATGGCTCCACGTATTCAAGAATAAATAGCATAGTTGTGTTATTGTTGGTTTGGGAATCACCCATCCACCACACTGGCACAGTTGTCCTGCTTATGCACAAGTGTCAAACATTTGCATTTTTTCTGTTCTGCATTTGTTGGAAAGTAAACAGGCAGCAATAAAGAAACTTTATTATGCATGTTTTCTGCCTTGGGTGGCACCTGGAATCTGCTGAATTTGCTGAGTGCGACTTACATTTTAAAAAGACTCCTGAGCCACACCGTTTTCATGCCACGCAGGTCAAATGGAAAACCAAATAATTAGAATAAGCAAGCTGCATGGGTCCTTTTTCTTGGTCTAGACCGACTCCAGACCCTGTTGTGGAATTCCAACACCTTTCTCCTCTTCCAGTCGTTAAGCTCCCATGACCAAATTTAAACAAGCATCTCCTTTCCCCCTCTCAGAAAATCAACTGATTTAGCATATTACCTAGGACATTAGGGCACAAAAGTTTCAAGTGCAAAAACAAAACAAAACCACTCCTATCCATTGCTTTTCTGGACATCTCATTTACCTTATGTCAGTCTCATTAGAACTTAAAAAATGACTTTAAAGCAATGAAGCTGATTTTCATAAGCACTAGATAGACTGTCACTAACATCACCTGAAAGTACTTCGCCCAGACTACTTCTCACTAACTTGTACCAGGAGCTGAAAACAGGGAATGGGATGAGGCAGAATTGAAGAACAAATGTAAATGCCAACCATATTGCTCTCATTCTCATTGGCTTGCCCTAGAATGGGACCCTGTCTGAGATCCTATAAAATTCTGTTAAATCTTTCTAGGCAATGCTTCTGATTCTGTGTCTCCCTCTCTCTCTGACCTGCCCCCTCTCACACTCTGTGTCTCTCTCTCAAAAATAAATAAACGTTAAAAATTAAAAAAAAATCTTTCTAACAAGATGCTTAATTATCGTTACATTTAGGGAAGAAAATCAGAATCATATCTTTCCAGTGATACTACATCTTGATAATAATTTCAAGAGAAGGCAGATGCTGTGGTGAACAAAGCAACAGCATTAGACTTAGGCCAAGGTTTAAATCCCAGAACCACCATTTATTGGCTGTGTACCACTGGATATGTTACCGATGTCTCCTGGATCTCATTTTTTTCATCTGCAAAATGGGGAAAGGATGGCAAGGATTTAATGAGACCAAATGCAAGGAGCAAGCCCGATGCTAGGCATACAATCTATGTAAGTTTCTCTTCCCCTTTTAAAATCAGATTACAGATTATGAACATAAAGTAACTCCTCTCCAACAGCTGACTCTGGCTGAGGGCACTGTTTTCTATGAAGGGTGCTCTTGGTGGCCCCTATTTGTGACTGCTGATTGCACACATCTGGAAACTATGACAACCGTTTTGTTTTGAGCTCAGCTTGGCCCAAAAGTAGCTCTCTATATGGCAGCTTCTATCCTTCAGTTTTTCCCAACACATCATAGCCTGGCTTGAATTTGGGCAGAGGAGTGGGTGTCAAAAGAAATGCACAATGTCTAGGAAAATTTCAGAATCAACTAACAATTATCCAGCACTGTTTGGCCTCACTAGGGAACCATTCCTGGAGTAGCTTACTGAACACGCACAGGAGCCCTATTAAGAAGCTACATTATTATGTCTGCTTTGTAGATGTCTCAACTGAGTTTGGGAGGCTAAGTGACTTTCTCAAGTCATAGGAAAAATAAGGCATAGGATTGGGATAAGATCCCAGGCTTTTTGATCTAGTTAAGAAAGCAGGAGAATTTGCACTGTTGGAAGTTGGGTAACGGCAGTATCTACTTGGCAAAGTCTACTTTGGGCTGACACTGTGTCAAGTGCTGGGAAGCAGCGGGTAGGAGGGGTTGCAGGTAAGTTTCCTTGACCTTTAGAAACCCTGTGGTCAGGCCCTCCGGCAATCATGTCACATATCAACTGGCACAGGTATTAAGATCTGGCTATTACACATGTCATGTAAATAACATCTGATCACTAATTTAAAAAAACCAAATATATAAAACACTCCCAGCATAATCCTTTGGGGAGTTTGCTTGTTTTATTTGGAGGATTCAGAAGTATTTTATTTTATTTTGGTTTTAATGTTTATTTATTTATTTTTGAAATGTGGTGAGGGGCAGAGACAGGGAGACAGAAGATCCAAAGCAGGCTCTGTGCTCTCAATGGATGGCCCGATATGAGGCTCGAACTCATGAACTCTGAAGCCATGACCTGAAGCCCACGTCAGACGCTTAACCAACTAAACCACTCAGGTACCCCCATAAGTATTTTAAAACCAACAGAAACGTATTCACTTATTCAACAAATTATTTGTTAATCTACCCACTATGTGTCAAGCATTGTTTTAGATGCTGGGGCTCCAAAATCTTCAATGAAAACTTTTGAAAGTTCCCTTTTTGTAACTGATCAAGTAGTAATAAGTTGAGATTTGAGGGGAAAAGAATACCAAAAAAATGTCAAATTAAAAAAATTAAAGAAATATACAGCAATTCTAAAGGCAATTCTTTCATGGGCTTACTTGATGACTCTCTTCTTCATTTTCACTTAAAATGCTCCCATTGTTCTCTTGCCCCTTTGTTCTCAGGAGGCGATTTTTAGTCCCAACATGTACTGGATCATATATTCCTGTTCTCACTGCCAAAGCAGGGAAGTCAGAGTGGGGGTTTCAGCATTGCCCGACTGGATGATAAACAGTGAGAGTAATATGCTGCTAGAGTTTTTTAAAAATACCAGAAAATAGTATTTTAAACCCCCCCAAATGAAAGGTAGGGTGAATGATATTAAGACTGTTATTCAAGTGCAATTACACTGCATATGTAACATTGAATCGCTGAGAGTAAATCATATATTACATTTCATATTTCAGTGTATGCTGAACAAGCTGGTGAAGTTTTATTATTGTTAAGTGTAACGTCAGGAGACAGACTTCTACAAATTTTATACATAGCTTTTTCCATTTTATCTGTTTTCCATTTATGTCAAGTTGAACACATGGTGTGACTTAATATTCTCTCTCCTTCTTCTCCACATTTAATACCAAGGGATCAAACTCTCTCTTGATTATACTAAATTTAGCCATAGGTAACCTCAGACTGAGGGGTTTTTTGTTTGGGTTTAGCTTTTTAATTCCAAAAGGGCTTTTTCCCCCTTGCTTGTTAGTTTGTTTTAAGTTGTATGGAAAAGGAGAGAGGAAGGATTTCCAAATAACCCTATGAACCTGGTCCTCTGGATGCTGACAAATGGCCTGGACAAAATAGCAAGAGGGCATGCATTATGGAAGGCAATGTGGCTACAGGCACTACTTGCCAGCCCAGGTCCCAGCTCGTGGAAATGGGTGATAACTGAAGGAATAACATCAGTTAGATTTCACGGAAGTGCGGGGCTTAGCGAGCCGGTCTCACTGGGAGTACACAAGGGAAGGCTTGGGAGTAAATGGGGAGAGACCCTGAGCCTGCGCGTCAGGTGGAGTCACTCCTGCGCAAGCGCGGTGACTGCAGTGGCACCGTTAAAGATAACCACCGCGGGATGATGGCTTCCACCTCTAAGAAGGCAAACGTGGCCTCCACCAGCCTGAAAAGAAAAGTGGGTCCTAAGCCTGAACTCACCGAAGATCAGAAGCAAGAAGTTCGTAAAGCGTTTGATCTCTTCGATGCTGATGGAAGTGGGACCATCGATGTGAAGGAGCTGAAGGTGGCCATGAGAGCGCTGGGCTTCGAGCCCAGGAAGGAGGAGATGAAGAAGATGATCTCCGAAGTGGACAAGCAAGGCACAGGGAAAATCAGCTTCAATGACTTTTTGGCCGTGATGACCCAGAAGATGACCGAGAAAGACACCAAAGAAGAAATCCTGAAGGCTTTTAGGCTCTTTGATGACGATGAAACTGGGAAGATCTCTTTCAAAAACCTAAAGCGTGTGGCCTACGAGTTAGGGGAAAACCTCACCGACGAGGAGCTGCAGGAAATGATCGACGAAGCTGATCGAGATGGAGATGGCGAAGTGAACGAGGAAGAGTTTCTTCGGATCATGAAGAAGACCAGCCTATATTGAAGTGGGTTACTGAGCGGTTCGCCGAGCTCCCTGCATTGGTTTTGTGAAATCTTGAGTTAGAATAACGCTATCTTTATCCCAAATTTGTCTAGATACTTCTATTTCAAGTTCTCTGACTCAATTATAGAATTTTAAAGATGATTTCAATGTGAGTTTTGGTTTTTAATTCTCAAAAGTAGATCTGAGTGCTTCAGGTTGTATAAAGAGCCCTGAGGCCTCAGTCCCCTCGCTCACCTTTTCCCCTGCGTTGGTAACAACCATTGAATTGAAGGAAGGCAGGCTGGCTTCTTAGGAACAACAGCCGCGTGATTTGCTTGTCATTTCTTTGGTGGACTTATATAATCTTGCTTCACCTATTATTCCTTAAATTCAAGTCATTCTTCTAGCATGATGAGGTGGAACTGGCCAGCAGGTCCTCTTAGCCTTTACTTTTCATTTAACTGAATATTGGTTTGAAGGAAAACAGTGCAGCCACTTAATTGGCCTCAGAAAAGATACTGTTCTAAAGTACAAGCTTGCCTTTGGGTGGTGGTAAATTATGGAACTTTTACAATTCTCTCTCTTACATGCAAATGAAGAATCATTGTCTACTGTGGATTATCTAGCACCAGATGCATACCTGGGCTACAGAATAAATTTTAATATTGGCCCAAGCAAAGTATGATTTGCTTAAGAGATTAAGCTAACTAATGATTTTGAGTAGTATTTACAAATGTAAGATCTTAGCTTAGGAAATTTAAAAAACGTAACACATTTTAAGCTACTTATCTGTCCTTGGAAAGATCAACTAGTATTTTAGTTATACTATATCCTTCATTTTATTGCTGCTTTATTACAAGCCAGTATCTGTGAACTAATTCTTAGAACATCTTAGTTCTTGACACTTGATTTTCCCCCTCTGGTACATAGTTGATGCCAGAGCATTTGGCATGTAAGTAGTTCTTTATTTTATAATGCTAGACTATTTCACTGTGGCTTGTGTGTATTAATGCTATTTGTTCTCTGTTCTAAACTAAGCCTTTCTTGTTTTAAAATAAGAAGCTACCCTTTTGAATATCTATAAATCTGAAACTAGAGAAAATTTAAATAATCTAAGTGTGGGAAGATAATATAATCTATCTGCTAAGATGGAGGCCTAGACTAATGTTTTGATAGTAGACAACAAGACTATTAAACAGGCAAGATATTTTGGTCACAACTAAACCTAAATTAATTTTCATACAAAGTCCCATTAAGATAAATGCTGAAATTCTGGAAGAATTTTCACTTACTTTGCCAGCAATTTTACCCTTCAGAGGGTGGTGGATCTAATCAGGAAAACAACTACTCTGAGCTTAATTCTCATTAACAGGGTCTAATTTGTCAAAGCAGTAGTACTAGCTGAAGTGATGGGTATGTGGGCATGCACTGTGAGAAAGAGTTTGCTGAGGTGGCTGGCACAGGGCAGGGGAACTCACCCACGCTGCAAATACTAACAGTTCAGGTTCAGGGTCTTAGTGTAGATTCAGGTGCAGTTGTATGGGATACAGGTGCAGTTTGAGCCAGGATCAGTCTGAAGGGCCTAATGTGAAGGAGGCAAAGGGAGGAGTGTGGTATTCTGGGAAGCAAGAGTTCCTGGCGTCCTGTTAACCAGAATCTTGGCTCAAGGATCTATATATGGATCAAGGTAGAAATACCAGAAACAAAGTTGGCACAAACTGAGAGAAAAGGTCAGAGCCTCAGCCAACTGGACTAGGCTCAGTCTTGGCTCCTGTCCCAGCAGAGGATAGAAGTGAAAACCAGGAACCCAGGCTGAAGCACAGCAGTCAGGCTGCCCAAATGCCATGGGGTCAACTGTGGAGACTGAAGCCCAGTACTTAAAGGGCTGCCCTGAGAGCACAGGCCATCCCACACAAGGGAAGGGAGCTCCAGAATATTTCTGAATCTCATTTACTACTAAGGAAGAATGTTGCAATTAGTCTTGCTTCTCAATTGGCTCATACTTTAGAGGATGGAGGGTAAAGGGGGGGGGGTACTAGAGCAGGCTAGACTGACCATTTGAATTTTAAGAGAAGTTAATCATACAGGTCTGGCTGGGTCCTAGTCTTTACATGTATACTAGTCTTTACAAAAGTAGAATACAAGAAATTAAAAAAAAACTTATAGATACCTTTTTTAAAATAAGGAAACAGAGCTATAAAGGTTGGGAAGAACTAAAAAAGGAACTTCCACTGGGCTGTTACAAATGGCTCCAATAAAGAAGCAGGAAGCACACCAAAGAAACCCATATGAACCATGTAGAGACTTCATTGATAAGCCCTTGCTCTCTAATGACAGGCGTAACAGATGAAGAGCAGAGCTTAGAGCCAAGGATGAAAATATGACAGTATCGTTATATTAATATCAAGAAAGCGAATGCCCCAAATGAGCAGAGGACAGTAAAAGGAATTTTTTTTCTTAAAAGTTACATTTAAGAGGATATTGGAAAGGATAGTTCCAACTCTTGATTGCCGCTGGTTGTTTTTCATGGAAGCAGACTCTGAGTCTGCAGTTTGTGTGCAGGAGGTTTATTCAAGTGTATTCTCTAGAGCACATGTGTAGAGCAAGGAAGAAACTAGGACTCAGGCAGAGGAGAAGTTGGGCTACGATGCAGTCACAACAAAGGACTCTGCTGATCCCACAAGCAGTTCTGGAGTGAGGGTGATCCTTCAGAGATGTCTCAAATTGGGACAAGGAAGTTGGTCCTTTAAAACTTATCACTGATTGATAGTCACTGGACATGAACTGTCCCCATGAAAGTGGTTTATGGCCTTGAGCAAGGTGGCCCTCCTTGACCAAGGGTAACCACTAGAAAGGAGAACCCAGTTGTAAACTTAGCTGTCAACACTCCCATGAAGACATGGGCAGGAGGACTTCAGTTCTGAAGCACACAGCCAGAGGGGAAGTGTGGGCAGTGCCCCACAGCTTCCATCACAGTCCATTCTTCCTACCACTTAGATCAACTGGCTTTGTGTAAGTTCTGGGAGAAGCAACTTCGAGAGAACAAAAGGAAGATTAGAGGGACAAATTACAGCCCCCACTGCAGAAGCTGGTCTTGAGACCACAAACGGTAGTTAGCTCCCTCCACTATCCAATCTAGATTCCCCTCCCCCTCAACACCACTGTTGATGTAGGTAACTTACTGGGTGGAATTACCCAGATTCTCATTTTTGAGAAGTCTGAGCCCCCTGTCACCAGGCCCTTGTCAGGATATGGCTGTTGCACTTATCCCTTTACCCTCAAAAGTGAGTGAAAGAGCACCAAGAGATGCTCAAGTGTATTACCTGGGTGCCAAACATACCCTTTCCATATTCTTCCTATAGCCTCACCTCCTACTGATGACGAAGGTCTCTTACTCAGGGCTGGTGATTTCTTTACTTGACTGTTTCTCTCTTAGCATGAGGAACCCACCACAATTAGGTGGCACACATAGAAATTTAATACCTCTCTTGCTGTGCCCACTGATGGGAGCACTCCTCCTCTTGAAGCCATGATCTCTAAATGCACATTCCTGAGATTGTGGGGATGAGAAGCACAAATTAAGGAGCAGATGACTGGGAATTAAAGTCAGAACTACTTTCACCCTTAGTTTATTGGATCCTTGGGTTCTACTTAAAAGATATCACACCATAAAATGGGTCATATTTAAAGCATATGCTGCATATTGGAAGATGGTACCCCATCCTTACTGGTTATCATGCCCAAGCTGGCCTCTGAAAGGCATCTTCAACAGGCTTTTCCATTGCTACACCAGCAATGAAAGTGCATAGAAGCTTTCAACCACTAGATTTTGTGGCTGTATGGCTATTCCTGCACCACTAATCATCACTGGTCATCACTGCACCTCCTTTCCTGTAGAGTCAGTCCCTTAGTTCATTGTAATATGTGCGATCCCATGTCAGTAGAATAAATACCCAGATACGGTGTTGGCTGAAGCTCTGCAAGCAAGAAAGGCAAACTCATGACTGAAATATGTGTCAGATCCAATCAAGATGAGTCACTGATCTTTCCAATTAGACTACTTGACATCAAGAGGCCAACTTATCCTGAGAGACTGTGCTGTTCTGCATTTGTCAGCAGCTATGCTACTGGGCTTGTGAGTAGTTTCCATTTCTGCCACAATAGCCACTCCATTCATGTGCCTGTTGCACCAGCACTCGGGCAGCCAATGACAGAGGTAGACTGATGTCAACTGACCAAGCCATCCTGTCTTCTTGGTTGTTTGGTAGGCACTCTCAGACAGGTGAGTGATGTTTATTCCTGATGTTTCCTTTTCCAGGGCACTAAAAATAAAGCCCATTGGTTGGTCACCACTGTCTTGAGTCCACATCTATTCTAAAAAGTTTTTATTATAATGTTTGTTTTTGAGAGAGAGAGAGAGGCAGGCAGACAGAGCGTGAGTGAGAGAGAGACAAAGATTGATGGTGACACAAAATTGGAAGTGGGCTCCAGGCTCTGAGCTGTCAGCACAGAGCCTGATGTGGGGCTTGAACCCATGAGCCATGAGATCATGAACTGAACTGAAGTCAGGAGGCTTAACCGCCTGGAGCCTGCTTCATATTCTGTGTCCCCCTCTCACTCTGCCCCTCCCCTACTCATGCTCTGTCTCTGTCTCTCTCCCAAAAATAAACATTAAAAAAATTTTTAATAAAAAAAAATAAATAAAATAAATCTTCTAATATATGCATTTGATGCTTTAAATTGCTCTCTAAGCATTGCTTTGGTCTTATCCCACTCATTTTGATCTGTTACATTTGCATTTTTATTTAGTTCCAAACATGTTATAATTTTTTGAGAATTCTAAATTCTAAATTCTCTCTCTATATATAGCTAATCACACAATAACCTGGTGTCATCATTTTACCAGTTCAAGTGAAGTATGAAAACTTTTTCTCTTTGCATCTCTTTACCTTATCCCACATATAAAATAATTGTCTCAAATATTTTTTCTACATACATTTAGAATCATATCAGTGTTTTAATTTTTGCTTTAGCCATCAGATAACTTAGAAAACTCAAGAAGAGAAAAAAAAGTTTATTGTATTTACCATATTTTTGCTTACTACACTCTTTCTTCTTGATGTTTCATGGTTCCTTCTTTGAGAAACTCCCTAGTCATTCTTTCAGTGAACATCTGCTAGTGCAAATTCTCTTAGTTTTTTGTCTCTTAGAATGACTTCATTTCTCCTTTCAATCCCAAAGAATATCTTCACTGGCTATAGGAATCTGGGTTAACAATTCTTTGCTCTTAGCACTTCAGTAAATGTACAATATGCTATCAAAATGAGAACTAAATTTAAATAAAAATTAATATACTCCCAGATTGCATGTAGAAACGTGCAACTCACCAGTAAGGACAGAGACCATTTCTATGACCTAAAGAAATATGCTGGGTATTACATCTTAAAAGTAATTGGAGAAATCAAGGTCTGTTGAAAACAGATAAGTAGGCTGAGGGGATATAAGACCATCTTTTGAGATAAATGGTCTAGGAGTGCCTGTGTCGCTCAGTCAGTTAAGCATCCAACTTCAGCTCAGGGCATGATCACACGGTTTGTGAGTTCGAGCCCCACGTTGGGCTCTGTCCTGACAGCTAGCTCAGAGCCTGGAGCCTGCTTCAGATTCTGCGTCTCCCTCTCTCTCTGCCCCTTCCCCACTCATGTTCTGTCTCTGTTTCTCAGAAATTAATAGAAACATTTTTTAAAAGGTTAAAAAAAAGATAAATGAGCTAAAAGAACTAAGGCTGTTTCCCCTGGAAAAATATTCTCAAGGCATATGACTTCCAAAATAATGGTACTTGTTCCATAGGGCTCCATGAGTTTCAGTGAGAAGAAATGATAAGGGAAAGAGATTTCAACTTTGTGTCAGGAGCCTTTGAAACAAGCAATCCTGCCTGAATATAGAATGCAGTGCCCAAGCAGTATGTTCCTACTAGAAAGGTGCAGAAACATGGAACATGCTGCCAAAATGCAAGCTATTGATGTTGTAATGCCATGTCAGGCATCTCATTTTCATATGGATTCCCTGAGTATAAAATGAAATGGAAGGTATTTAGATAGAGAATCTTTAGACTCACAGATTTCATTTTGATTTTAACAACTAAGCAAAATGACTTTTCCTATGTAAAAACATTTTATTACCACAGTTGATGATGACTACTTATAGAAAACATGTCTGCCTTCTTATTGATCTGACTAGCATGTTGATAATTCAGTGTGATGCTATAAAGCAATGTGTGTGATTTCAAGAGTAGCCAGCACTTAAATAGCACTTCCTCCATACCACTGTCCTACGAACCCTACATATTCAATTAACACCTTAATTTTACAAAAGAGGAAACTGAGACATGAAGTGATTAAGTAATTTGTGCAAATTTACATACCTAGTAAGTGGCAAAGGGAAGATTTGAACCTAGTCTGTCTAGCTCCTGAGTCCAGACTCAAAACTTATATGGAGTTAAGTTACCCCCCTAACTATTTAGTTTAATCAACTTCTTGGGGCCTTTCCAGTCTAATGCATGATGTTTCTTTTAAAGGTCATATACCTAGCCAGTGGTGCTGCTGGGCTCAAAATAATTTTGGAACCCCTATTTTGGAGACAATCTAAAAACATCCAGCATATTCTTATGAACATTCTCAAGAGGCAAATCTAGCTCCATTGAGACTGGGCTTAATTTTTAGAAATAGCTTCAAGTTATTTATACTCCAATCCGATAACAGAGTGGCTGAAAAGGCTGGATATTATCATTTTAAGGATTAAAACAGTAAATGCCACTGAAATTATGAGCCTAATTTCTTTGAATAGTGTATAAACTGGCTTTGAAGGTAATTCCAAAAGAGAAGCACTGGAAAGGTGATGACTGATGAACATATCATTGGAATAAGTCTCTAGTCACCAAGGCAACCCAGTATTTTGAAGGAACAACATTCATTGGGATGTGTACATCTGGTGATACTGTTCTTTCCAAAGTTATACATTACACAAATTCATTCTTTGCTTTTTAAAAGAGCTGTCCTTGAATTTATTAAGAAATAGAAGGAGGGTGAAAGCACCAAATAAAAGATCTCCATGCATTAAGTGCTTGAATAACATGGATCTTTCAGGAGAAAAGACAAAGCCTGTACCATCCCAAGTAGAAACTATAGTCATCATATCATCTTAGGGCAGCAACAGCTTCCTAGTGGGACAGACTGAAGTTTGAGGCCCACCACATAGCCATTTCCTAGCTGGTTTCAGGGAAAAATCACCTCTCCGACCCTTAGTGTCTTTATCTGTGAAATGGGGGGAATTATATTACCTTGTCAGGATATTGTCAGAAATAATTTATATAAAGTGCTCTGACACACAGCAGACCAAGGGAAGATATTAAAAATAACAATAGATGAAGTGTACCAAAAAAGATATAGTAGACAAAGAAGTGCATCCTTCTCACATACAAAGTGCATTAACCTTAGAAAACTGCCATCTAAAATAAGTGTCTCCAGATCCAAAGCTCACCATCCAGGCCAACTGAGACGGATTTGGGGAACCCCGTTAGGGGGGAAATATGTTTTAAGTTTTATGGCCCCTTAGCAAGGGTAGACTTGCAATTTCTGTTGGCTTCCCTGCTCTCTAGCTACCTCTTCCATCATTCAGAGTGTGTGAACCTGAGGCCCACGGGCAGAATCTGGCTTGTACGGACCCACTTGGTGGCTGCGTGAGAGCTGCCTGCAGCTGTGCGGGGTGTGCGGTCATGAAGCGCCCAGCCAGCAGGCTAGCGGAGGCTGAAATGCAGCCAGGACTCACTCATTAAGCCCAAGCAGCACAGGGAGCACGCGCTCAGAGGGACCTTTTACTTGGCACGTCGGCACTGACTTTTATTTTTCCTGCTTTATCTGCCCAGAGGGAGGGAGGGAGGGTGTGTGTGTGTGTGTGTGTGTGTGTGTGTGTGTGTGTGTGTGTGTGTGTGTGCGCGCGCGCGCGCCAATTTGCACGAGACATTGTATACACTACTTATGGTCCTGCCATTACAATGTTTTTCTGTTTTGTTTTTTGTTTTTTAGCCAAGTGAGTCTGCCAAGTTTGGAAAGTTAGGAATTTCAGGAAAGAATCTGCATTTCCAGCTTCTTTTGTAAAACTGGATGTTCTTCTATAGTAGGTCCACATTCCTTCCTGACAATTGCACTGGAGCCAAATGACCACTGCTCCTTTCAGACCTGGCAGCGCAGGGTTCTCTGAAGACCGGAGAGCCTGTTGGGTTTCCCCACTCCAGGTGGATTCTGTCTCTGGACCAACAGGTCTGACGTCCAGCTGGTGGCACGGAGGCCTCCAGAGGGCAGCACTTGAGCACATATGAGTGACACGTGAGGGATGATACTGATCAGGACAGAGAAGTTCCTCTCCTCGCTGCTCTGCCTACTTCTCTGCAGAGCCAGAGAAAGCAAGCCCCTCTCAGGTCAGGCAGGACAAACTCGGTGGATGTCCAGCCTCTTGGCAGGCAGAACAAAACCACTCCCCGTGCTTGCCAAGGAATGAGGAAATGCGGGCGGCTACTTCAGAGGCTGCCAGCAAAACTCAGGTGACCTCCTGTGCTATACCAGCCCATTTCTTGTCTTGATCAAAACAATCAGGAGCATCAATGCAGGCAGAGAGCCCATCCCTATGAAACCATGTGGGAAAAAACAGGCAGAACATGAATCACTGTGACATGGATACAGTGACATGGATACAGGCAGAGCAGCAGGAGAGGAACTTCTCTGTTTGGGCAGTTCATGGAGCTGTGGGCACAGTTTGTGGAATTCAGGACTGGTGAAGCCACGGCAGAGCCCACTGATTTCAATCCATTCTCCCGATGGGCCCTGGTTAACTGATGTTATAGAAACGGAGAGCTGTGTACACTATTTATGGCTAGATTAAGCCGATTACTCTAGCTTAGCCTACTTCCAGTGTACAGATCTTACCAATGCTCTGTTATCTGTTTTTCTCTCCCAGGGACTTCTCTTTGGACATTGAAAACAGAGATTTTGATGAGACCATTTTTTACCTGGCTCATTCGGGAACAAGATTTTCAAACTCCCCCATCAACATTGATGAAACCCCTCAGTCCCAGACTGTGACTGCAGGAAGTTTCCAAAAATATGCAGCAGCACAATTACTCAGAGAGATGAGATGCTGTTACCTAATAAAAATGCCATAAACACAGAATGATGAACTACCATGGGAAATGAATCGATAGAGAAGGACACATTGGAATGTGGGATAGTAGAAATCACTTAAACTTTGCATGACCTTGAGGAAAGTCATGGCGGTATGTTTTCCCAGGTCCCTCAGCGTTTTGCAGTGTGGCTGCTTTCCACGTCTTACTATCGAGTCAGCTGGACTTAGACCCCTTCTGAGCCTTCTTCCTTGGACAGCCTGGAGTCCCTCTTGAGTCCAAAGGGTTGTCAACTTTTTGTACTCAGTAGTCTTTAGGCAGGATCAGTTAATGAAACAAAGAATTCCATGGAAGAATCTTGTTTGTAGCAATGGGGACAGAGGTGCCTCTCTTTGATAATTTAGAACAGTGGTGACCAGAGGGTCAGATCTCCCTGGGGTGGTGTCACAAGCTGAGAAAGTGGCTGTGGCACTGCGTTCCTCTATGGTTTTGTACAGCTGTTCTAGATTTTCCATGGGCTCACCTTTAAATTAAAAGAATTTCTGCACTTTCAAGAATTTGAAAACAAAGCCATGTGTGAGAATATGAGATCCACTCAAATGCCCTTGCAAGAAATAGGTTGCATTCCTTTTTCCGCACTTAAAAAAAAACCTTTTTTTCCTAGAATGCCATTTATGTAAATGATCCCAAATCAATCTTTAGCATGTGCCCATGTTGTTTTGATTACTAAACTTTAAAAATATGCCCATTGTTCCCTTTTTAACAGCTTTGGCAACTATTTCAGAAATTGAAATATATGAGCAAATTAGCAAAATGAGTAGAATTACCACGTACTATTCAGTAAGCACTAAAGGTACAAATACCCCTACAATGCATAAAAAGTATCATTATAGATCTTAAAATGCTATATCAGGTTTCTTGTTTAACTTCACTTTTAATTAGCAAAATTCAGTGAAATAGAGAGAAGCAAAATAATATCATTACCAGAATGGTATTTTTACATGTCTTTAAGTGATTTTGTTTTTGTTTCTAAGGTAATTACATGATGCAGTGGAAAGAACAAAGAGATTTTTGTGACATTGGACAAATCACTTAACTTCTGTGATCCTAGTGTTATAATATTGTAATACTCATATCACAGGGTTGAGAGGATTAAATGAGACTCTATATAAAATGTCTAACAGGGTGCTTGGCACAGGGTACCCAGCAGAGGTAGCTCCCATGTGCTTTCTCAGGTGATGGTGACTTAGGATTCTTAAGTAAATTTTTTAAAACATTCAAAAAAAAGTTGACTTTCAAATTATTTAAATTATTTCTTTTTAGCACCAGAAATGTCACTGCCTGCCACAATCATAAAAATTAAAAATGATTTAAATCCTAAGTATCAAACTATTTCCCTTACATCCCATCACATTGGCAAATTTTAGGGTTGGTGACGGGTTTACCTGTTCCTCTTAGCAAACTGCTGTTTGGCCTAGTGTCTATCACTTGCATGCTGTTATTATACTCAGCAGTTGGATCTTTTTTTTTTTACTTGCTTCAGAAGCATTTGCCTTTCCCACCAAAATTCAAAGTAATCTATTTGCCAAGTTTTTTCTAAAATCTCTCATAAGTTATAAATATTATATATTGGCTAAATATTTCCTGTACTTACATAAAGGATACATAAATCAGTACCTATATGATGTTTCTCACCTATAAAGGGAGTTTATCTGGTTTAAGAACCAACCAGGCAGTTTTATGGCCTATCGTGTGTCTATAGTTTAGCCAAAAGTTTGAGCAAGTTAGACTTGCTGCAAAACGTCTTAAATTGTTCTCAACAATTTCCTCACTTGGCATATACAAAGACCAGAGATGGCCATTGGTACTACAGTTGTGTGTGCATATTTCTGTGGACAGCTCGAACAAAGGGCTTGCAGTTTACAGAGGGAAAGCCTGGCAAAGTGTTTGGAAATATACCCAGAAATCTGAAGAAACCAGTGGAAAGAAATGCTTGTTATTTCTAAAACTATACTAGATATAGTATATGATTTTATACCCAAGGAACCGATTAGATTAAGCAGTTTTACAAAGTGTGGGGCTAAGAGAATATTGGCAGTGAAGGGTTTTTCTTAGGACTTCTGGACTGGTTCATCAGTGCAGTTACTATGTGCCAGTTAGAGAAGGTTCTAAGTTTTACAAAATTCAAGAGCTATAATAGCTTGAATCGCCTTTGAAGAATACCTCTTAATGAAGCTCTATCATGAGAAATCAAAAATCTATATTTTTCAATTGACCCTAATTGTAGGGTGACCAACTGTCCTAGCTGATATGGGACTGAAGGCTCCTCAGGCTGAAGGATTACTATGCTAAAACCAGGAGAGCCCCAGGCAAACCAGGACAGTTGGTCACCCCGTCAGATGGCCTCAGGTGTGTCATCAGACTATTTGGATTACTCTGTGCCTCAAACATCCACCTGGCTTGCCTGGCTCTGGATAGTCAACAAGCTTTTATTCATTGCCTCCTGGTGCCAAGATCCAGAGATGATGTTGGTGGACAAGCATCACTGACTGAAATATTTTATAATTCTCATGCTTTGTATCTTAGGCAGATAGTCCCACATGGGTACTTTTATTCCAGGTTCATGTTGCTTTTGGGGATATTAGATTCAAGTCAGCAGAGCATGATGATGAAAATTAGCTCTTACAGTAGATTCTGTCCTGGTTGTACTATTGTCATCTAAATTAGAAATAATATCAAAAAACTTTTTTAAAAAATCTGTGTGAAAATGAATGAAAATGGGTTAAAGGTAGAATAAACATCATTTCAAAATGTCACTATTACCCAAAGCAATCTACACATTCAATGCAATCCCCATCAAAACTGCACCAGCATTCTTCTCAAAGCTAGAACAAATTATCTTAAAATTTGTATGGAATCACAAAAAAATCCCAAATAGCCAAAGTAATATTGAAGAAGAAAACCAAAACGGGAGGCATCACAATCCCAGACTTTAGCCTCTACTACAAAGCTGTCACCATCAAGACAATATGGTACTGGCACAAAAACAGACAACATAGACCAGTGGAATAGAATAGAGAGCCCAGAACCGGACTCACAAGTATATGGCCTATTAATCTTTGACAAAGCAGGAGTGTCCAATGGATAAAAGACTGCCTCTTTAATAGGTGGTGCTAGGAGAGCTGGACAGCAACATGCAGAAGAATGAAACGAGACCACTTTCATACACCATTCACAAAAATAAATTCAAAATGGATAAAGGACCTGAATGTGAGACAGGAAACCATCAAAACTATAGAGGAGAAAGCAGGAAATAGCTTCCTTGACCTCAATCGCAGCAATTTCCTATTCAACACATCCCCAAAAGCAAGGGAATCAAGAACAAAAATGTACTATTGGGACCTCATCAAGATAAAAAGCTTCTGCACTGCAAAGGAAACAATCAATAAAACTAATAGGCATCCGACAGAATGAGAAAAGATAGTGGCAAATGGCATATCAGATAAAGGGCTAGTATCCAAAATCTACAAGGAACTCAACAAATTCCATACCCAGAAAACGAATAATCCAGTGAAGAAATGGGCAGAAGACTTGAACAGACACTTCTCCAAAGACAACATCCAGATGGCCAACAGGCACATGAAACAAGGCTCAGCATCACTCAGCATCAAGGAAATACAAATCAAAACCACACTGAGATATCACCTCACATTGGCCAGAGTGGCTAAAATGAACAAATCAAGAGACTATAGGCTGGCGAGGATGTGGAGAAACGGGCACCCTCCTACACTGTTGGTGGGAATGCAAACTGGTACAGCCGCTCTGGAAAACAGTGTGGAGGTTCCTCAAAAAACTATCAATAGAACTCCTCTATGACCCAGCAATAGCATTGCTGGGGATTTACCCAAGGGATACAGAAGTGCTGATGCATAGGGGCACATGTACTCCAATGTTCATAGTGGCACTTTCAACAACAGCCAAATCATGGAAACAGCCTAAATGTCCATCACTTGATGAATGGATCAAGAAGATGTGGTATGTATATATATATATGTCTGTGTGTGTGTGTGTATTTATACACATACATACATACATACATACATACATACAATGGAATGCCACATGGCAATGAGGAAAAATGAAATCTGGCCATTTGTAGCAAAATGGATGGACCTAGAGGGAGTCATGCTAAGTGAAATAAGTCAGGCAGAGAAGGACAGATACCATATGTTGTCACTCATAGGTCTAACAGGAGAAACCTAATAAGAGACCATGGAAATGAGAAAAGGGAAGAAAAGAGTTGGGGAGAGGAAGTGAGGCAAATCATGAGAGACTTTTGAATGCTAAGAACAAACAGAGGGCTGAAGAGGGAGGGGGGAAGAGTATGGGGGGGTGATGGTCCTGGAGAAGGGCACTTGTGGGGAAGAGTACTGGGTATTATGTGGAAACCAACTTGGTAATAAACTATTAATAAAAAAAAAAATAAAATAGAAAAAAAAGTAACAGCTTACCCGCCTTCCTGCTTACCTTCCCCTAAATATTCAGTTATAAATGTAGTATGTGTCCTAATGATATAGTTTACTTCCACTAAAATTTATTAAATGATCACTCTGAGTCAAGCCCTGTCTAGGTGCTGGGGATATGAGGGTGGATGAGAAACGGTCCTCCCTCAGAAATCACCCATTCAACGGGGAGATGAACACATGTGCTGGTTGGTCTTTGTTTGCCACCCTCTCCCCTAGATCCATTCTCTACCTTTCTCTGCCCTCCTCTATGCCCCCAGAATTCAATGTCTATGAACCACGTCTTTGAGGCCACTCTGGAACTTTGTGGCTCCTGGCTGAGTTCGGCAAATGGGAGGCATTGTTTTGGCTTGTCTACTATTCCAGTTCCTTCCTCCAAGGTCCCAGTACTTACTCACTGACCTCCTGTACCCCATAATCCATTTGCTTACTTCTGCCTACTTCTGCAAATGCCCCCTTCATAAAACTATTTTTACAATTTCATCTGAGTGTACCTTCTGTTTCCTGTGCAGACTTTGACTGGTTTGATATGTAAATTCTTGAAATAAAGGAGGGAATATGCAATAATAGAGGTATAAACAAATAGAATGGTGTAATAAAGCAGGGCATTATCAGGAATGTTCTGAGAATGGAAATAAATAAACGCATCTTGATCTGAACATTGAAGGATAAGTAACAAGTGGGAGAAAGACATGGAAGGGGTAATGTGTAGGATGGAGAGAAAATAAACCGCGATATATTCATGCAACTATTAGCAGTTTGAAACAACTGGACCACTAAGTAGAGGGAAGGAAGCAGTTAAAGGTAGTCTGAAGAAATAGGCCAGGGTCAGGCCATATAAGTATGCTATGCAATCCTGTTCGTTTTATACACACACATGCGTGCGTGTGCATGTGCAAAGTACCAAACTCTGTTCTAGGCTCTTAAAATTCATTAGACTATAACACAAAGGTCTCTAAGAATACAAATAAGCAATGCATATAATACACACAAATTATATAATCTGTTAGAAGGTGCTAAGTGTTATGGCAAAATAAAAAGAAGAAGGAGTAAGGGAGTCAAGGAACGAGGTGGAAGGGAGTAGATTGTAATTTTAAAGAGGGGAATAGACCTCACGTCATTGGACAGGCCACCTTGAGAAGGTAATTTGTACACAGAATTGAAATAATCGAGGAAGTAAAGAGTGGCCATCTGGAGGGAGAGCATTCTAGGCACAGGGATCAGCTGTGCAAAGGCTCCCTAGCAAGATCATGCTTCGCATACTCCAGGAACATCAATAATCTCAGGGAAGCTAGGGCTGAAGTGGAAATGAAGATAGTCATGGGAGATGAGATCAGAGAGTTTCAGAGTGGCGAAGGTCTTGAGGATGCTTGTAAGCCATCGTAAATCCTTTGGATTTTGCTCTGAGGAAGATGGGGAGACACTGGAGGCTTTTGAGGAAGGAGTTACAGGCTCTGATTGAATTTTAGTCTGTGGACAATGAAAATTAACTGAAGAGATTTCAAAATGGGAATTCCATGGGGGGGAAATGCACTTAAGATCCTTGTTTCTCAAAGAGTGGCCCAGGACAAGCAGGCAACACCTGGGAGCTTGTTGGAAATGGACAATCACAGGCCCTACCTAGACTTACTGAACCAGAATCTGCATTTTTTAAAATGTTTTTTAATGTTTCTTATTTATTTTTGAGAGACAGAGAGAGACAATGTGAGGGGAGGGTCAGAGAGAGAGGAAGACACAGAATTCGGAGCAGGCTCCAGGCTCTGAGCTAGCTGTCAGCACAGAGCCCGACGTGGGGCTCAAACCCACGAACCTGTGAGATCATGACCTGAGCTAAAGCCAGACACTTAACCAACTGAGTCACCCAGGCTCCCTGAATTACCATTTTAATAAGATCTTATGTGGTTCATTTGCACGGTAGAGCATAAGAAGCAGTGGTTTAAAAGGCTCCTTGACGGTCAACCTGAAGTAGCCTTTCCCCTTCTAAATTACCTGTATATCACCCCCATTTTAGTTCCTTTGAAACAGCTTCCATTCTCTGATATATTCTAACTTAAGTGATTATTTGTGTATTATCTTCTTTCTTCCCATTTGAATGCAACATGAGTTCCCAGACTACAGAGAACATGTTTTCTTCCTGTCATATCCTCCATGTGTGGGACATGATAGGTTCCCAATATACATTTGCTAAATGTGCAGTTCCAAGAGCTGAGATCACTAGAAGCAAGGGAGGTACTATGCTAGGTGTAATGGAAAGTTTAGAATGTATTTGGTATTTATATGCATCCTCATCAACAATTAAATTTATGTGGTGCTTGCCTATACAGATAAATTCTGACGTTATAATGAGGTTTAGTGGGACATAATTTCTCATTCTATATCCAAGCTTGATCTTTTTCATGAAAGATTTAGAAGTCTGGATTCAGTGCCTACTTTTGCTGCCTATACTTATTGAGCCTAAAATAATAATTTTAGTCCAGTCAGAATTTTTTTTAAAGAAAAAATTACATGTGCTCTATGGCTCAAAACAAAGTATTCATTTGTATTAACTAAAGTGACATGCTCAGCAACTCCATAAGAAAGATAAGGTGGCTGTGATGTTTTATTTTACAGATTGACTCAACTCATTTATTATACTCGAACCATGAGGAAGCTTGGTGAGAATAAGAAAATAATAATCACAGAACTTAAGAACAGAGAGGAGTAATAGTTGATATTATTTCTTCCAATTATTTCTAATTTTTGGATGAGGACACATAGGTCTGGACTGCACAGAGTAGCAGAGATTTTGATGAAAACTGACCTCTTAAATCACTGATTTTTTACTACACCACTTGTTCTATCAGTGAGTTAGCCCATCTTTGCCTACAAAGGGAGCTATTTGTAAGAGAATTTATACTCTACTTCTAAAATTTAGCTCGGTAATGTGGATCATGTCCTTAAAGTTTGTTAAATAAATGGCTAAATGAATGAAGACAAAGAAAGAAGGAATGAATGAACAAAGGAAGGAACAAAGGAAAAGAAGGAGGGTGAAGAGAAAGGAAGGAGAGAAGAAATAAAATAAATCCACTGAAATAAATTACTGTTATAATCTACATAAATAATATGGATTTTTTATTTTTGAACTTTTCTCTTTCATTTTACTTCTTTTATACATTCCCTCCTTGGGGTGTGTGTGTGTGTGTGTGTGTGTGTGTGTGTGTGTGTGTGTGTAGAACGTCCTCTTATTACTGTGGAGGGACTTCTACCAGGATAACACTCCTCACTCTCATCCTTCCAAAAAAGAGTAGGTTGTCTAAGTCATGGAGAATCCACGGGTCCATATCTCGTCAGTCGTGAGAACGAACGCATTAGGGATTCATTCGCTCTCCTTCCCTTTCTGACCTTACTGGTGCAAGTCGGCAAATATAGCGTGTGTACAGGACATATGCAGGGCTTCCAGGTCGCACAACTGCAGGGGACTGTTGACACTGTATCTTGGAGTTGGGCTGCACATAGGAAACAGCACACACAGCACAGTCTTCCTCGTCTGCTCTCTGCCAAGTAGGTGTCCAATAGGAAGTGCAGATGCTGTGTGGCTATGCCAGTGGCAGGATGGGCAAATCTAATCAGGAGTGACTTAGTAACAAGTCCATTATGGCCACATATATAAGACGCTCTGTCCAAGCCTGACCTTAGCAATGTAGCCTGACATTTTGAAGTCCATCTGTCTGACTCCTCAGCCTATTTCTTGGTTGATACTGTACATATCTTCCTTCTGTCTTTCTTACCTAAGATGACTTTGCTTCAGGTCTCCTTGGTTACCAAATAGCTATTTGTAGTATTTTGTAATCCACTTAAATCTTAAACATAATGATGTCATAATTATGAAAATAACGGGATCTGTATGAAATATTGCTTAATCTTAAGAACAAAATGGCAGCTGTACAAACAGATGAAATAATTAGAGGAAGAAACTTTTTGGAAACTTCAGAATATTTTAAAAGGAATTAGCACTAGTTAGTAATAAACTTATGTTCTCAGAAATTACACTTAAAGGGGAACATGGATTACAGAAAAAAATCTGCCACTACAGGATGAAGCACTGGACATCCTAAACAACAGGTTCCCTTTTCAACATAATTTGTTGAAAAAGTGTGGAGATGTCAGTCATGACTTCAAACGGTCCCAAACTTAGACAACAGCAAACTAATGAGCAAGAGGTCTCAGGGTTGAAAAAGTAGCACTGGATAATTTCCTATGACTAACTTTTCCAGAACTGTGCTCTTTTCCTGAGAAAAATACCCAAAGCCCTGCATCTTCCATTGGCCAACTAGTCACCTCTCAGGATAGGACACATCTGTTTACAGGTGTGGACTATAATTGCTCAAAAGTGACATTAACCTACTTAAAATACTAATAGTTCAAATTTTGTTTCAAGTCGATCTATTTTCCAATAGAACTAAGAGGTTTCCAACTAAAATGGAGAATTAGTGGGTAATCAAGACAGCTGAAATGGGGTGTGGGCTGGACTTTGAATGTGTCCTGTAATTGCCCATCCTGGTGCCCAAGTGGAGCACCAATAAAGTCTAAACAGCAGTTTGCTCAAATAAGGGCCCTGAAAAGGCAGGCGGGCTAGTTCAGAATAGTCAGTGTGATCCACTTAGAAAGTACTAAGCACATAATAAGTATTGACTGACTAATTCCTCAAAATTTTAAAGGCGACCATGATGATCTTGAGATTTCAGTAAACAGAGAGACCCAGGCTACAACTGGCTATGGTGACGAAGAGTTCTCGAAATTGTTTTAAAACAAATCATTAGCTGGATTTTAAGTTCAGCTAATCAATTATTAAATTGTAGTAGGCCTGAAATATTTAACTATTGCATTATTTATATGCTGGATATTTAAAAAATTTTTAAATGTTTTTTATTTATTTTTGAGAGACAGAGAGAGACAGTGTGAACAGGGGAGAGTCAGAGAGAGGGGGAGATACAGAATCCGAAGCAGGCTCCAGGCTCTGAGCTAGCTGGCAGCACAGAGCCTGATGCGGGGCTCGAACCCACGAACTGTGAGATCATGACCTGAGCCCAAGCCAGAGGCTTAACCGACTAAGCCATCCAGGTGCCCCTGGATTTTTATAATTTATTGACTTAGAATGTGTTTGAATATAGTCCAAAAAAAAATGCCAGACAGCTATATAAATAATCTTCAAAATGTTTAAGAGTTTCTTTACTGTATTTCATCTCGTGGCTTATATTTCCAAAGAAATTTGGCCTATATAGAAATATATGTATCATAAACTTCAAATACAAAAATGTTTAAGGTTGTAATTAATCCTATCAAAACATAATTGCATAGAGAAGAGAAGCTCAAGATGGCAGAGCAAGAAGGTTGAGCTCACTACCTCCCACAGACACACCAAAACAACAGCTATATATAGAATAACTCTCTCTGAAAACAACCTGCAGGCCAGTAGAACATCTCTTCCACACCTGAAGATATAAAGAAAAAGCCACATTGAAATAGGTAGGAGGGACAGAGACGTGGTCTAGTCAGGACCTATACCCCTGGTGAAGTGAGCTACACACCACAGAAATGTTACAAATATGGAGGTCTTCCCTGAAAAGCAAGAGATTCTCACATTATGCACCCCAGCTCTGGGTCCCTCCAAGGGAAGACGAGCCTCCATAAGAGCTAGCTTTGAAAATCAACAGGGCTTAAATCCAGGAGAGCTGAGACTCTGTTTTCAAAGGGCTCATGCACAAATTCACTCACTCTGAGACCCAGCACAGAGTCAAAAGTTTGTAAAACTCCTGAGCCATGTATGAAGGAAATTTTATAGTTTTAGGGAATATGCCAAAGAAGCAGGAAGTTGTAAGAACGTTCTCTAGGGATAGGAGTGCTGGCAAGCCCCATTTTCCTTACTCTTCTTTTACCTAGCATCTACCTTGATGGGTGACATTTCTGGTACTTTCCATATACCTTGCTACCACCATTCACCCTACCCAGGTGGACCTGTCCTGCCCAATCCACCCACTTTGGCAGGCACTCCTCCAGAGTGACTCCCACCCTACCACACCCCATGGATAGCTTCAGCCAGGACCAGAGTCCCTCTCTGAAGATACTCCCACCCTGTCACACCCAGAGAACACCCTCCTCATCAAAGCAACTCCCACCCCTGGAGGAGGCAGCCCTGCCCACCAGTGCACCTGCAACAGTCAGGTTTGGGCTTTGCAACCAAACACATCTAGGACCAGCCCCACCCACAGTCTCCCCTCAACATCAATAAGTGAAACAGAGAACAATAAATACTAGAAAATAATAATGAGACTAAAAGTTAGTTCTTTGGAAAGATAAACAAAACTGACAAACCTTTAGCCAGACTTATCAAGAAAAAAAAAAGAGAGAGATCTCAAAAAATAAAATCAGAAATGAAAGAGGAGTTATAATCAACACCACAGAAATACAAAGGATTATAAGACACTACCACAGGGGTGCCTGGGTGGCTCAGCTGGTTCAGCATTGGACTCTGGATTTCAGGTCAGATCATAATCTCATGATTCATGAGATCAAGCCCCACATTGGGTTCTGTGCTGATAGTGCAGAGCATGCTTAAGATTCTCTATTTCTCTCTCTGCCTCTCTCTCAAAAATAAATACATAAAAATAAACACTTATAAAAAATAAGTATTACTCTGCCATAAAAAAAGAATTAAATCTTGCCATTTGTGACAACATGGATGAGCCTAAGTCAGAAAGAAAGACAAATGCATATAATTTCACTTATATGTGGAATCTAAAAAACAAAACAAGTGACCAAACAAAAAAACAGAATCTTAAATACAGAGAATAAACTGGTGGTTGCCAAAGGGGAGGTGGCTGGGGTGATGGGAGGAATAGGTGAATAGGATTAAGAGGTACAAATTTCCAGTTATAAAATAAATAAGTTATGCTGATAAAAAGTACAGCATAGTGAATTATAGTCAATACTATTATAATAATGTTGTATGGGGACAGATGGTGACTATACTTATCATGATGAGCAGTGAGTAATGCATAGAATTGTTAAATCACTATGTTGTGCACATGAAACTAAGATAGCTCTGTATGTCAACTAAACTTCAATTACAAATTTTAAAAAAGTAAAAGGATCACACATCACAATCAAGTGGGATTTATTCCAGGCATGCAAGGATGGTTCAATATCTGCAAATTATACTACATTAACAAAATTAAGGATAAAAATCATATAATCATCTCAACATATGAGAAAAAGCATTGGACAAAATTTAACCTCCATTTATTATGAAAACTCTCAACAAATTGAGTACAGAGGGAACATACCTTAACATAATAAAGGCCATATATGACAAACCCACAGCTAACATCATACTCAATGGTGAAAAGCTGAAAGTTTTTCCTCTAAGATCAGAAACAAGACAAGGATTCCCACTTTCACCACTTTTATTGAACACAACACTGGAGGTTCTTGCCACAGCAGTTAGACAAGAAAAAGAAATAAAAGTCACCCAACTTAGTAAGGAAAAAATAAAACTGTCATTATTTGAAGATAACATGATACTATATGAAGAAAACCCTAAAGACTCCATCAAAAACTACCAGAACTAATAAATGAATTCAGTAAGGTTACAGGTTACAAAATCAATATACAAGAATCTAATCTGTTGCATTTCTATATATTAATAAGGAACTAGCAGAAAATGAAATTAAAAAAACCTTATTTACAACTGCATCCAAAAGAATCAAATATATAGGAATAAATTTAAGCAAGGAGATGAAAAACCTATACTCTGAAAACTATAAGACACAAATAAATGGAAAGATATACCATGCTCATAGATTGGAAGAACTAATGTTGTTAAAATGTGCATACTACCCAAAGCAATCTACAGTTTCAATGCACTTCCAACCAAACTACCAATAGTCTTTTTCACAGAACTAGAATAAATAATCCCACAAATGATCCTGAATAGAATCACAAAGACCCTAAGTAGTCAAAGCAATCTCGAGAAATAAGAACAAAGTTGGAGGTTATCACACTCCTTAATTTCAAACTATACTATGAAGCTAAGTAATAAAAATAGTCTGGTACTGGCATAGATACAGACACATACTTCATGTGAGAAATAAACTCACAGGTATATGATCAATTAATTTACAAGAAAGGAGGCAAAAATATGCAATGGAGAAAAAAACAGTCTCTTCAACAAATGGTGTTGGAAAAACTAGACAGCTTTATGCAAAAGAGTGAAACTTGATCACTTCCTTATACCATACACAAAAATAAACTCAAAATGGAGTAAAGACCTAAATGTAAGACCTGAAACCATAAAACTCCTAAAAGAAAACTTAAGTAGTAAACTCTTGGAACTAAACTAAAAAGCTTTTGCTCAATGAAGGAAACAATCAACAAGATGAAAAGGCAACCCACCAAATAGGAGAAGATATTTGCAAATGATATATTCAATAGGTAGTTAATAACCAAAGTATGCAAAGCACTCCTACAACTCAACACCAGAAAGAAAAACAAAAACAAAAACCTCCCCCACAAAGAGTCTAATTAAAAAATGCACAGAGAGGGGTGTCTTGGTGGCTGAGTCAGTTAAGCATTTCACTCTTGATTTGGGCTCAGGTCATGATTTCACAGTTTGTGGGTTCAAAGCTCCATGTCAGTGTCTGTGTTGACAGTGCAGAGCTGCTTGGGATTCTCTGTCTCCCTTTCTTTCTGCCTCTCTACCACTCACATGCTCTTGCTCTCTATCAAAATAAAAAATAAACATTTCTTAAAAATGGGCAGAAAGCAAACATTTTTCCAAAGAAGGCATGCAGATGGTCAATGGACACATGGAAAGATGTTCAACATCACTAATCATCAGGGAAATGCAGATAAAAACCACAATGAGGTATCACATCACAGCCATCAGACTGGCTAGTATCAAAAAGACAAGAAATAACAAGTGTTGGTGAGGATGCAGAGAAAAAAGAACCTTCATGCACTATTGGTGGGAATGTAAATTGGTTCAGGCTCTGTGGAGAACAGGATGAAAGTTCCTCAAAAAATCAAAAATAGAAGTACCCTATAATCCACGAATTACACTTCTTGGTATTTATCTGAAGAAAATGAAAACACTAATTCAAAAAGATATATGTAGCCCTACGTTTATTGCAGCATTATGTACATTTACATTTATTATAGCATAGGTAATACAGTCAATAATATTACAATTACTTTGTACAATGACTGATGGTAACTAGACTTATCATGGTGACCATTTCATAAATGTATATAAAAGTCAAACTATGTTGTACACCTGAAACTAATATAATATTGTATGTCAACTATACTTATAAAATATTTGTGTAGAATAAAGTTACTCAAGATTACTGTCCCTGATCATGTGCACAGCCCGCCCTCTAGTGTTTCTTTCTAAAATCTACCAAATTTCAAACCATAGTCTTAATCTCAAAATATTAGGTTAATAGGATTAAGAACTGTGTCATCAAATTAAAAGAACCAGGCTAAATCCTTGACACAGATGAAAATTAAGTCAGAAAACTGAAGGCCCTTTCAGAAGCGGGTGGTAGCCTCCCTGGGGAAATTCTGCAAAGTTAGTGGTAAATATATATTAAAAAGTTTCATTTGGTTAAAAAAAAAGGTCTTAATAGAAAGAGAAGAGTTAGTTCTAATAATATATGTAGATTTATGTAAAATGGGATAGCTTTGTAACTACTAGTACCAATGTTATTTTATTATATTAAAAAGACAATCCAGATGTCGATTAAATAATGAAATTATTACTTTCCAAAATAACAAATATACATAAAGCAGGTAAATATCTCTTTGGAAGGAGTTAAGATAATCTAACTTATTTGTACGTGGAATGTTTATAACAAAAGTATATCAAATTAAATTTAAAAGAACATTATGTGAGAAGAAAAAAATTAATTGTATACTATTCACATATATCTTGATGGATTTTATAAGACATATGAGAAAAATCTGTGAGGTTGTCTTTGTTTTCATGAAAGAATAAGTAATAAACTACCCAGGTAAAAACTTACTTGAGAACTCAGAACTTTGGAGGAAAAAAATCTTTCTGACATATTTTAACTAATTCTGTGTTTTAGGCTCTTTCTGTTGACAAGAACATAAAATGAAGTACGGATTCTATGGGGCTGTGATCCATACTATTCGTCGTCTTGAAGTTCAAATATTTCAGATGATGACCTTATTTAACTGTCATAAAGAATGTAAACAAAATAGAGACTTGGGTTGTCTTTTTATTTTTTAAATTTATATTCCAGGTCTCCTTATGTCTCAACCATATTAGCATAGCTTGTCTAAAATCATAAAGAAAAATTGACAGAAAAATGCTTCAGATCACCATGTGTTTTCAATTGATGCCGGCAAAAAGTAACCTAATGGAAGGCATTTGGTACAGGTTTATTTTTCCTTTGCAGTAACAGCAGGAACATGAAGCCATCACTCTTGGTGTTTATTGTGTATCTGCTATGGTTGGAAGGGGGTCACTGCGCACCTACTTGGAAGGACAAAGCCAGTATCCATGGAAACTTGAATGGTATGTTTGGTTTCTTTATCTGCTCTGTGTCCAGTTTGCATGTTTGCATGTCCTGCTGGCATTTACAAGTGATTTACAGTTGAGAGATAACCGTATTCATTACGGTCCTCTAGTTTCACGGTGAGATGTTCTCGGCACTTAAACCAAGTAGACATGACGCCAAACATCTGGAATAAAAATAGAGAATTCCAGCCGAGTAGCTGAGAACGTTCACATATCCAGATGTTTGCTATCACACAGATAAAACTTGCCAACTTTCGGGCTGCGTTTCTTGGTATCATCCAGATGTTTGGTGTCCTTTCAGCACGGTTTTAACGAACAGTGAAATTCTTTTCTAGCATTTGAAAAATTTAAACAATTAAAGTTATCTGTGCAGTTATTCCTCAGATAGTGAAAGAATGGGTTATAGTCATATTGAATCTCGTTGGTCTATGCTCATGAACTTGTGACCTTTGCTTGATGATATATGCTTTGGGTACTGAACACTCAGAAAACTAAATTAGTTAAAATGCTGCTTTAGGAGGGTCAATGATTAAATTCAGAAAGAAGAGGGGCACCTGGGTGGTTCAGCCGGTTAAGCGTCCGACTTCGGCTCAGGTCATGATCCTGCGGTTTGTGGGTTCAAGCCCCGCGTTGGGCTCTGTGCTGCCAGCTAGCTCAGAGCCTAGGGCCTGTCTTCGAATTCTGTGTCTCCCTCTCTCTCTGACCCTCCCTTGCTCATGCTGTCTCTCTCTCAAAAATAAATAAAACATTTTTTAAAAATTTAAAAATTCAGAAACAAGAATAAATTCCTTTGGAAGCCACATTGACTACTGCAAAGTGAGAATGACAATGAACTTTATACCCACTAAAGGCTTATTAAAGATGTAGAAGAGGGGTGCCTGGGTGGCTCAGATGATTAAGTGTCAGACTCTTAATGTCAGCTCAGGTCCTGACACCAGGGTCATGGGACTGAACCCTGCCTGCATCAGGCTCTGTGGGAGCATGTTTAGGATTCTCTCTCCCTCTCCCTCTCTCCCTCTCTCCATCTCTTTCTCTCTCTCTCGGTGCCTGGGTGCCTGTCTGGTTCAGTTAGTTAAGCATCTTGATCTCGTGGGTTTGTGAGATTGAGCCCTACATCTGGCCCTATGCCGACAGCACAGAGCCTGCTTGGGATCCTCTTTCTGCCCTTCCCCTACTCATGCTCTCTCTCACTCTTTCTCAAAATAAATAAATAAACTTTAAAAGCAAAAAGATTTTCTCTCTCTCTCTCCCTTCCTCTGCTTCTCTCCCCTGCTTGCATGCTCTCTCTTTCTCTCTCTAAAATAAAAAAATAAGTACAATTTTTAAAAAGGCATATAAGAGGTATCCAGTATGTTATTAAAGAATCTTGCATTATATGAGACACTTTCTAGGTTTGATGCTTCCTGGGAAGGCAACTGAAGCTGAAAGAAAGGGCAGTTGTTCCCTGTGTTTGAGGTTCCCATTTGGCATTTAATATACTGTGAAGAAAATCTGAATTTTTTTCTAATATAAACACACAAGTTTTAAGTGAAGAAAAAAATTGGATAACTGGAAACAGGCCCTGAGTGAAAGGACAAGAATGAGGTTAAATGAACTCTGACTTGTCTAGGAGCTCAGACACGAGGATGGAAGGTATCATCTTCATGGCAGCTGTGTCCGTGGGGCAGCCGACAGCCAATCCATCGTGATCTGCTTCCAGAGTTTGAAGTTGCAAAAGAACAGCCAACTCTCTATTTAACAGACATGAAAATTTGGTGAACTCATTGTATTCTGATACACTATCATCTGATCAGATCTCAAAGGGAAAAACTGCAATGTATCATTTAGGTTTTTCTGAGGCTGGAGACATAGATGGAGATGAAGAAGTGAAGAAGGCTTTGATTGGTATGAAGCAGATGAAAATCATGATGGAAAGAAGAGAGGAGGAACATATCAATCTAATGAAAACCCTGAAGAAATGCAAAGAAGAAAAGCAGGTACAGTAATTGGGAATAACACCTGCTCTTAAATATAGCTAGACCACAAATATTGCATCTGTTAGTGCAGTGGAGGACTTACTTATTTTCCCTAACTGTAGATTTTCTGGAGATTAGCTCTTAGTGGAGGAAATCTTCAAAGGCAATTTCAAATTTCTTCAAAGAACATGTTCCTTGCAGAGTGGACCTTTGCAGGACTCCAAATCCGTGAATTTGAGGGATTCATCTCTGTTGGGGAAGTGTTATTTTCTTAAAAATACTTAATCTTTAGTCCCTTCTGACTTTGGATATGGAGTCAAACGTGTTCAGGGAGTTTTGGGCTAGGTCTGTGGTCTCCAAAGGTTTTTGAGCCCCCATCCCTATTACTAAAATTACTGTTAGCATTCACTCCTAAATTTATGCATATTAATTTATGTATAAATGAGTCACATGAATTGCTACCACTAATACCTCAAGGCACAAAATACATGTAGGATAAGGTTCATCACTAAGGTGGATGTTAAGTCCATATTTCAAATAATCTGGATAATATTTGTAAACTTTTCAGCCAATGGCCAGATCTGATTAGATCATAGTTTTACTTTGTCAGGTGACCAACAAAGAGCTTATAATGACGTTTCAGCTCTGCTCCTTGCTTCTTGTCTACCTGAGCTTAAATTATTCATATTTTTTAATCTTCTGGGTATTGTTTGGTTTTTATCAAGAATCTTTTGAAGTCTCTTGTCCATTTAGTGAGGGTTAGCTTAGTTAAAACTAAATAATAAAACCATCATTTACCTGAGCCCTCTAAACGGCAATTCAGAGAAATCAGTTCCAAGGGAACAAAGAGAGAGGGAACCCATGTGGGTGCTCCTGGAACGGAGACAGCCCCTTTCCCCATAGTCCTCAAGCAGGTGGTGACATGCGGTGGTCTGACATAAGCACCACAAGAGAGCACCAATGTATATAAAATAGTACATCAGCCTAATCAATTTCTTTATTCAAACGCCTTTGCTTAATAGCTCCAGTTCAAACTATGTATCTTACCAATGGGAAATGCACATTACCGTTGACCTTTGAACAATGCAGGAGTAAAGGGTGCTGACCTCCAGTCGAAAATCTGCATGTAACTATTGACTCCCCTGAAACTTAATTACTAATAGCTTACTGTTGACCAGAAGCCTTACCAGTCATATAAACAGTCAATTAACTCATGTTTTGTGTGTTGTATGCATTACATACTGTACTCCTCCAATAAAGTAAAGCTAGAGAAAAGAAAATACTAAGAATATCATAAGGAAAAGAAAATACATTTACGGTACTGTCCTGTATTTATTGCAAAAATCCACCTGTGAGTGGACCCATGCACTCAAACCCATGTTTTTAAGGGTCAACTATATATCCAAATATCCATAGATGTTAAAAATTGTTCATGTGCTACACTACAAGGCTTAATATGTTTCTAAGTTATGAACATTACATGGCTCATAGTTTAATAACATTAACAATGGACATAATATTCAAAACAATTCAATTATTTTTAAACTTATTTTCTAATGTTACCTTTAAATCAAAGAGGAAATCAAAACTGTTATAAATAATTTGGAAAATATTCTAAATTTTAACACAGATTAAATTACTTTAAATTTTTTATTACATTTATTAATTTTTCAGAGACAGAGAGAGACAGAGCACAAGTGGGAGAGGGGCAGAGAGGGAATGAGACACAGAATCCGAAGTGGACTCCAGGCTCTGAGCTGTCAGCACAGAGCCTGATGTGGGACTCAAACCCACAAATTGTGAGGTCAAGACCTGAGCTGAAGTCGGATTCTTAACCAATTGAGCAACCCAGGCGCCCTGAGAGTAAATTACTTTTAAGTTTTATTTTTAAAAATTTGTAAATGTGGTAAAAATGCACGTAATATAAAATTTACCATCTTAACTATTTTTATGTGCATAGTTTAATAGTGCTGAGTCCCTTCACAGTGCTGTGCAACCAAGCTCCAGAATTCTTTCCATCTTGCAGAACTGAAACTCTGTACCCATTAAACAACTCCCCATTTCTCCTTCCCCACCATCAATTTTTAAATTAAAACATAAAAATAAAAGTTTTAATATTTCCTCCCTTCACCTAAACCTATAAACATGTGAAGCTGGGGACTACCAACTGCGGACAGATGCTGGAATTCTTGACTTCTGAGCACAGCGGCCTCTGGGCGTCCAGTGAGCCTGCTGGATCAGGTGTGCGACAGGCTAATCCCAAAGCTATCTGTGAACCTGTCACCAGACTGGTTGGTGTTCCAGCCACACCTACACCCCTTGTGGCACAGGGTCCCCAGCAAGGACAGGAAATCACCTGACTAGCAGCTGCAAACCCTCTTCCCTTTGGGCAGCAAGCAAAAGATTTGAGGAAATCAAAAATAGCTCCTTATAAGGAAAATGTGAAAGCCTCTGGAGTTGAATTCTTCTGTGATAGGCTTGTGAGCCGGCCCCTGGGAATAATGACACTAGATATCATTTACAGGCCCTTCATAAAACACATTATCATGTGTAGTGATCCTTCTAACATCTGCATAAACCATTACTTTCCCTTTACAGCTAAGGAAACTGAGGCTCATGATGTTCATGAGCATGTTAACCCAGCGTTGTAATGAATAACCCCAGAGAAAGTCTGATGATGGCACTGTGCCTCTGGGACCCAGGGACTTTCTGTTTGTCCCCTTCCCTGGCCTCTCCACAAGCCAAGGGTGTACTACTAAGAAAAGAATGCTCCAGTCAGGGGTGGGTCAACTAAACAGATGTCAGTTTCAGTTGGCCCTCAGGAATCCCAAGAATAGAATTTTTTTTTTCTTAAAAACCTTCTTACTATGTAAACATTCATTGACTTATATACTGTTAAGGTTTAAACGCTCAAAAATTTAATTTAAAAGAGGAAAAACCTTTTTGAGCCTCCCTCCCTAAAATAACTATTTTTTTTATTTTTAAAGAAAAAAATTTGTAACGTTTATTCATTTTTAAGAGAGACAGACCGTGAGCAGGGGAGGGGCAGAGAGAGAGGGAGACACAGAATCTGAAGCAGGATCCGGGCTCTGAGCTGGCAGCACAGAACCCAACACAGAGCTCAAACTCATGAACCGTGAGATCACAGCCTGAGCCGAAGTTAGATGCCCAACTGACTGAGCCACCCAGGCACCCCCCTAAAATTGCTTTAAACTGAGGATAAAGAATACTTTAAAAGACAAATGATGACTTAGCAAATATGGGATTGGTGTCCCCCCCCCCACCTTCTAGTACAGAACACCTCCCACTCTCAGGTGACCTAGGGTCATCACAGATCCCTCCGCAGCCCCTCCTTATTAATATTTACTGAAAGCATCTGAAATTAACTGAAAGTGGGAAACTCCAGGGTGGCTTAATGTGATTTGACTCTCACACCAAGTTTATATGGGACTTTGGAAAGCCATAAACTACAGGAATAGTCAGTGGGTAGGACAGTAGGGGGACACAGAAGGAATGGGCAGGGCATTTCTACCCAGAGATCTTCCTCCATGGCAACATTTCACTATCAAAACCTGGGACATGTGATTTGGTAATTGGTTTTTGTTGCACTCTTGGAGGTGAGTGGAAGGCACACTATGTGCCTTGCTTGTTTATCTCACTTAATACAAAATCATAAGAGTTAAATCCTATTGTTATTTCTATTTGCTAAGGAAGACACTGAGGCTCAGAGATGTTAAGTCATTTGCCCAAAGGCACACAGTGAGCATAGTTTGGAATTGGAAATATTGGGGGTTTGGCTTATGGTGACAATGAGCAGGACATTTAAAACTGGTACGAACTGGGGTGCCTGGGTGGCTCAGTTGGTTGTATGTCTGACTTTGGCCCAGGTTGTGATCTCACAGTTGTAAGTTCAAGCCCCACCTCAGGCTCTGTGCGGACAGCTTTGAGCCTGGACCCTGCTTCAGATTCTGTGTCTTCACTCTCTCTGCCTGTCTCCAGCTCATGCTCTGTTTCCACATCTTTCTCAAAATAAACATTAAAAAAATAATAAAATAAAATAAAATAAAAATGGTACTGACTGAGGAAATGTAGGCAGCCTTGTTTCAGCGATGATGGGTAACTTTCTTGAGAAGATGTAGGAGCCCAACTTGATCTGCAATGCCCAAGGAGCTAAGGAAATGCTCAAAAGATTCTCAGTGCGCCACATAGTTCTTTGGGCTTAACATGACAGGGAAAGGTGATTTCTTTTTCTTTTCCATTTAGGTAAAAATCAATACTAAATTGGTTTAAGTACGGAAATTTTGCCCCCACTTAAGGGAGTCACTGTTAGCTCTGAGACTGTTTTATGGAAGAGTTCACTACACCTGGTCATTCCCCTGGAGGGAGCCTGTCTTTAGAAGTTCACGTGAGCAAGGAAACCAGGGGTCTAGGCAGGAGCACTGGACTTGGGAGAGGGCCTGGGGCAGGGCTGAGGTTCTCAGGGACAGGCTCCTTACCACCGACAGGGGACCGGGCCATATACAGCAAGGCACCACAAGGAGGAGCTCTCAGAACATAGACAACAAGAAAGAAGCCCTCAGAACAGCGCATTTCTGCAATTGGAGTGTAGCTGGCTGGGCAGATCTGATTTGATGTACGAGAATTGCCCTTTCTTGCAATGTTTAAGAACATACAAAAATTAAAGGCAGCATACATGCAAGAAATAAATTTGTCAGCTTTAGAAGCCTTAAACCCCACTTTCCACATCTTCCAAGAACTAGATGTGAAGACGCACAAGTAAACAGGTAAATTACAGTCAGCCCCCAGAGTAGGGGCCACATCCTAGTTCACCCCCATCTAGTGTAATGTCTGTTTTACAGCAAGTACCCAATAAATAGCTGTTGAATGAATGAATGAATAGGTGGATAAGACTTTCAGTCTTCAGTAGGGATCAATCCGTGCTCTTTTCTTTAATCAAACAGAAAGCATTCAGGTAGATCTGTCAGCAGCTAGCGGCCCAAAGAAAGAATAAAGAAGTACATCAGAATACACCTATTTCATAAATCAGCTAAGGTACACAGAGTTATGAAATGGAAATAGGATGTTTGTTTCTACTTTTTAATTAGGAAGCGCTGAAACTCATGAATGAAGTTCAGGAACATCTGGAAGAAGAAGAAAGTCTGTGCCAGGTGTCTCTGACAGATTCCTGGGATGAATGCAAGTCTTGCCTGGAGAGCAACTGCATGAGATTTTACACAACCTGCCAGCCTAGCTGGTCCTCTCTGAAAAATACGGTAAGGGAAAAATAGAGCCCAAGCTTTCAGAATTCTTAAGGTACCTACTCCAGCTTAATTTTTAAACATTGATTTATTTAACTAGAATAGAAATGACTGACATGACATTGGTCTTTTGTGATCTAGAATCTAACTTTAATGCTATGTACGAGTCACCTATGAATATTCAATTTTAAGATAAAACAGTCATTCAGTGTTCGTCTCTCCCTTTAATGACACTGTGTATATCCCTCTTAGAAATATCCTGAATCTTTCTGCCTTGTATTTGTTCTTCATGAATATGTTCCCACTAGATTGTAAGCTCTTTGAGGGCAGGGAACATATGTTAGCTGTTTTCATTTAAGCATTGTAGGTATCTAATAAATGTCTGCTGAATTACATTCTAAATAATAGTATTATAGTCTCTGATTTCAACCCTCTTTCATTTTTTCCCTGGAGGCCAAACATTGGAAGACACCCTCTGCCTCCTGAACCTCTCCTTCAGCAGGCTTGCCCTCTGTTGGCAGCACACACATAGGCTCACATTCGTGTCCTCTTTAACCACATCCATGCATTCCCTATAGGACTGGCATGTTTATTTGTTTTGTCCCCTTTGGCTATTGTCTGGGCAGAGGGAGTCACAGAGGGTGGTGACCTGAATAGGATAAGCTCTGTCCCACAAAAGGCTCCTATTCTATTGGCCTGAATTTCTCTTGCCCTTCAAGAAATGAGCTGAATATGAAATGCAGTGAAATTTCCTTCTCCATATTAGAGTGTGCACTACTCAGAGTACACTCCTGGCGTGGCAGCGCCGTACCCAATTATAGATGGAGCAGCCCCTAGGACAATTCACTTGCCAAGTTAATTTGCCTCCACTGCTAATTGCATCTGCTCTATTTTTATAGCCACTGTCACTCTCCAACACACCGCAATGCAGTGGGATGAGCACGGGCTGGAAGTCAGAGATTTGGGAACCATTCCTGTCTGTGCCAGTTGTGTGACTTAATGAAAATTTGGGGGGGCTTTAAAGTTTGTTTTTGTGGATAGATTCAGATAAATAGAAGCTGGAAGAGAGAGAGACAGACAATCCACCCAGATTACATTTTTTTTTTTAGTTTGTCAGCATTGAAACTGACATGGGGCTTGATTTCACAACTTATGAGATCATGATCTGAGCCAAAATCAAGAATTAGACACAACTGATTGAGCCACCCAGGGGTCCCCCCCTACTCCCCTCACCCCCAGATCACTTTTTGAGAAAGGCACAAGTAATCTAAGAATTCCTGGGGAATTCTTCGAGCAGCATTGGGATGCTACAGTTGTGATGTCTAATAGTTAGTATGCTCCATAACATTCGATATGGCCAGCGCTACCATATAAGGGCAATTGTGTTCTAGCACGAACCTGGAAGTCATATAGATGTAGAGCATTCTGTGCCTGCTGGAAAATGAGTATAAAATTCTACAATTAGAGATTCACTTCTTTGACTCCAGCTAAGGAGGGTTTTGATCACTACTACTATATAACCATTCCTAAGTTACCTCTTTATCAGGCATCTATAATTAGTATGAATGTGTTTATCTTTTCCTTTCCACGGACTAATTTATGAGACAAAGAAGAGAAGACCATAAAGTCACTAACATTACACTGAAGGAAACAAACCAAAAAACAAACAAACACAAAACCCTAAGACAGACCATGACATGCCAAGGACCGTCAGTACATCAAGCTGTGGCTTGCCATCAATATGGAAAAGTTGGCCTTTGGTAGAAGGAAATTTAAGATCTTATTTCCACAATCAAACTCAAAGTTACAAGAGTGTTAATAAATCATCTTAAAATGAGTCACCTTTTCCTAGCTTGCCCGGAATTGTTTTTGATTTGGAATGACCACTGCAAGTTGACGTTAAAATTTACAATAAGAAATGGTCAATGTCAATTGTCCTTCCATTTAAAAATAATTAGGTTGATTTTAAAAAAAGAAATGGTCCAGAAAGAAAATTATTAATTTCTTATTCCATTTCTATCCTCCACCTCACCCCACAGGTAGAAGAGTTTTTCAGGAAGATATATCAGTACTTGTTTCCTTTCCCCGAAGATCATGAAAAAGATCTCCCTGCTGGTGAAACGTTCATTGAGGAGGATGCACAAGTGGCCCAAATAGAGCGTGTGTTCAGCCAGCTGACCGTGGACGTGAGCTTTCTCTTCAACAGGAGTCTTAACGTCTTCAGACAGATGCAGCAAGAATTTGACCAGGCTTTTCAATCATATTTCATGTCAGATACAGACTCCATGCAGCCTAGCTTTCTTCCGGTTTTATCCAAAGAACCAGAGGAAAAAAAGGATCCTGTGCAAAGTTGGGACATTCCCAGCTTCTTCCAGCTGTTTTGTAACTTCAGTCTCTCTGTTTATCAGAGTCTCAGCACGGCGATCACTGGGACACTGAGTGCAATAGCGGATTTACCCAGGCAAGGCAAAGGCAAGTATTAAAAGAGGATTTTTACTTAGATGTCAATACTAAGGTCAAGCTTTGTTTACCTTTGGAAATGGTAGACATTTCTAAGTCATTGTACAGTGTTTCTGAGAGTGACAATTTATGGATAATTGGCGTTTCAGAGCCTCTTAGAGAAAGCTTTGAAGTCTGCCAAACACCATCCCTCTTCTGCCATTGTCAAGAACCCTGTGGGGCTGTTCTGTCTTTTTAAAGCAACTTTCAAAGCCGAGAAACAAAATGCTAAGAGGGTGAGAAAGTCAAACAAAATGGTTGCCTCCTTTATCAAAATGCATGTAGATATGCTTGGCTCTATTCTGCTTGAATATCAAGGGGTTCTTTAAAATCAGCCTAGATTCCTCAACTCCTGGTTTAACAAGAAGCCTAGGGTCACATATAACCAGGTCACCTTTAGTGCTCTCTATAGCCTCCTTTGCATCACTGCTGTAATCCTTAGGTCATATTATTTATACACAAAGCCACAGAAGGTGCTCATAGACAAACTGAAAGCTACAGAAATCTGGATTTCTGTAAAGGATACGAATTGCCTTCTACCAATACCAAGCATGCCCCAAGATAGACCATGTTGGAAACAAAATGCTGTAATGTGTCTCCAAGCGGAAGGAGGTACCTTCCTCACATTTCTGTGGAGTGGCTGGGACACAGCATCTCAGAAATGAGAGCTGCTGGGCAGGCCAAGGTACGGTTTACATTTCCTTAGACTTATGTCTTATGGACCATAAAGCCACATGACAGAATGCTGCCCTCTGGCATGAAAAATACGGTGAGCTCCTTCTAGAGGCTCCTTCTGCCCTTTGTGACACCATGGATGAACCCGGAGGATATTACACTAAGTGAAACAAGCCACACACAGAAGGATAAATACCACATGATACCGCTTAGGTGAGGACTCTCAAATAGTCAATGTCACGGAAGCAAAGAATAGAATGAGGTTCCTGGGAGCTGAGTGGAGGGGGATATGGGGAGATATTGGTCAGAGAGTACAAAATTTCGGTTACATAAGATGAGTGAATCCTAAAGGTTCAAGTCCAACTCTGCAGAATAGTGCCTATTGTTAAAAACACTGCATTGTATACTTGAGAATTTGCTAAAAGGGTAGATCTTATGTTAAGCATTATTAATAATAATAATGACAATAATAATAAATAAGAGGGCAGGAGGACATTTTGGAAGTGATGGATAGGTTTACAGCATAGATTGAGGTGATAGTTTCATGGGTTTATACTCCTCCGCAGGCTCTCCAAGTTGGATATATTAATCATGCACAGCATTTTGTATGTAGAAAGCAATGGGATCCCTCTAGCTATTTTTCAATTATATCAGCTGTAGCTGGCAACATCTGAATCAAATTCTCAAAACTGCCATGACACTGCATCACTGGTCTCTATACAGAAGGAGCCCACCTCATAGCAGCAGAAACCAAAGCCAAAACACAAAACATGACAGCCTTCCTGTCCCATTGTTCCATGAGTAGAGAACAGCCAGCCTTACTGGAATCCTTGCTGGGTTCTATTTCAGGGCCTCGAGGACTTTCCTTGTAAGTCAGGTGTTTTCTCTGGTATTCTATTCTGAGGTCCCCAAATCACCAATATTCAGGAAAAGCATCAAGGCAGTAGACTAAATATATCAATGCTAGAGTGATATTAAGTAATTTTTGCCTGAAATTTTAAATAGCTATCCATTGTTTGGGGATAATATTCAGAATATTCATTAGAACAAAATAGTTCCCCTCCCCCATCTTTCACACTATGTACAACCTTATACGTGGGTTGCTACATTCAAATGTGCAGAGGAGTATATAGTGATTCATCTGCCTTGAAATCTAAATAACTTCCCAATCACTATTACCCCCTCCTACCCCACTGAGTAAGAATGTAGGTTTCTGCCAGTTCTGCCCCAGCTTCCTCCCCGTTCACACACCCCAGCCCCAGACCCAGCTCATCTGGCCCTCTGCACAATCTCCACCTTGGTGATAACCTGCATATCCAGAGCCTCCTGTGATGCAAATACAATGTAAATGCAAATATGAAAAACAAAACAAAAGGCCCTTTCTACTCTTGTTTCTCTGCTATCCCTACACTAACCTGAGAGCACACAGCTAGCTCAACAGAAGAGGCATTCTATTCCTGGATGAGCACATGTGGACTATTTATCAAGAATAGTCAGGCAGGGGGGCGCCTGGGTGGCTCAATCGGTTAAGCGTCCAACTTCGGGTCAGGTCATGATCTCATGGTTCATGGGTTCGAGCCCCGCCTTGGGCTCTGTGCTCTGTGCTGACAGCTAGCTCGGAGCCTGGGGCCTGTCTTCGGACCCTGTGACTCCTTCTCTCTCTGACCCTCCCCTGCTCGCTCGTTCTCTCTCTCAAAAATAAATAAAAACATTAAAAAATAAAAAAAAAAAGAATAGTCAGGCAGGGGCCATAGGGCATTTGTCTGGACAGGTGGTAGGTGAGGTGCCATGTTGTGTTATGTGGCAAGGAGAAAGTAAAGTTGTAGATGGAATTGAGGGTGCTGGTCAGCTTACCTTAAAATGGAGACATTGCTCTGAATTATCCATGTGGTTACAAGGGTTCTCAAAAGGGGGAGAAGGGGGGCCCTGGGTGGCTCAGTTGGTTAAGTGGCTGACTCATGGTTCATGAGATCCAGCCCCGTGTCAGGCTCCACACTTAGTGTGGAGCCTGCTTGAAATCGTCTCTCTCGCCCTCTCTCTGCCTCTTCCCTACTCACATGCATGCTTTCTCTCTCTCACACACAATAAATAAATCAACATTTTAAAAAAAGCAGTAGAGGGAGGCAGAACATAATCTATGGAGGTGATAGTATGAGAAGGACTTGGCCCCTACTTTGCTGCCTTTGCAGGTAGAGGAAGAGGGCCATGAAGTAAGGACAATAGTTGGCTAGAAACTGGGAAGGCAAGGAAATAGATGCTCCCCCTAGAGCCTCCTGGAAAAAAAAAATCCCTGCCAACACCTTGATTTTAGGCCAGTGAGACCATTTCAAACTTCTGACCCTCACAACCAGATGATTTGTATTATTTCAAGTCCCCACATTTGTGGTACTCTGTTACACAGAAATGAATACAAGCCTCTTATCAATTATGATGGCCAACACTGACCGAGCAAGCGAGCACTGTGTATCTGGCAACCTTCATGGTTGGGCTTTATTTGTCATGACTGTCCTAAGAGTTAAAATTAGAAAAATAGCTAACATTGAATAATGAATACCTTTCAAAGGAAATAGGCAGCAATAAAAATCTAAACTATTTTGTTGTTAATATTTTTTATTTGATTGTGATTTCATTTTAGTCTCCATATGGGAGAATTTCTTTCCTACTTCGATCTTTCAAGACCTAAGTTTCTATTGAAAGAGAATAAAATAGCTCTTGCAGTTGCCCTCCCTTGCCTTATGAATCCCTGGCAAGGACGGATAAGACTGTGTTCAATAAAACTGTGTGGTGCAGTAGCTTGATGTGGTGCTGGTGGCTGAGAGATAGGAGTTCTAATCCTACATTGGAGAGTATGGCTGACTTTAATTTTCCCTTTGGGGTGGGGAGACAGAAGCAAGTGGAGAGAGGAGATGGTTGCTATGACTGACGGCACTGGAAGTAGCTGCCTAGAAGGTTCTAGAGCTCAGTGATGGGTTACTTTCATGCCATGGCACAGGGTGAGGGATTGGTATCACAGGGACCTGGAATCTGCCATCCCTGATCTACAGAGCAGGTGTTCATCTAGATGCTGGGAATAAGACTATGATTATGATACAGCCCCTGACTTCTAGAAGTTCAGTCCCGAGAAAGGAAAACAAATCAGTGGACAACTACATGACCGTACCGTGACTGAAATGACCAATAAAGGCAGGGAAGAATGACATGAGTCAAATGATAAGACCAAAGCCCTTCCCTCAATGCACTCAGAGTCTAACAGAGAAGATCAGAAAGCAAACAGTACTAAAAGCAGAGACAAGCTCTGCAGTAGAACTCCTTGGTGACCACAGGACATGGTTCAGGAAGGCAGCTGGGAAGAAGTGACTTCCTGTTCAACAGAAGGAGACGCTTGCCTTCTACACCACATGATCTAACCCACGCCTCAGAGGTTTCTAAACAAGAGACTTCGCAGTTTATCTCAAAATGAAATGTTTCATTGTAAAATGTTGATGATTCAATATAGGAGAAAATCATCAGGTTGTAACTTAATAATAAATGTTTCCTAATGTGAAACACTCAATTGAGAACTGTCAATTTTTTGTTGGATAGACTTCTTTCTCACACCAGCATTTTCAAATAAATTATTAATTCTTCCAGGAAAAAAAGGTTTCTCAAAAGTTGATCTGTTTTAGATGTTTTCCTAAATCCTTTATCCATTATTTATAACATTATATATATGAAATGCAAAAGGAATAGTAATAAAGTAAATGCCTACCACCCAGTTTTAGAAAGACATTCCCAGTGCCTCCAATGTATCTCCCAATTACTGCTTTAAAAGATTAAAATAATGAATCGAAATTTTAAAACAATTTTAATGTTTGTTTATTTTTGAGAGAGAAAAAGAGATAGAGTACGAGTGGGGGAGGAGCAGAGAGAGAGGGAGACACAGAATCCGAAGCGGTCTCCAGGCTCTGACCTGTCAGCACAAAATCTGATGTGGGGCTCAAACTCACAAACCAGGAGATTATGACCTGAGACAAAGTCGGACACTTAACTGACCAAGTCACCCAGTTGCCCTTAGAAAAAATTTTAAATAGAAAGAAATACAAAGAGAAAAGTGGCTTACAATTCCCTATTTAGTTAATCCATGGACATCAGAAATAAAAATAATAAAAGTATGACACACTAAATTTAAAATAATTCAAATATAGGGGTGCCTGGATGACTCTGTTGCTTAAGTGTCTGACTCTCAATTTTGGCTCAGGTCATGATCTCACACGTTCATGAAATGGAGCCCCACATCAGGCTCTGCACTGACAATGGAAAGCCTGCTTATGATTCTGTCTCTCCCTCTCTCTCTCTGTCCCTCTCTCGCTCACACTCTCTCTTTCTCTAAAGTAATAAACATTTTCTTAAATTAAAAATATAAGTCTCGTATATAAAAGAACAAACAAACAAAAGCTGCCCTCTCACATCCCATCAAATATCTCTTCCAAAAGATTCCTCAGGATTTCCTCCAGAAAATAAAATCATATGCATTAACCCTTCTGAGGGAGAGAGGAGTATACAAATAATAATGAGTAGTAATAATAGTAATATGAGTGTTAAAGAATATGTGCAATTTTTAATAGCTGCCAAATTGTCCTAGCAAAGCGTTGTAACAACATACCTTCCTATGATTGAATATAGAAAGATTTTGAAATAACTGGTAAGAAAAAGAAATGACATCATGTCTGTGCCTTTAAAATGCAGACTCTAATTAAATTAATTTGTAAACACTGTTACCTGCAGACTCTAACCATGGAAGCCTGAGTTCAAAGATGTTGCCTGTGCAGGACAGAGGACCAAGTGCAGAACTTGGCCAGAATTTGTCAGAATGTTTCCAGTTCCATCCAAGATGCCAAAAATGTCAGGATTACCTGTGGGAAGGTAAATAATTGTTTTTTTTCTCAAGATTTCAATAGTATTCCGGTCAGAGGTCAAAATTGCACTTTTACAAGCATCGTGGATTTATTTTCCTTCAAGCACTTTTTTTGCACATTAATTTCCATCTAGGGGTGCTCAGTGTAGCTTTATAAGCTCTTATTATTCCAAAGTAGGCCAATTCGCTTTTTCCCTTATTTAAAATTCCCTCCTTGTTCCTGTGAAATTTTCTATGGTTAAAGACAAACACTAATGTGTGCAAAAGAGAAGTAGGAGCAAATTAGGGCACTCTTTCCTTCTTACCAGAAGGGGGAAAAATCCCACTACAGAAGCAATCTCCCCAATGTGTAAGCAAATTGTTAGCTGAGTGGGTTTTTTTTTAACATTTTTTCTTAAGTTTGTTTGTTTGTTTGTTGAGAGAGAGAGAGCACGCGCGTGCCCTCAAGCGAGCTCAAGCAGGGGAGGGGCAGAGCGAGAGAATCCCAGGCAGGCCCCCTGCCCAGTGAGCAGGTAGAGCCCACTGTGGGCTCCATCTCAGGAAGAGTGAGATCATGACCTGAGCTGAGATCAAGGGTCAGATGCTTAACAGACTGAGCTACCCAGGTGCCCCAAGTGAGTTTAATTTTTAAGTGGCATTAATTAAGTGGTGGGTTAATCACTAATTAGTATTTAATTACGTAAAGTGGCTCCTCACGCAGTCTTTCCCCTCCCAGACCTGGCCAAGAGTAGCCTTTGGATCCTTCCCTAGGTGAGAAATCCTTCTCTCCCCCGACTTCTCCCCTTCTCCCTCCCTCACTCCCCTCATCTCCTTTCCCTTCCCCTAATTAAAGTCACTCCTCCCACCTGCTAGGGCCCCAAAACATTTTCCTACAAAAGCCAAGAGAGATTTTGATTCCTGTGCTTCTTCATTTTACCTTGCTAAAGGAAGGCATTCTAAAAAGCAAGGTTGGATAAAAACCAGACCTTTTTGTTATTTCTCCTGAATTGTAAACTGAGCAACTCTGCGTCTCTGTTTCATCATTTGAAGAATGGAAATATCTATTTTATGCAGGTGTTTTGCAGATTACATAAAATGTCTGACATACTAATGATTTTCATTATTCAAGTGTTTGCTTTTTAAGTCACAGTTACAGAAGTTTTTATACCAGAAAAAATGTACACAAATACCCTGTGTACAAAAATAGTCCCGCCCAAACATCCCATCTATGACTTCCTTTCATCCAGTTTGGAACTTTGATGAATAATCTCTCCCAATCATAAAATAATGCAGAAGACAGAGAAGGGAGATTGGAGGAATCTCCCCAATAGACACAAGCTTCCATTTGTGACATAAATAGGTGCTAGGCACGTAACCTTCAGCATGATGACTAGCGCTGACGCCGCGGTGTGACGTAGAGGAAACCTGGTAAGAGAGGAGATCCTAACAGTTCTCATCACAAGGAGAAAATGTTTTCTTTTTGTTGTAGCTACATGACCCAGTGGACGCTAACTAAACCCACTGCAATAAGTATTTCACAACATATGTAAATCAGACCATCATACTTCACACCTGACACTTACATCTGCCAGCTACTGCTCAGTAAAACTGGAAAAAATATGGAAGAAATCAGGTAATATAATACAAATGCCTCAGATAATCAATATACATCAGATAATGCGTCAGAGACAGACACATTAGTTAATATACAATACATGCAATTGTTGTGCCCAAGTTTGTAAAATAGCCCCAAATCACCCCAAAACAAGCACCAGAGACTGCTAGGGAGACCGAGTCACGCCTGCAAAAGCAAAGGGCCTTTATTACAAGCTTAAGCTCGGGCTCACAGTCTCCAGCCAACCCGCTGGCCACGTGGAGAGAGCCCCGAACAAAGGCAGGGCAGGGCCTTTTATGCCTTTGGGAGGGGGCATTACAGGAAAAGATGACAGGTGTACAGTGATCCAATCCCTGCCCCCCATCAATACTGGCAGTTGTGGGAGCCAGTCACAATAGTTGGAGTGTTGACCAATCAGAGTAGGTCCAGGATGCCCCATGTGGGGCGCGACTAGGCCCGCCTCTAGAAAGGTCAAAGGTATCGGCCGGCCTCTCCCGATTGGGCGCAGCAGGAGTTGTCCCTCCTTAAGGCGCGCCCTTTCAGGAGAAGCCGGCGCCTTCCCCTTTAAGTACAGGGGAAGGCTGGATCGGACCTGCGGCCGGCAGGGGGACCGCCACCCCCCATTTCCACCGCTCCACCGCAGCAGTGTGCCGCAACCGGCTCCAGGAAGGCTGGGACAGCCCGGTGGTGAGGGCCTGATCGGACTGCATCCTTACACAATGTGTTTAAAAAAAATTTTTTTTTTAATTTTAAGTAGGTTCCACACCCAGCGTGGAGCTTGAAACCATGACTCTGAGATTAAAAGTCACGTGTTCTACCGAGCCAGCCAGGTACCCTGAACACATGCCATGTTAATCGGCTGCTGCATACGTAAAACATCAAGGAAAGAATGTTCTAATATGCTCCCATGTGACTTAAGACTTTTATTATAAAATGCATTTTGTTACAAATGTACAGAGAATAAAAGAACAAAAACCCATGTACCTACATCCTGGATTAAGAAATAAAACATCACCAAAATAGATGAAACTCCCTCTGTACCCCTTCCAGATCACATCCTCTTTTTCTCCTCAAAAGGAAACTATTTTGAATTCAGTGTTTATTATTTCTTCCTCCTCTTTATACTGTTATTGTGTGTATGTATATATAACACACACAGCATACCTCGTAATGTGTTACATGGTCTTAATTTTAAATTGTCAAAGTATAATCTTTAAAACTATGACTTGTACAACTATAAAATGAGCAAATGTTAAGATTAATTTATCCTATTAATGAGGGAATCAGCAAAGTGTTAAAGCTCTTTCAAAGGAGTACAGGACAGACTGAAGTCCTTACAGTCAGACATAGAATGTTGAAGTCAGATTGCAAAATTAAATATAAAACTAGTTATGTCCTAAAGGGCAATGAAACTAAGTTTTGCAGATATGTTTTCTATCAGACCAAAATAATTTATATCTCTACTGGACAAAAAAATATTTGCAACTTTTCAACCTAGGATGTTCATCTAAGTGCATAGATTCTGGCCCTGAGCAACAGTAAGTAGTTCCAACAAAGGATCATTTCCCTAGAGAAGGAAAGAATCTGTAGATAGGCCTTTTAGACAATGCTTTATATGACATTGCAAAAGTAGGCAGCCATTTTATTTTTTTTTAATTTGAGAGAGAATGCAATCATGAGCTGGGGAGAGAGAGGGGCAGAGGGAGAGAGAGGGAGAGAAAATGAGAGAGAGAGAGAGAGAGAGAGAGAGAGAGAGAGAGAGAGAGAGAGAGAGAGAGAAAATCTTAAGCAGGCTTCATGACCTGAGCTGAAATCAAGAGTCAGATGCTCAACCGACTGAGCCACCCAGGCACCCTGCACGCTGCCATTCTTCTGCCTTATTTCCAATTTTGAACAATTTTTCTTAACAATGTAAATATTATTGCTTATGTATTCTTTTGCAGCTTGGTTTGTTACACAGTATAGTTGGTGAGATTTAGCCACATGAATACATGTTCTAATTCATTAATTCATGACTGTGTTGATCTCTGTAGGCATATCACAATTTATCCATTCTCCTGAAGAGTATTTAAGTTGCTTCCATGTTTTGCTATTACAAACAACTCTTCTACATTTTGTCAATCATTTTGCCTCTTTAATCAATATTTGATTCTTCCCTTGTTCTTTTTAAAAAATGTTTTTATGTTCTTTACTTAATTTTGAGAGAGAGAGAGACAGCGTGAGCAGTGGAGGGTCAGAGGGAGAGGGAGATACAGAATCTGAAGCAGGCTCCAGGCTCTGAGCTAGCTGTCAGCACAGAGCCCGATGTGGGGCTAGAACCCGTGAACCATGAGATCATGACCTGAGCCGAAGCCAGAAGCTTAACTGACTGAGCCACCCAGGCACCCCCCTTGTTCTAAGACTATGCACAGAGCTATAATTATAGATACAAGATCTTATAAATCTTATAGTAAATAAATCTTATATTTGATAAATATCTTCCAAGCCATCATAAACCTTTTTGTTTATCTACTATTTACCATATATTTTGGTCCTGATTTTACTTATTTTTTAAAATTTTTATAATAGATGATCCTTTTTTAATGTTTCTTTATTTTTGAGAGAGAGAGAGAGAGAGCAAGCACATGTGAGTGGGTTAGAGGCAGAGAGAAAGAGAGAGCAAGAGAGCGAGAGAGCGAGAGAGCGAGAGAGAATCCCAAACAGGCTCCATGCTGTCAGTGCAGAGCCCTACATGGGGCTTGAGCTCACAAACCATGAGACTGTGACCTGAGCTGAAATCAAGAGTTGGCTGCTTATCCAACTGAGCCACCCAGGCACTGCTGGCCTTGATTTTAAACAGATTTACTATAAGTGACTATTTTCCTCTTTTCCCGTATCAATTACTGGTATTGGATATAAACACCCAAATTCAAAATAGTAGTTTCCTTTTGAGAGGACAGAGAAGTGGAAGGGACAGAGTGGGAGTTTCACCTGTTGTAGGTAATATTTATTTTTTAATATAACTGGTAGGGGCGCCTGGGTGGCTCAGTCGGTTAAGCGCCAGCTTCGGCTCAGGTCATGATCTCACGTTTCGTGGGTTCGAGCCTCACGTCGGGTGCTGTGCTGACAGCTAGCTCAGAGCCTGGAGCCTGTCTTCGGATTCTATGTCTCCATCTCTCTCTGACCCTCCCCTGCTCTCAATGTCTCTCTCTGTCTCTCAAAATAAATAAAAGACATTAAAAAAATTTAAAAAAAAACTTAATATATAACTGGTAGGTACATGGGATTTATACCAAAGAACTTCTGTCTCCTGCCCATTTGGTTATATGACTATATAATTATCAGTTAAACTAGATCTCCTTTGAATGTGACATAGGCAATAATAATTATTTAAGAACAACAGGCATAAACTGGGAACTCTCCTAGGCAGAAGGAAACATATGTATAGTAGATTATAAACAAAATGGCCACAGTATTTTGTGGTTTCTGCCATCAAGAGATAGGGTCTATTTTTCCAGTCTATGAATCTGGGCTTGGTCATGGGTCTGTCCTCAGTGAATTTCCATGTAAACTGGCAAACGTGACCAAAGTGCAGACTTGAAATGTGCTTGTAAATTAAAGCTTGTCTGCTCTTGTAGTTGGAAACCTATTGACCTACCATATGAACATTTGTGTATCTCCTTTGGAGAAATGTCTATTCAAATCTTTTGCCCATATTTTAATTTTATTATTTTTATAATGTTTATTTATTTATTTTGAGAGAGAGAGAGAGGGAGAGAACATGATTGGGGAAGTGCAGAGAGAAAAGGAGAGAGAGAATCCCAAGCAGGTGCTGTACTGTCAGTGCAGAGCCAGACACAGACTGTGAGATCATGATCTGAACCAAACTCAGGAGTTGGCTGCTTAACAAACTGAGCCACCCAGTTGCCCCATGTTATTTGTTTTCTTTTCTTATCATTGAGTTGTAAGAGTTCTTAATATATTCTAGATACTAAACCCATATCGGATATATTATTTACAAATATTTTCTCCCATTCCATGTGCTTCCTTTTTATTTTTGGAATAGTGCCCTTTGAAATATGAAAATATTCCATTTTTGTGAAGCCTAATTTGTCTATTTCTTTTATTTATTTATATATTTATTTATTTTGTATTTGATGCCATATCTAAGAAACCATTGCCTAATCCAAGATCACTAAGATTTATACTTACGTTTCACCTAAGAGACTTATATATTTAGTTAATGGGTTTAGGTCTCTGATACATTTTGAGTTCATTATTGTATATGGTGTGAGGTAGGAGTCCAACTTCTTTCTTTCAGAGTTGGATATCCAGTTATCTCAGTTCTACTTCTTGAAAAGACTGTTCTTTTCCCCCAGAGAATTATCTTGGCATCTTTGTTGAAAACCCACTGACAGCAAGTGTAGGGTTTATTTCTGGATGCTCAATTCTTTCTTTCTTTTTTTTTTTTTTAATAGTTTATTGTCAAGTTGGTTTCCATATAACACCAAGTGCTCTTCCCCACAAGTGCCCTCCTCCATGTCTATCACCTGCCCTGGACTCTCAATTCTATTCCATTGATCCACATGTCTATCCCAAGTCAATACCACACTGTCTTGACTGTTGTCCTGTGGAGAAAGTTTTGAAACTGGGAATTGTGATGGTCCAACTTTGTTCTTCATTTTCAAGATTGTTTTGGCTATTCTGGGCCCTTTGCATTTCCATATAAATTTTGGGATCAGCTTGCCAATTTCTGCAGAAAGGAAACTCAACAATCTACAGATCAATTTGTGGAGTATTGCCATCCTGACAATATTAAGTCTTCCAATCCATCAGTGTGTCTTTCCATTTATTTAAATATTCTTTAATTTCTTTCAAAGATGTTTTTTAGTTTTCAGTGTACAAGTCTTCCACTTAAAAATTTTTTTTCATAAGAACTCCCTCTCTCTCTGACCTCCCCTGCTCATGCTCTGTCTCTCTCTCTCAAAAATAAATAAACATTTTAAAAAGTTTTAAAAAGGGAGGGGATACCTGGATGGCTCAGTCAGTTAAGCGTCTGACTTCAGCTCAGGTCATGATCTCACAGTTAATGGGTTCGAGCCCCGTGTCAGGCTGTGTGCTGAGAGCTCAGAGCCTGGAGCCTGCTTCAGATTTTCTCTCTGCCCTCTCTCTCTACCCTCCCCCGCTCATGCTCACTCCTTCTCTCTCAAAAATAAACATTAAAAAATTAAAAAAATTTTTCATAAGCAATTTGTTCTTTTTGATGCTACTGTGAATGCAATTGTTTTCTTAATTTCAGTTTTGGTTTGTTCAGAGTGTATAGAAATACAACTGATTTGTATATATTGATCTTGTATTCTCCAACTTTGATGAATTATTTATTAATTTTTATAGTTTTCTGTGTGTATGTATTCCTAGGACTTTCTACATACAAGATCATGTCATCTGTGAATAGTTTTACTTTTTCCTTTCTGTGTGATTGTATTTTGCAGGAAGATTTTGTTCCATGAAACTCTTTTTTCTTGTGTGGTGCTCTCTAAAAGAGGAAATGAGTGCCCCTTGTAGAATTCTGCTTGCCTAAATCATGAGGAAAATCACCACCTTCTTCCCCATGATTAAAATCTATATATTTATATTAGTATTCTAAAAGTTAACAACTCTGAAGTTGCACATGAAGACATTTTAAAAGAATATTTGAATCCCCTTTCAAATGTGTACTATATCTTAAATTAGCTCCCTTTGTTTTCAAAATGTTTTTTTTGAATTACTTTTCAAATGTATGCTCTTACAAATTGGTTTCCTTCTAAGTGCAAGGGTCTCCCTCTCTTAAAGATCTCAAAATGATTTCTGAAAAAGTACTACATGCCAGGGACTCTTGTGTTATATTTTAGGTATCAAAAAGAAACCCATAAACTGATGTAGAAGACTTCAGATGAGGTAGTCACCCAGCTCTGGTTGGTGGATTCTCTCCTACCCCTATCTTCCTGAAAGCATAGCTTTTTAGTAAACAGTAAAAGACATAGTTTAAAAAGTCTGTGGTCTTTTTCCATAAGAACCTCTTATGGTCCCAAATGCCCTGACACAGACACGTCCATAAGGTGCAGATAATCTTTACACAATATCAAGCAAGTCGCTCATCAGCACAGCTATGTTAATTCCTATAATCCTGTTTCAGTTCAGATGGGCTGTTGTGCAATAGAGCACAGAGCTGCAGAATCTCAGTGGCTTGTAAGCACAAAGGTTTATTTTTCACTCTGTGCTGTGTCAATTACAGTTTGCGTGGAGGGCCTGCTACACATTTTGCTCAGGACAATGCAGCCTCCACTATATGGAACAGAACTAGTTCTGCCATCAGGGGAAAGGGAACATGAGAAATCCTTAACTGTTCTTTAGGCTTCCTCCAGAAGTGAGACACATCACTTTGAAGATTACCACGTCAACTTCAAGGTGCAGGGAAGCCCCATCCCACATGTGTCCCCATCAGAATATCACTGAGTAGTTCTAATGACCTGAAGACACTGCCTCTGAAGACACTACAAGAAGGAGGAAAAGGAAAAGGAACATTTACTAAATCGCCAATTTAGCAATTGTTCATTTTACCTAACTGAAAACTCACTCAAGGTCAAAAGGCTGGAATTTAAACCCACATCACCCACCTCCAAATTTCATGGGCACTTCCTTTTACCATGTTAATTTCTTCTTTGCTAGACTGTCCTGATGTACCTGAACTGCACACAAAAGTACATGAGGCCCTCAAATTGGTCAACGTGTCCCATGAGCAATATGCCCAGATTCTCCAGATGAGCCAGCGTCACCTGGAGGACACCACATATCTGATGGAGAAGATGAGAGAGGAATTTGGCTGGGTGGCTGATCTGGCAAACCAGACCCCAGGAACTGAGAGCATCTTCAACTCCATAAAGGTAATGGAGAGACCCCGGAACTGATGGGGAGATTACGTGTGCATACATTGATTTTTTTCTGTTAATTCTGCCTTTAAAAACAAGCTGTAGGAGGATATTCAAATTTCCTTCGTGATTGTATTCAGGCTGACCTGCTACAATGTAGTGCATGGTCCTTAGAAACAAGAAATTCTATAAAGAACACCAATTTAAAATGCAGAATATTTTCTAATCCAGACATGGCCAATTCTGCTTAGAGCTATAGGAATATAATTAACTTATACAAGTAACCTTGAAGAAACTTGATCAATGAAGTTTTTGAGAGATAGGAGTTCCAGGTGAAGCAACAAAGTTCAAATGCTGACCCTAATACTTAGCAGCTGAGTAAGTTTGGGAGCATTCTGTACCCTTTCTAGGTCTGTTTTTCCACCTGAAAAATGGAAATAGTAATAGCTCCCTCAAAATAGATATCTGTAAAGCCATTAGTAGAGGTTCCTTATTCAAAGGAAGAGCTTTGTAAGTTATAGCTCTCAAGAGTTTTTGAAAGAAAAAGCTGCTGACTTACCTTGAGAATTATGTTCACATCAAAACATAGTGCCATCTTAAATTGCATTTTATACCATGTTTCCCACGTTCAATCAATAGCTCCTGTTGCATAACATAAATCCACGACTGAATTTCTCTTCTGACCAACTCCTCCTACCCTCACCTCCACAATAGGCAGTATGTTAACAAACAAAACACCAGGCTAGTCACTCCTGATGAGGTTAGTATCAATGGGTTCCTAAAAAGACCTGGATACAAAAATCCCTGGGCAGAGCAACTGAAGAAGCAATGCTTTGTGCAGCGTATGCTGTAGTGTGCCACTCAGATTGCCAAGAAGCCTCTTACCAACTGTGGCTGGTGCTGCTACTAACTGCTCACTCCTACCCCAAGGTGTTGCCCCGGGGGCCACTTAAGAGCTCCCGGCTGCCTCCAGCTGAGGCCAGAGGTCACCTGAAGCCAATCCTAGATTAGCTGCTCCCTCTTGTCTATGTTGCTTGCTAATCCCCCAAAAAGTGTCACCTGAAGGCACCCTTAATCAATCACTTGCGTCACAGTCTCAGGATCCATTTCCAGGAAACCTGACTTATGTGACATTCTGTGTCCTAATACTTTTTCTCTTTCAAACTGTGAAGTTGTGGCTCATGTGTGGTTTGAGACATAGGTTTAGAGTGTCACATCCGGCACATTAAACAAACAAAACAGAGTAGGGCAGACTAGAGGAGAAAATATAAGTGCATTGTACTTAACAAATCACATGCAGATATCATGGAACTTTTATTTCCATTGCGTGTGTGTACATGTGTGTAAATATGCATTTATGCATATATACGTAAGATGTGTATCTTTGAGTCATGATGTAAAATGTTGACCACAGTCCAACGGTTCTGAAAGTCACTCTCTCAACCTGGCTGATTCTCTGATTTATTTCCTTCATTAGCTAGAACATACTCTAGAAGAGTAAAATAATTCAATATACTTGATCATCCTCACAAATACAGACTATTGGCTAATGAGGAAAAAGTCTTGTCTTGAATAAAATCAAAAGAAAAATTTGAGCAGTGCTTTCAATCTTTGGAAAGTTACAGCCGAGAGTTAATTGCTTTCATTATCATATTTTCCATTCTATGCTTCAGTTTGCTTCCATTCTAGTGTCTCTGGGTAACACTGATAGATTTACCTAAAAGTCTTTATATCGATAACAAAAGCAGTTCTGTATAAAAATCTCCATATAAAATAAAATTACGGTTTTCAGTGATACATTCTTCTAATAATCATCGTCACTAACGAGTGCTTACTATGTGTCAATGTTCTAAGGACTTTTTCCACACACCAGATTGTTTAGTACTCTCAGTGATCCTATAAGGTATTATTTTTCACATTTTTCAGGTGAGGCACAGAGAAATTAAACAACTTGTCTGAGGTCACCCAGCTAGCAAGTGGTAGAAGTGGGGTTTAAACCCAAGCAGCATTCCTCCAGAATTGCTGGACTTAGCCACTTTGCCGAACTACCCGTGAAAGTTCTTTTTCTCAACACAGCTCTTATTTTATCATGTAACAGAGTGCAAAGCCGTAACACAGCACGCATTGAAGAGGCATACGCGAGTTCTGGCAAGTAAAAAAACTGATACCCCTTAGGTTGTAGTTACATGGTGTTTGCTTTATAATTATTTATTAAACCAGACAGGATGCTTTATGCAGTTTTTATGTGGGTTATAGTCACCAAAAGGAAAAGGACAGGGAGAAATCATGTTAGCTATTTCTTTATAAACTAGAATTAAGAAAGTATCAGTTTTTATTTGGCTTCTTAATAGTCTGCTTTAGTTTTGTTTTTTTTTAATGAGGGGGTTATTTGAAGACATTTTTTAAATAGTTCTCTTAAGGTTACATCAACTTGCATGTCAGTACAATTTCATTTAAATTATTAAAATCAAAGTATACGCACTTAAGAATTCACTGAGTGACCACCATGACTCTCAGATGACTGGTTCTCATCAAAATCACATATACAACCATAGACTGTAAATTTCCTAGGAAAATTCAGTACGAAACTTGGTGCATCACATTAATAGTTGTGACTCTGGCAGTAGCGCTCACCAAATATTCTGTCTGCTCACTCCTATTTTCTAGCTACTCCTGCTGTTAAATGGTGCCATGTGGCAATTTCTGGCCAGTGAAGTGTGAAGACAACTGAAAGGGTTATTTCTAGTCTGAGATAGTGCAGGACTTATGCAGTCTCTGTCTCTGTCAGGGCCACAAAGAAAGCCATGCCTCATGCCGTGAAATGACATGCCACTGTCAGTCAGGGTTCTGACCGTTGGAGGCTCCGAAATGGACATGTAACATGAGCAAGAAGTAAACGTTTGTTGTATGAGGCCACTGGGATGTTGGGGCTACTCTGTTACCTCAGCACAACCTCGCCTATCCTGACTAATGTGGTATTAAGTTAATCCTGAATGTGCATTGGGGGTTAGTAATCTATTACCATACAATCCTTCTTCTTAGGTGGTTCCAGATGTTCGTGAAGGGAATTTTTCCAAACAAAATGAAACAATGATGGATGTGAGCATTCTGCCTTCCCCCAGTTTCACATTGGAGATCCCTCCTGAAGAAAGTGCTGAGAGTTCTAACTTGATTAGCTACATGCTGGAGAAAACTGTGCAGCATTTTAAGAAACATTTTTAAAATTGGTAAGCAGAGTTCCTGGGTTAGACATGCCTTGTTGATAGGAATAGATGATCCATAAAAGGGAAAAATAAAACTAGTTTTAAAATACCTGGAAAATATGTTCAATCTCATCAATAATCAGAGACATAAAAACTAAGACAAGATAGCATTATATGCCTATCAAATGTGTAAATGAAAAAAATACAAAATCGTGATAGGAGTGTGATGAAATTGGAATTCTTATATGTTATTGGCAGGAACACAAACTGTTGTTGCCATTTTGAAAATAGCTTTTGGAAAAACAATTTGAGGGGTACCTGAGGGGCTCAGTTGGTTGAGAGTCTGACTTTTGGTTTCCGCTCCGTTCATCATCTCCTGATTTCCTGAGTTTAAGCCCCGAGTAGGGCTCCGTGCTAGCACCACGGAGACTGCTTGCAATACTCTCTCTCCCATTCCTCTCTGCTCCTCTCCTGCTCGTTCTGTCTCTCTCTCAAAACAAAATAAAAACTTAAAATAATAAAAATAAAGAAGCCCCCTACCCAGCCCCAAAATTGTATTTGCAAAATTATTTAAAATAGTTTAATTAAAAAAAACAATCTTAATGTCTAAAAACAAGATAATGGGTAAGTAGGTTGCAGCTTAATATCTTCTAAATTAGTGGCACAATATAATTTCCATGTAACATTCTCTTTGGGTAATAAGATCACTTTTAAGAACAATTAAATTTTAATTCTAAATTATCATTGATAAGAGATATTATTAGTAGGTCAATGTATACTTAAGCTAGGTATTACAGGATTCGCTGCCTGTCCCTTTAAATTTTGGAGAACTTTTTTTTCAAGTTATAATAGTCAAACAATCAATATCTTTTTAGCATCTACTAAGTGAAGGCACAAACCCAGGTACAGTGGAGGAGAAAATGATAAATTTGACAAGATTCTTTCCCCAATGAGCTCGCTATCCAGCAGGGGATGGGGTGGGGGTTACAAAACATACACACAACAATGACACAAGGTGGCATGTAGCTAGTCCCAAGGCTGGGAGCCTCTGGGAATTGAGGAGAGGATACTTCACTTTCCAGAAAAGGAGAAACTTCTCCGCTGGATATATTTCCTTTTTCCTCTTCCTTTCCCCCTGGCCTTCTATCCCCTTCCCTTTGCTCCTTCCCTCCACTCTTTCCCTCCACCTCCCTTCTTTTCCTTAAAAAATATGGATTTCCATTGTTTTATTATATATTAATTTTTTCAAAAGCCAAGACCATTTACTGTATTACACATTCTGAACTTTATCCCAAGAAAAAAATATACTGTCTAAAATTATTCATTAATATTTTGATGATTGCTGCTTTTATTTTAAAGGTAAGGAGACCTGATACATCCTACACCTGGCAAGTAGAATTACCTCTTCAGGTACCTCTGAGACCTAAAATCCCAAGTGTATAAAATAATGTAATAAATGTAAGACCAGGAAAGCATGTCAGTTTTATATTATGAAGTACTGTTAATTTTATGTTGGATGGCAGATTAATAGCTATTCAAATTGAGTTAAAGTAAAATTCCTTTTTTAAAAAAAATCACATGTTGGAAAAAGCCTAAATGTCCATCACCTGATGAGTGGATCAAGAAGATGTGGTATATGTAAGATTTAATAGATGGAGGCAGAGATGGGAGGAAAGAAAGAGACCAGGTTATGGAGCCAAGAAAGCCTTTATTGGGATCTGTGATTCCCAGGGGAGGTCCCATGACCCCGGGAGTGGGGAGTCAGGGAAGTCGCACCTGATAGGCGATGCACGGGGGGTTTTATGAGTGAGGGGGTTCTGGGCTTGATCTTGGGAGGACAGATTATCAAAGAAGGGCATTTCAGGGACGTGGTGGGATGGAATAGGTTGCCTTCTCTGTCAGGGTGATGGGAAGCTGGAACTTCATGATTGGCTGTTTCCAAATGGGGCAGGACATCCCAGGACTGCAAGTGAGGGGTGGGGGTCGTCTGTACACATGTTCTCCTCCAGTCCCCAGAGAAATGGCCACTCAGTCGCCATCTTAAGGTGACTCTTACAGTATATATATATATATATATA
>NC_043713.1:49313313-49320460 GCF_006229205.1 Suricata suricatta
ACACAAAACTTGAGAGACTATTGAATACTGAAAATGAACTGAGGGTTGAAGGGGAAGGGCGATGGGGGGAAAGAGGTAGAGGTGATGGAGGAGGGCACTTGTGGGGAAGAGCACTGGGTGTTGTATGGAAACCAATCTGACAATAAACTATTAAAAAATCACATGTATGTATTACTAAAGCCTATGGTACATTAGTAATTCTTTGTATATTAAATAAATATTAAATTGCCAAGATGTCTGTGTCCTATCATTTCTACTACAAATACACCACTTTCTAATTAATAGAAGACATTTCTTTCAATTTGCTTTTGAATTTATAATATAATAACTGGCTTTTTGAAAAATATCTATAGTTCATTTCTTTGTTTAGTAAAAACCTGTAACTTCTGCAGAGATTTTTTTCTGTTGAATACACTTCTGCATGAATAAATTTATTAACTGCTAATGAAAATTAGAACTTTTCTGGGATCTTCTGACAAGACTTTTATTTTAAAATGCTTTCTCTTCATCTTTGGAGTTAGCCACCAACTCTGTCCTCTCAACTCCATTTGGATATTTCTCTTCTTTTGGTCCAGACCCTCAAAAATTTTTTAATTTTATGTATTTATTTTGAGGAAGAGTGTGTGTATCCATTTATACGTGAACCAAGAGGGGCAGAGAGAGGAGAGAGAGAATCCCAACCAGGCTCTGCACGTTTAGCACAGATGGGAAGCGGGGCTCAATCCCATGACCATGACATCATGCCAGGGCAGAAACCAAAAGTCAGACACTCAGCTGACTGAGCCACCTGGTGCCCCCAGACCCTCACATTTTAAAAGGAACTTCCACTTAAGGAAAGGTTATCTTTCTGCAGCTCAGGTCTCTGGAAAACTTCCATTTCCCACTGAAAGTCTTAGTTCAGGAGTGAAGCAATCACACGTTAGAACTTCAGGGCCAACTGGAAAGTCATTATGAACACTCATATTGGTTGATCTTATTTATCACAAGCCTGAAAATGCACAATCCTGCAAAAGGTGGCATCTCTGTGCACACATGTAGTTTTTTATAAAGGAGAGCACAATATGAAAGGGGTTGAGGTTTGATCACCAAAATTCAGCACAATGAAAACAAGTGATAATGAATAATGGACACTAGAATTAAAAATTAATGTTTTAAAGAGATGGGGTGCCAGTTTTCAATTGTTTTGAACATCACATTACTAAAGAATTATTTTAAAAAATAAAAAAGGATTGAGGGTAAAGAAAAAAATAAAAAGAATATCTAAATCCTGGAATGACCCCTTGTTTGTTCTTGATAAACTTCAACCCCATCCTCTTCCTCCATCTCCAGTTCTTTCGGAGTGTGATTATCAGCAATTCTCTGACCTTCCAAGAGAAACCGGAGCAAATTCATTGGAACTCCCTGTCTTTAACAGTAGGATTCTTTGAGTTTCTTGAGATGCACTGTCATTTTCACTTTGAAGTGAATCTCACTGCTGGGGCGCCTGGGTGGCTCAGGCGGCTGAGTGTCCAACTTAGGCTCAGGTCATGATCTCACAGTCCATGGGTTTGAGCCCTGCATCAGGTTCTGTGCTGACAGCTCAGAGCCTGGAGCCTGCTTCAGATTCTGTGTCTCTCTCTCTCTCTGCCCCTCCCCAGCTCACTCCCTGTCTCTCTCTCTGTCTCAAAAATAAAATAAAGACATTAAAATTTTTTTGAAGTGAATCTTACTGCTATCCTGTCCAATAACTTTGAGTTTAACGTATTCTCCTTCCTTCTTATCCTCCATGTTCTCAGTTGAAAGTTTTGCCTCCTGGTCAGACATGGTGGCGGTGGCTTCACCCAGGGTCTCCCGTGAAGGTCTTGAGTAGGCAGAACCATGCTCCAGGGTTTTAAAAAAATCTAGATTTTTTAAATTGTGGTAAAAGATACATAACAGACTGTATTATTTTAACCATTTTTAAGTGTACAGGTCAGCAGCATTAAGTACATTCACATTACTGTGCAGCCATCACCCCCATCCACCGTCAGAACTTTTTTCATCTTCCCCAAATTAAACTCTATACCCATTGAACACTAACTCCCATTTCTCTCTTCTCCCAGTGCCTTGCAAGCACCATTCTACTTTCTGTCTATGGATTTGCCTCCTCTAGGCACCTCACATAAGTGGAATCATACAACCTTTGTCCTTTTGTGACTGGCTTATTTTACTTAGTATGATGTCCTTAACTTCCATCTGTTTTGTAGCAGGTGTTGAACTTTCTTTTTAAGGCTGAAGACTATTCCTTTGTGTGTGTCACATTTTTGTTCATTCAATCATTCATCCATGGGTTGCCTCCACTTTTTGGCCACTGTGAAAAAGGTTGCTATAAGCATGAGTGTACTTCATTGTTTCTTTGTAAAATTGCTAAAACAGGGCTCTCTTTGAACAGGGCCATACATATTTTGTGGAAAATCCAAGATGTCACTTACTTAACCTCATAACTTGAACCTTGGTGCAATAGAAAAATTAGAGAGTTGTTTGCTAGTAGATGTCACTGAAGATTACACTGGAAATGTATTTGTAGTCTGTCTTTCAAGCTAGAAAGAAGAATATAATAGGGGCACGTGGGTGGCTTAGTTGATTGAGGATCTGACTTTGGCTAAGGTCAGGATCTCCCGGTTCATAGGTTTGGCCCCGCGTCGGGCTCTGTGCTGACCTCAGAGCCTAGAGCCTGCTTCGGTTTCTGTGTCTCCTTCTCTCTCTGCCCCTCCCCAGTTCGTGCTCTGTTTCTCTCTGTCTCTCTCAAAAATAAATAAACATCAAAAAAATTTTAATAAAGAGGAATATAATGAAAAAGATGACGCAAAACCTTTAAAGCATTTTCCACACAGTCTTAATATTCTACTTGACAGGAAATCCTGTCAGAGAAAGTTAGAGGAGTCAGAGGCAGCCAGTTGAACATAGTCCACTCCAGATGAATATAAAGCTTCTCCTATCAAAACTGAGGGCTATGAAAAAAAAAATAGGACAGGGGCGCCTGGGTGGTTCAGTTGGTTAAGCCTCTGGCTTCGGCTCAGGTCAGATCTCACATTCGTGGGTTCGAGCCCCGCGTCAGGCTCTGTGCTAACAGCTAGCTCAGAGCCTGGAGCCTGCTTCTGGTTCTGTGTCTCCTTCTCTCTCTGCCCCTCCCCCTCTCATGCTCTGTCTCTCTCTGTATCAAAAATAAATAAAAAAACATTAAAAAAATTTAAAAAAAATAGGACACTATTGATAGAATCCTGGGTTCCTTAATGTACTAATGTCTCAAATAAATAGAGCTTTTTCAACCATATATATTTGATATATTTGTCAGAGAAGGTGCCAAAAATAAGTTAAAAAGGGAACCTTTCTAAGGGCCTTTCTAAAGGGCCAACGAGCTATGTTTCCATAGCTTGTAGACTTGTAGTCTGAGGAGCAGGAAGAAGGGGTTGGTAAGTGGAAACCAGAGGCCTTGCAAAGCCCCTTTGACGAGGCTGACCCGCATTTCCTAGGTGTGTGACTTCAGGCAAGACACTTAATCTCTTACCTTAAAGTAATAGAAGGAATAGTTTTTGTTTTATAGCATAGTTGTGCGAACTACAGGATATAATCCATAATTATAAGCATCAATAAATGGTAGCATTGATTATAAAGTAAAATTATCAAATGCCTGACTCACAGTTGGCTCTAAAAATTGTTAGATTCCTTGCTTTTCTTTACCTAATTATACCAATAGTTTTGAGTTGTTGTGTAAAGCAAAGGTTTCTTTAGACCAATAATATTCACATGGGCTGAGCATCTGACTTCAGCTCAGGTCATTATCTCGTGGTTGACAAGTTCAAGCCCCATGTCTGGCTGTGTGCTGACAGCTCAGAGTCTGGGGTTGGCTTCAGATTCTGTCTCTCTCTATCTGTGTCCCTCCCTCACTCATGCTCTGTCTCTCTCTGTCACATAAATAAAATGAACATTAAAAAAATTTTTTTTAATTTGCCTGGAAAAAATCTAGGTATCAAATATTCATTTTCAATTGGGTTATCATCCATAATTATTATTTGTACATATTGATTAAAACAACATAAATATTCATATCTGTGATCATTAAACATATAAAATAGGGTTGCCTAGGTGGCTCAGTCAATTGAGTGTCTGACTCTCGATTTTGGCTCAGGTCATGATCCCAGAGTAATGGGACATGGGATTGAGCTCTACCCTGGGCTCTGTGTTGAGAGTGGAGCCTGTTTGAGATTCTCTCTTTCTCTCTCTCTCCCTCTACCCCTTTGTCCTGCTCACACACACTCTCTCTCTGTTTCTCAAATTATATATATATATATATATATATATATATATATATATAGACACACACACACACACACATATATGTATGTTATGTATATATTTATATAAATTTTAACAGAAGTAGATCTCTTAATGAGAAGAAAGAGCTTTCTCCCCAATAAGTTAACGTATCCATTGATACCATATTCCTAGACTAAGATAGGATTCAGCATCCATACTATCCCTATGTTTTATTTTTATAGATGCAAGTGCTAGGAAGCATACTGGCCTAAATGCACTGGGGGTTGGAATGCTCCTTCTCTCAAGGAGGTCTTGCCTGGTGGTAGGACCTAATGTAGTTCCTCTGTACAATTATTACGATGGGCCCTGAGTAGTAAATAGAATTGATGAATCACCATTTTGTAAACCTGAAACTAATATAACATGGTATGTTAACTATACTGGAATTAAAATTAAAACTAAAACTAATTAAATAAAGCAATTCCTCTGTATCTGCGGTAGCCTTTTGCTGAGTTACGCCATCATCATAACATGATGGTCGTTCATTGATGGAGCAGCCCCTGGGGAAGGAACCCTTCTCTCTCTATTATCATCAAACCAAGATCCTCCAGGTACCACAGTGGAAGAGGAACCTCCACATGGGCAGGAGTGCCTACGCTTTATCTTGAGATTCTCTTTGTGGGATAACTGATCTTCGGTTAGAATAATTAAACTCGGCTGAAATTGACAAAAGGGAACTAAACACAGAGGGTAACCTACAACTGGAAAATCTAGGCTATCTTCTGCCTGGGATCTGCCCCACGGTTGGACATGTGTGGAGACACTTTTCAGTTGGGGTGGGGTTGGAGGAGTATGTACCTTGAGTTGGCCTTCCACAGGCATGTTAAGACCCTGCAGTATGCTGGAGATCCCACCCAGTGAAGAACTCTGCAGTTCTGGCCCAGCCAGGAAGTGCTTCCGCGTGACATTTTAGCTTCTTATATCCAGGAGAACGCTCAAGCTAGAACAGACAACGTGGGTCCCCATTCCTGTCTAAAGTCTATTTTCTGAGCTCAGGTTTTCTGTCCCAGCACATCTCCTCCCAAAGGACCATCAAAACGAATGTCCATTGCATCTGGTGCTACCTGCCATGTCCAAACAGCACAACACAACACAGGAGGGCCCTCATTCCTAATAGGAGACTGATGACTCTTTAAAACTATTATATTGGTATGGGGGGGGGGGCTGGCTGGCTCAGTTGGTTAAGTGTCAGGGACTCTTGATTTTAGATCAGGTCACGGTCTCACAGTCTGAGAGATGGAGCCCTACAGCTCAGAGCCTGCTTGGGATTCTCCCTCTCTCTCTCTCAAAATAAATAAATAAACATTTTTTTTTAAATACCAGTATGGGATGGGGTGGGGAATGTGCTGTAGGAGGGGAAAATGAATCTATGCAGACCTAGGAAAGGCCAGCCTAGTACTGGAATAGATGGAATAGATTTAAAATATCTGCTATTGTATTACCCAATTCATTTCTGTTTATCAAGGCCTTTGTGAGCACTTATAAAACCAAAGAGCAAGAACAGGGACTTTCCAGCTACAAGTCTTATGAAATGTTCCCTGAAACACTTCCTTAGTCTGTTCATAGTATTTTCCTCCTTCCCAAATGGCCAGGTATTTTGTAAATAAAGGCATGCAAGATTGTTTTCGCTGAGTGAATTAGGCAAAGCGTCACATGAAAGATATTCACCTCTTGCTAGAACTTGTGTTCCAATTACAAAAATTTTAACCTTGAGTTTGAGAGGCACGTATTAGCAGAAAGATTCCAGAATCTTACAAAGACAATACACTTGAGATAAGGGGGGGGAGAAAAAGAAAAAAAGTTGACCTTATTAAATGGCAAGAAATAGTGTTTGGTATGTCATTCAATGCCGACATTTTACTCTTCACAGCCCCAGATCTAGCAAGAAATACACTGAGCATCTACTATGTGCTCAATAAACAGTTGTTAATTCAAAAGACTGCTTGTTGCATGTCCATGTATCAGTACATTTTATATTTTAAAGATTTTATTTTTAAGTAATCTCCACACCCAACATGGGGCTGAAACCCACACCCCCAACATCAATAGTCTATATATAGTCTTGATAGTCTACTGACTGAGTCAGTCACCCTGCTGCATTTTAAACTAATTATCAAACTCTTACCAGTGTTCACATTATAAACATTTCACAGTAAGTGAAATTTTGGGATTAAAAATTTTAGAGGGGCGCCTGGGTTGCCCAGTCAGTTGAGTGTCCGACTTGGGCTCAGGTCATTATCTCACTGTCTATGGGTTGGAGTCCCGCGTCGGGATATGTGCTTATAGCTAGCTCAGAGCCTGCAACCCGCCTTTGGATTCTGTCCCTCTCTCTCTGTGCCCCCCCCTGTTCGCACTCTCTCTCTCTCTCAAAAAATAAATAAAACAAAACATTTTTTTTTTTATTTTAAGAAAAAAACCCCTTTAGAATGGCTGGCTGTCATTAAACAAGTTAAAAATTCGGCCTATTCCACTTGCTTCAGCTACCGGCCATCAGTGAGGATGGGGAAAAACGGGAAGGCACAGCGCCTGACAGCCGGGGCAAATAACAGGGTTTTGTTTGTTCGTTTTTGATTTCATGAACACGTGAAAACTGTTCCAGGGTCCCCTTAAATGTCGCGGTAGCCCCGAAACTTTCTAATCAGAGCGGCCTTTTTCAGCCAATGCTTCAAGATACAGGCCTTAGGCTGTTAGCTTTTAATAAGCGGGAAACGCCACAGCTTCAGGATTCTGGCACGTTCCCGGGAGAGCGCGCCCCGGGCAACCCGCTGCTCTGCGCGCTCCTGGGACGCCAGGGGGCCCAGCGCCGGCCGAC
>NC_043713.1:49320560-49442364 GCF_006229205.1 Suricata suricatta
GCAGCCCGCCGCGCAGAACCGGGGCGCCGAGCCGCAGCCGCCACCCCACGGGGAGCTGCAGTACCTGGGGCAGGTGGAGCACATTCTGCGCTGCGGGTTCCGGAAGGAGGACCGCACCGGCACCGGCACGCTGTCGGTGTTCGGCATGCAAGCGCGCTACAGCCTGAGAGGTGACCGCCGCGCCCGCGGGCGCGTGGGCGTGCGCACGGGTGGGCTCCGAGCGGCCGCTGGGGGGAGCGCCCGGCAGAGGCCGGGCCCCGCCACCAACTTGTAGTCCTAACCCCGATCCTGTGAGCTTCTTAGCCCTCCCGCTTTGCAGAAGACAAAACTGAGGCTCAGGTTAGAGAAACGATTTGCTTAACGTCACGCAGACAGGAGTGACAACTGGGAGGTAAAGCCATGTCCTTTGGCTCCGAGGCCTGCGCGTCCCGGCCACGCTCTCTGCCCCAGAGCGGACACGGTCTGGTAGTGTTCTCTCATACCAGAAAATGGGAGAGATCTGCCTGGGCTTGACCACGGCCTTGGCTTAGAGCTTTGACCCTTTTTGGCTCTATTTTACCGCCCCCCCCCCCCCGGCGTGTTGGCCCTTTGGTTTTGCAAAGTTCTTTAAAAATTGGAGCGAAAGAGTCTGGGCGGGTCAGCGGCGGTGGCGGGAGGGGAGAGTGAATGGAGAGGCTGGGCGGGAACCTGTGGCCTCTGACCATTTTCCCGGTCTCGTCCTAACGGACCAGCGTTCCTCTGAAGCGTTGAAACAGGAATGCCAACAGTTCGGGTAGAAGTTCTTATTCGTATTTTCCTTCAAAACAGGATGGCTCCTGGGAAGTGTCTCTAGGGGGTTGTTAAAGTCAGGCTTTCAGGGGAGGGGAGGGGAGGGAAGGGGGGTGGGGTGAGGTGGCGGGGGCGCAAGATATCCATGACACAGGTATGGAGGTGGTTTTGAGTAGGGAAGCAGATTCACTGTGGCGGGCAGGCAGAGGACGCTTGCTCAGCCCCACACTTACTGTAGAGACTGGAAAATACCCAGGCTGCTGGCGCTGATCTGCCTTAAACAGGGATCCACCCTCCTGCAGCTCCACACAGTGGTTCCTTCTCAGGTCTTCAGCTTCCTCCTGTATTTAAAACGGAGGAAGTCATGCTCAGTAGGCAGTACTGATAAAAGTACTTGAAAAAAAGTCTATCCTTTCTACATGTATAGCAACTCTACAACTGATAAGGTGAACTGAATAGGTACCAATTAGAGATAAGCTTTCATATTTTGATCTCTCGGTTGCTTGATGCAAACTTGTGTATTCCCACCTAGTGCCTATAAAATGGAGATCTTAGGGATGCTTCAAGGAAAGTTGTTTTGAGGGATTAAATAGGGCCATGCATATCAAGTGTTTAAACAGTGACTACGTTTGATACACTTAAGTAATAGAGGTGAATTTGCTTTGCAGATAATAACTTTTTAGCTTTGGTCAGTGCAATATCTACTGTCTCCTGGACCTAAGTTTTCCCTGGCAGGATAATTGTGGAATAGCCCTCGGAGCCTTCAGCCTTTGTCCTAGGGGACATTTTATGTGTTGTCTTCACGCCTCTGTTAAGGATTCACACTAGCCGGCACCTGGATGGTAGCTCTTTCCCCATCACATGGACGTCCTGCCCGGCCAGTGCCCCATCTCACTGTTGAATTCCTGTGGTGGTTAAGGGATTCAGGAGGGCAGGCTCCTGAGTTGGGTCAGGACATCACTGTGTCCTGTGAGCTCCACCCCGGTCTGGGCGCCCACGTGACTGGAGTCAAAGTTTCCTACTTGCTCCTGTGGTCACTCAAGGGCCTGTGTCCTGGGGCAGTTTTCCTCCAAGAGAAAGCTGGGTGATGTCTTCTATTTTCCCTTCTTGAAATTATCTGGCAAAATGTTTTTCAGATGAATTTCCTCTACTGACAACCAAGCGTGTATTCTGGAAGGGTGTTTTGGAGGAGTTGCTGTGGTTTATCAAGGTAAAGAAGCTGCTGCTATTGGAAATCCACAGTCTGTTCTCAGCCCAGCATCAGGGAGATCCTTTTAAAAGTCAGATCATGTCACTTCTGGCCTGCAGCCCTTAGTGGCTCCCTTTTCACACAGTAAGAGCCAGAGTCCTCACGTGGGTCCCCTGCCCCAGCTCTGGTTTCAGCCAGCATGCTGCTCACTCTGCTCCACCTACCTGGCCTCCTTACTAAACTTTGAGCACATCAGGACATTCCTACCTAGGGCTCTGGTGCTTGCCAGTCCTGTTCCCTGGAGCCCTCTCCCCCCTACATGCAGCGTGACTCACTCCCTCAGCTCCTTCAAGTCCCTGCTGAGTGGGCCTTCCCTAACCACCCGAGATAAGACAGTGATTATCCCTTCAACATACATATACCCTCCTCCTACCCTCCTTTGTTTTCTCTGTAGAGAAACATCATCAGCTGATGTATAATGTCTGTCGTCCCCCTTCCCCCCTGGAAGGGGGAAGGTAGAGAACAAATGAACAAGTAAAGTGTACTAGAAGCTCCATGAGGACAGAGAATTTGTTTTCCTCTTCACTTTTTATCCCTTGGGCCTAGAACACAGCCTGCCGTATAGTAGGTACTCAACATACATTGATCACTGAATATGGACCCCGACCACGTTCTCATGTTTGTATAAGCTAGAATGATCTCTTAAGTAACATGCTGTACCTCTTCTAAAGAGCCAGGTAGGTACCTCAGGTAAGGGCTAAGGTCCTGTGATGATGGTCAGCTTCCTCTCGCTCTTCTCCTGGTCCAGGCCAGTGATACTCTTGCCAGTGCTGGTTAGAGGGTGCCTGAGGAGATGGGCTCAGTTCTGGCTGTAGAAACTGGGATCCCTTCTCCAGAGCACTCTGTGTGGCCTGTATGCTCTTGAGCCAAACCAGACCCAAGACCTGCATTTTAGAATGGGTTTAGATTTGGATCCAATCCAGTCTTCCTTAGTTCCATACTCTTATGGTATTTTCTTCTGGGTTGTCTTCTCTCAGCTGACAGTGAGTGTCTAGTTGCAGGTGCATCATCAGAAGTCTCAGAAGAGGACATTTATAGTCCTTCTAGTGCCCAGGCTGAATGGCTGTAAAAGGAAGACATTTGAAGCAACATGGGAAAAATTGAAACATGACTTATTAGAGGTGGAAAAAGTACAAACAAAAACAGACAGGAGGAAACGAGATCCTCAGAAGTAAAATGCAATCACTTGCTTGAATTCAGGATTCTAAGAACCCTTTACCAGGAACGTGTCAGGCTTCCCTCCGATAGAGTTGCTCTGGGTAACTGGATGAAACACAGAAAGTCACAATGAACCTACACTGCTGCTGGCATCCGTGGGCAGGATGGAGAGACAGGGTCTGTGCAGAAGTTAGGAGCTGCAGAGCACTGAGCACTCTGTGTTCTCTAACCCTCACAGTAATGTTGAGGGGCGGGGGGATACTTTGCCCTTATGTGGATGGGCAGAGTGAGACCAGGGGAGCAGGGGGGCTGTCAGAGGAGAAGGGTGGTGGAGGGCAAGCACTGAGCCCCGGTGTGTGTGGCACCACAGCCTTGCTTGCCCTGTTGCAGCACGTCATACCCATAGACCGTTGAGGTTCTGTCTGTGACCTGAAGGCGCAGTTAGGACACAGGTTAGGATGATCTGGGCCAAATCTAATGAGATGAAAAAAAAGAAATAAATATGGGCTTGTACTTGGGAAAAAAACAAAACACCACCTTAATTGCAGATATAGGTGGGGTAAACCTAACTTGACAGTGGCACATATAATGTGGCTGATAGATACGCAAGAAAAGCTGATCCTGGTTACACCAATTAGTGAAATAGCCTTTGTACCAACCAGGTCTAAGATACATTGAACAGATTGCAGGTGAGGCATAAATGCATTTTGGGTAATCACACTTAGACACAAAACACATTTTGTTAAAAGCACAAGACTGTTAGGTGAGGTGGGAATAATGAAAGGACTTGGAGGTGTTTAATCTAGAACATTTAGATGAGAAGAGTAGGAAAAAAGTTTTGAAAGGGTAATCACCTGTCCTGGAAGTGATTCCAGAAGACTGCCCTGGAGGCCGTCAAAAAGTCAGCTGGGACTGGCCATTAAGATGGGATGCCCAGCTATGCAGGACATGTTGAATGCCTGTCCCTGGTGCGTTAGCACAGGCCAGAGGCCTAATTGGTGGGAAGCTCCTGGGGTATCAACTGCTTATGGCTCAGTTCACCTGGATGCCTTCTCTGTTGCCCTGTCTCTTCCAGGGATCTACAAACGCTAAGGAACTGTCATCCAAGGGAGTGAAAATCTGGGATGCCAATGGATCCCGAGACTTCTTGGACAGCCTAGGATTCTCCAACAGAGAGGAAGGGGATTTAGGTCCCGTTTATGGCTTTCAGTGGAGGCATTTTGGAGCAGAATACAAAGATAAGGACTCAGGTGAGAAAACAGAGTGGAGCCTTAATTTACTGAATACCCGGTATAGCATGAGTTTGCTCCATTGTTTCAAGTGAAGTTGGGGGCAGAAGAAACCAATCTGGGGAGCTCACGTATAACTTCGATCTTGTGAGAGGCTGTTTCAGATTCAGGTAGATCACACTCTTGGTTGTTAGTTTTTATTGGGTACTTTTGGTACCTTGTTTCATTAGCAGATAGAGACATGGTTGGTCACTTGGTTGCTGTGTTGGGGAATAAGGTAGGAGGATCATCTGGGGACAGGAAGCCCAGGGATCGATCGCCTTGGGGCGGCTTGGTCTCTTAAGTGCCTATGTGATAGTGGTGTTGGGTTACCCTCTTCTCTCTGCCCTTCTGGGGTGGACAAGAAGGTGAAACCTCTTATTCCTGCATGTTCACCTTCCTCAGTCACTTGGTGACACCACCTGCCCCAGTCCCTTGGCCCTTCCTGTCCTGCTTGTCCATAGGCCAGGGGTTGGAAAAGCAAATTCCTACCTCCTCAGGGTGACTGTGTGTGTGCGCACGTATATAGGAAGTAAGTTTGCTAGCTGGACAGAAACCACTGACTGTTTTAGTACCTGTAGATTTAAGTAAGTACCACAACCAGAATCTAGAACTGTATCATCATGGTGCATCTTTTTTTAATCTTTTACTAATTTTTGAGAGAGAGAGTGTGAGCAGGGAAGGAGCAGAGAAAGAGGGAGACAGAGAATCCAAGCAGGCTCCAGGCTGTGAGCTGTCAGCACAGAGCCCAGCGTGGGGCTTGAACCCACGAACTGTGAGATCATGACCTGAGCCAAAGTCAGATGCTCAACCAACTGAGCCACCCAGACATCCCTTTTTAATCTTTGCTATTACTTTTCCTGAAGCTGTGATTGTGACAGAACTTCCTTCCCTCCAAAATTAAGAGCTGCTGGACTAGAACCTAGACTGACACTGATAAGTGGAGGTTTAACTAGAGTGAATATAAAGCTCTGCATTTCCAGAGACCAGAAATGGGAGAAAAGTACAAGGTGGTATAAGAATTAAAGAGGTTTCCTGATGTTTATGGATCAGCAGGGGTTTGGCTGCTAAATTTTCATTTTAGATGGAAATGATGCTAGACCACAGAGGGGAATCCACCCACAGCCTTTTGTAGTTGGCGTGTGTGTGGAGTGGGGTGCTCTATTTAAGATCCAGTATGTTCTGTGGCAGCAGAGTGTGACAAGAATGGTTGATGAGTACAGAGACAGTCCCATGGGGACCACTGGAAGAAACCGATTGGTGGGATTGGAGAAAGTTAGGAAAGGGAGGGGTAGCACCAAAACAGACCCATTATTTAAAGGACTCTTTCAGAAAAGAAAATAGACTTTATGGCTCCAGAGGACAGACCTAGGAGCCCTGAACTCAGCATCACCCCACGAGAGCTGGGCAGTTGGTAGAGCAGACTGGATACCTTCGAAGCTGTGGGAGGACAGTGGTGGATGGCCTCTAAGGTCATCTCATGAGATGCTATGATTGACATGTGGACATGTCTTCTCTTTTTGACAATTCTACAGATTACTCAGGTCAAGGAGTAGACCAACTGCAAAAGGTGATCGACACAATCAAAACCAACCCCAGTGACAGAAGAATCATCCTGTGTGGTTGGAATCCAAAAGGTTGAAAGCATCCCAGTTAGTCTCTTGTGTCCTAACTGTACCAGTAGCACAAAGGGAAGCCATGTGGCTTTGCACGGAGGCCACTGAGAGGAAGCTGGATCCCGGGAACCACCCCTAGCCGCATGGCTGATTTGACACTGGCCAGGTCACACTTGGCCCCATTTTCACCTTCAGATGATGGGGTTGAATGCAGATGATCTTAATGTGTGTGTTTATTCTTACTCCAAGAAGGGCTTTAAATTACCTATAAAAATACACCAAGGATTTTAAATTTAAATTGGGTCAGATGAAGTTTCATATCCCTGCTACCTGGTTAACATTTTAAACTCTACCAAAGTGTAATAAATATTACCCAGAGTCAAATACTTGCTATTTTTATAGAGACTTTGAATACGGGAGGGTGTGCCTGAAACGCACACCTGTGGTCCCTGCAAATGAATGAATTCCTCCTGTGCTTGTGGTTTGGTGCCATGAAGGTAGCACAAGTAACTGCGGCTTGGATCGAAGAGTGCTGCTTCAGTTGTAAACGAACATCCACAGAAGTCTGTTGATGGATGGGTCACTGTAGGCCTTGTTCCATCCCTAGGATTGGAATGGTCTGCTTTTGATGTAGGGGGCGGTGTGGGTCATGGGGGTCGCTGGCCCAGTGGCTTTTCCTCATCATCTCCCGCATGTGAGTTGTCTTCTGTTTCTCTCCTGTTTTACTCTGCTGCACATAGCTGCGTTCTTTAAAACTACTCGCTCCTCATTTTCCTTTGTTCTGGCTCCTTAGATCTTCCTCTGATGGCCCTACCTCCGTGCCATGCCCTTTGCCAGTTTTATGTGGTGAACGGGGAGCTGTCCTGCCAGCTGTACCAGAGGTCAGGAGACATGGGCCTGGGTGTGCCCTTCAACATCGCCAGCTATGCCCTGCTCACCTACATGATTGCACACATCACAGGCCTGAAGGTGAGCTGCTCTTGGGAAGGAATGATTGCTACTTAGCCTAAAGCACTGAGCTCTTAGATTCTTTAATGTGGAAAAAATAATTGCAGAGAATTCAGTGTCTGATTAGTTTTAGAATATGATCTGTGTAATTAAGAAATGAACTTGCTCACCTTACAGCCTTCCATGGAGCTTTCTTGTCTTTGTGATCAGGATAAACAAGCAGGTTTATATAGGTTATTTATAACACAAGACAACTCTAGTGAATATCACCTTTTCTCAAAAGCTACATGATGAAATTCTTTATTTTCTAAGAAGCCTTGGAATGTCTGCATAGTCTACATAATGTGCTTTTGAATGATGTGTTTTAAAGGAATTGAAACTAAAACATTTACCATGTTGCTTGCATTTTGGATTTAGCCAGGTGACTTCATACATACTTTGGGAGATGCACACATTTACCTGAATCACATTGAGCCACTGAAAATACAGGTAAGGATGATGCCTGTCACACTTTGGAGTTTGGTAACTTCTCTTGATAAAAGGTTGCTAGAACATCCCTTATGTAACAGCCCTTCTGCTCCATGCTGTGGCACATAGGATGGCCTGCTCCAGCTTCAGAACTTCAGCTTAGGAGTGGAGGTGGGCAGGTGCACAGGACAAAGCAGACACATTTTAGCACCCACAGACACTTAACAGTGCTGGGAGGTACTAAATACCAGAACCAGAGAGGGAGAGCCCATATTTGGACTTCTGGGTTTGGGACCTTCCGAGAGGTGGCATTTTCAACTCATATTTTTACTTGAAAGAAAATTTAAATGCAGATGTTTTCCCTTCGTATTATATGAAATACCATACTTAGATGTTAACTTTCAAAGGCCCATCTGTCCAAATCCTGAGTTACAGCAGCCAACAAATGATTTTAAATGGCAATTAAAATATGAATGTCTGGGGTACCTGGGTGGCTCAATCGGCTGAGCATCTGACTCTTGATTTCGGCTCAGGTCGTGATCTTGTGCTCATGGGATTGAGCCCTGAGTGGGGCATGCTTGGGATTCTCTCTCCCTCTCTCTGCCCCTCCCCTGCATGCACTTGTGTGCGCTCTCTCTCAAATAATAAAATAAGTCTAATGCATAATGAGCCCCAAGAAAAATTTTTGAACCAAATCCCTTTTTAGTGCCTTCCAGATGAGATCCAGGTTTTGAAAGTTCCTCTTTGAGGGAGCTTAGCTGCTTTTGTGTAGAGGGTGACTTCAAGGTTTATCCAGTTGCTTCTCCGGCTGTCTGCTCCAGTCTGGACAGAAGAATGTGAGGTTGTTACCCGTGTGCACGTCCTCATTGCCACCATCTGTTCACGCCAGACACCCCAGCTTGCATCCCTTTCTGTCGTCAGATGTCACATCTTACATTGCCCTTGCTGCCAGGGACACATGGGATAGGAGTTTGGGGACTCAAACACCCATACTGAGCTCTGTAACTTCTGAGTAGTTACAGATTTGAAAATAAAAGACTGCATCCTGTCTTTAATAAATTTACCAAGAGCAGCCAATTATAAGATGAGCCACAGGGCTCCTGACCCTGTGTGATTCAGCACAAGATCCTTCAGTCTCCACATGTGGGAGACCATTGGTCAGTTATATTCCACTAGTGTGGCATAAGCAGGGACAGGTGTCTACACTATTACAGTCCTGTGAAATAATGTTTTGTTGATACAATATTGTGTACTTGTTTCACAGTGAGTAGAATTAAAGTAGCTTGCACTGATAGTGGCAAAATAATGATCTATTCTTTTTAGCTCCAGCGAGAACCAAGGCCTTTCCCAAAGCTCAGAATCCTTCGAAAAGTTGAGACAATTGATGACTTCAAGGCTGAAGACTTTCAGATTGAGGGGTACAATCCTCACCCGACTATTAAAATGGAAATGGCTGTTTAAAGTGCTTATAAGGGAGGTATTAGGAAGATACTCATTCTTTAGGGATTAGACTGAATGCCCGGATGAAAGGTCTTTTACCCTAAAGGAAGAAGGAACTAGGTCAGAAGTCTGTTGGTGACCAGCAGTTACACTTTGTTAGCTTTTAAGGATGGTATCACTGGCAAACAGTTCTCTTAGTAACAAAAGACCTTGAGTCTAATTTCAAGAATTACATGAATGCTATTCCCCCAAATTTGAGCAAGCAGAATAACACCAGCATTCACGATAATGTACAGTTGTAGTTATGAACATTCAGAGTTACTTGCCTTATATATTATTATAATAAAGGATGTTGTACATTCATCTTGTGTTTTGTTTTCTTTAATTTTTGTATTCTATATTGCCATTCTGCTCACTGCTTGCCTAAAATAGATATAACTGAACCCTCCTAAATAAACATACGCTGTGTTCTCGTTTGGATCCTGTTTAAAAGGGTTAGTATGTTTTAGAAATGCTGACTAAACTGTATCTTGCCTTGTTTTTCTACAGTTCATCTAATTTCTGGCTACATTTTATCATTAAAATTTAATGACTATTTCGAATAAAGGTTTATTTAAGGGTTAATAATCTATGAAATGCTATTTTTATGCTCATTACCGCTGCCATAGTTTCAGTATGGTGTGAATCTTCTACTGATACATTTAGACTGAGCAAGAAAAGAAAGGCTAAACCGCTCCAGGGCTAATCTGTGAAATATTTTTACCTTTGTTACACATACATAGCACTGCAGAATTATTTTTACCCTGTTAATTTTTGATAGGTGTTAGGTAGAATAAGGCATTGTTCCAACAATCAGCCTGCTGCTTACATTCAAAGTACAGTTTAATGTCTAGGTACCACCACTTCATAGAAATTTTGTAACATCTTTCTGGACTTGGAGTTAAATCTAAATTTGTTTAAGGATTAATAAGGAGAATATGTTTATTTGCTAAAAGAATCAAGTAATAAATGACAGCTGGTTGCTGAGGTTAACTGGACTTCAGCTGAATTTGTTTTCATTGCTAGGATGATTCCTCCACCCCTCCCATTTTTGTAAAACCATACCCAAAAAGTTTTGAGCCTTTTCATTTAAAAAGGGAAAGCATATTGGGGCCGAACATTTAATCCTCTTGACCAGCAAGGAGTTTTTTCCAGACTTCACCATCTGGATATTGGTGCTTCTTTACAGATTCCTCCTTCATTTCTGTTGAATAACCAGCATCCTATTAAAGACAAAAAAATGGAGTAGTGTTAATAACCACCTGGAACAAAACTCACTGTGTATTTCAGCTGCCGGTAGAGATGATGATTTCAGATTGAAATGGGAACAACACACTATTCGCTGTTTCTCAGGATTAAACTAATCACACTTCCTTTGACAATTCATTCTGTGTTGGTGAAAATCAACCCCAATGTCTTGGACATGATGAATATTAATGGTCCAGATAACACAACCACAGTCTCATTTCACTAACCTGCAGGTGGTGCCAGGTTTACTTCTTTTAGATTGTGTTGTTTGTTTTTTTGCACAAGGAGTTTGCATTTTAAGGTCTCAGCTGGTGTCAGGAAGAAAGGCCAGCATTAGAGAAGCCTTGGGGCAATTTCACCCCATCCCCTGACCTTGAGGCCTTGGGAATTTGGTATTGCTAACTAAGTAACCACTTACAATTTCTAGACACTGAAAATAAACTCTAAGGAGACAGCTTTGTGCTCCAGGGTCTAGCCCACAAGAACAAGTCTACAGGGCTGGCGGTACTTCCTCAGGGAGGCTTCTCCAAGGGCCAAGCTCACCTTCGGAGGCATGTAGGAAGCCTTCTTGATGATCACTGGATACCTGAAATGTTCATGCAGGTGATCGACATATTCACACATCCTAGGAGGAAGGAATCAGATTGGGGCAATAATGCCTCACATTAGATCATTCATGTGGTACTAACTGTCTTAAGCGAAGGGGTGAGTACCACTGAAGAAAGGGTGGACTTGATCCAGCCTTGCACAGGTTTCTATGCAAATTTCAACCTCTGCCTCAAGTCCTTCCCATTTGCAAAATAAAGCAATGTGAGGGCTCGGATGAAGTCTCCTCATGTGGGTACCAAAAGTCTCTTGTAACTTCTGATGGTCTGACAAGATTTTTTGTCTTCACGATGGTGCAAAAGCCATATGCATTCAGGAGGACTGTACTTCAAATTTTGAATGTGGATCTTTTCTGGGGTCATGATGTGTGATACGACCCTCTTGTGATGCTGCACTGTGGCAGCAGCCCCCGGTCAGCCATGCCATCACGAGGGTCCAAAACCAGTACACTGAACAACCATTTGTACCCATACAACCTCTGTTTCACACTTTCAGTACGGTATTCAATAAACTGCAATGAGCTATTCAACACTTCATTATAACACAGGCTTTTGTGTCAGATGATTTTTGCCCAACTGCAGGCTAATACAGGTGTTCCGAGCACATCCAAGGTAAGCTGTCTAATCTATAATGTTCAGTAGGTTAGGCGTGTTAAATGCATTTGTAAATGTATTTTAATGTGTTAATATTGATCAATAATAATATATTACTACATATTAGTAATTAGTATATTATGGTGGGTTTGTCAGAGTGTTTTGTCATCTTCAGCCAAGAAAGATCTGTAAGGATTTTGTGACTCCCATCAGTTTAGACTCCATAAGTATCTGGGATTATTTGGATGCCTTTAGCCAAAAGTTAGATGAATAGATTAAAAACACCAAGTGAGATCCCCTCCAGCTGTACACATGATTTAGAAGAAGGGCACAGGTTTTGCTATCAGACCAGTCTGTGTTCAAATCTGGGGTGAGCTACCTTCTAATTTTGTGACTTGGGGCAAGTGGCCTAACTGCCACCTTGGTTTAGTCATCGGTTACTGAACAGCCACAACAAGCAGCCCATGTACCCGGTGCTGGGAATTCACAAAGGACCTGGCAAGATAGGGCCTCATGGTTTCAGTGGACACAGAGACTAAGTTACCGACTAGAATATGCGCAGTGTTTAATCAACAAACATGCTACAGACGAAGAACCAGCCCCGTGGGAGAGGATGTTCTGGCCTTGAAGAATGAGCAGGGAACAGGTGTTCCACGCAGAGTCAAAGCAGCAGTGCTGAGCCGCGCCTGCCCCTGGCGGCTGCTCTGCACGCACAGGGCATTGCCGGGCATTCCCCGGCTGTGCGGGGTGCTTCAGGAGAGCGGCCCAAGGCACTTCTGCCCACTCCTGGGGGGTCACCCCGCACTGTGCTCAGGGCTTGCCCTCCGCCTCTCGGCCCCCCAGACTGGCAGGACCTTTCAAGGTTGACCTCCCCTTGGTCCCACCCTCAGGACTGAAATAGGAGGGGCAAAAGCAGAATAGCCCAGGAATGTTCACTTCTTATTGTACAAAATATTTCAGACATAAAAGGCATCTGGCTACTCAACACCTGACTTGAGACATTGAAGTCCCGTCTAAACCCTCACAGATCCCATTTCTCTCTCATGCTCCTGCATTTGGTGTTTACCACTCCCCTGCATGTTTTCTATGCTTCCGCCACATAAAGATCACGTCTAGTGATCTTCCTGTGATACCGCACCTAATTCCAAGAGGAAAGAAATGCATAGTGAAGCCGTATGTGTGCAGATGATTGGAAGACTATTTTAAAGTTCACTTAGGACATGTTGAGAAAGAAGACGGAACTAGACGTGGCAAGATTATGAAGATTCCAGTGCTAGGACCAGGGGATTGTACAAAGGCAGAGAATATACACATGATGAAAGCAAGGTTTTAAAACAGAAGAAGTTCTGGTTTCCACCTCGCTCAACCTCCACCCACCCACCCACCCCACCCATTACATACTTAGAAAACAAAGGCAGCTACCAAGACCCTACCCCCGTGAAAGAGAAAGAGCTCTATCCACTGCTGGGGCTCCAGTTTAACTGCCCCAGGTGAAGAAAGGGAAGCAAAATCAACTTGGCTTTTGCGTTATAGGATGTGGCAATGGACAGAGTTCTTAGCGCCTCGGGTCGCAAGGCAGAATTTTAAAAGGTCTGGCCTACACCGAGGGACACTACTGACGTTAACTTCACATTACTGACCTGTTTTTAAGGCTTGCAGAAACTGATATGAAGTCAAATATAATCAGGTGCTGTACCAGTTCACAGAGGCCAACTCCACCAGCATGGGGGCAAACGGGAACTGCAACACAGACAGACTTCTACTTCCTGCCAAGTAGGGTGGGGGAGGGGAGATGAAAGAGAACCTCCAGATTTCCTCATTGCCCACAGGTGATTACGTCATTCATTAATATACAGGGATGAAATTCCAGGATGAAAATCGTTAAAGAGTCCCTGATTAAGCCAAAAAGAGAGTCCCTACAGAGGGACCGCAGGTATGTGGCAGGTGGGAAATGGAGGTTTGGTGTGCAGCTCCAGGGCGCCCTTACTTTCAAACTTTTTGGCCATCAGCAACACTGAGAGGTTTTCATTGACACTTCCCAGCCTGCAGCTGTCAATCTGGAGAAACTGCAGGGCTTTCACTTGGAGGAGCTGCTTAAATATCACTCTATTGTGGCACTGGAAATAGAATTAAAATAAAACCAACAGAATGGGGCACCTGGGTGGCTCAGTCAGTTGAGTGTTCAACTTCGGCTCAGGTCATGATCTCGCGGTTTGTGAATTTGAGCCCCATATCAGGCTCACTGCGGTCAGCCCATTAGCACAGAGCCCGTTTTGGATCCTCTGTCCCCCTCTCTCTGCCCTTCCACTGCTTGCACTCTCCCCCAAATAAATAAATATATTTTTTAAACTATTTAAAATGAAACTAATTAGAAGAGACAGCTTTGGCCATTGGGGTACCTACACCTGGCAACGCACCAATTCCAAGACACTCCTCAGGAGCCTTCAGGAAGCCTGGACTGTATCTGTTCTTTCTTTTCACCTGCATGAAGCAAGCCTTGATGGTACAGGCCAGGGCCCTTACGGCTCACTGCTTTCTAAATCCATTAGTGGAATGGTCTGAGTCAGGCAAAGTCATATGGGCTTGACATCTATTAAGGAATTGCTGTCATAGTGACTGGCAGGTGGGGGTGAAGCAAAGCATGAGGATGAAATACGGCGATGGTGAGGAGCAGGTGGCTTGGGAGAAAAAAACAAAACAAAAAACCATGGCTAAACGGCATTGCTCCTTTTGCTGGGAAAGCTGAGAATCTGTCCCTTCACACTGCTCTGCTTGTGGGTGGACTGCCACGGGTTTTGGCAGGCGTTTGTGCTCCGTTTATAAGCACAAAGAGCGAACGCAATGATGTTTACTCCGCTTGGAAGCTGGCTTTCTTAAAACCATACAGTGCATCTTATGCCCTGGCCCGAGCAATTTTAAATTGCTGCCTTGTGAATTTTGATTAGATACTTTGAAGATAAATGACCTTTGTCATATGAATTGTAGGAAAAGATACAAACTTTTGCCTATATCTGACTCTAGACTCTGCTGATGTGCTATAAAATATCCCCATTTCTGAAATTAAAACTCCCCCAATTCAGGGGCACCTGGGTGGCTCAGTCGGTTAAGTGTCTGACTCTTGATTTCAGCTTAAGTCATGATCTTATGGTAATGGGATCAAGCCCCACGTCAGGCTCTGCACTGAGCATGGAGCCTCACTGGGTTCCTCTCTCTCTCTTCCCCTTTGCCCCTCCTTGCCTCACATTCCAGCTCGCTCTCTCTCTCTCTCTCAAAATAAACAAGCATTAAAAGAAAGGAAAAGAAAGATTTACAACTCAAAATAACACAGGTGATGCCAGTGTCCTCAGTGGGTGGCCAGTGTATAATGACCCCAAGGAGGTGTCACTTACCTGCTCTCCTGTGGCAACACCAATTCCTAATGGGACCAATGCCTATAAAATATAAGGCAACTTGATGTTATTTTCCCAAGTTTTTAAACAGAAACCGCCAATGTTTAAAAATATTTACAGTTGTTTAACTACTTAGAGGTGAAGAAGGAAATGTCCCTGCTGTGGAGCCAAGTGAAGTTTAAGGAATGGCAGACAGAGGTCAAGGGGATGATGTATGCGCACAGGGGGCGCTGTGTGCCTGCAGAGGAGACAGCCTGTGCGAGATCATACACGGCCATTAGTTCCCTTCCTGGCTAGAGCTCTGCAGATTCTCCCCACCACCCTCTTCAGTGGTTGTTCTAGAACCGTCTCCCTTCAAGCTCAGTGAGCAGTCTTAGATCCACTTTACAGGTCAGGGTGAGATCATTCCTTCCCTGGTAAAATGCTCACCTGGCAAGTGCTGGTGTCTTCTTAGCATAGCACTGCTCTCTTGGTCCTACCACCTGAAGCTACCTTGCTCTCCTCCACCTGGGCTCCAGGCTGCTCCCTCCACTGCCCCGACTGGGACTTCAATACCATAGGCACTCTCCTCAGGTACCAATGGCACTAATAGCTAACACTGAGCTCTTACCACTTGTCCGATGCTGTGCAAAACTGTGACTGAAATGACTGCTCATCACAGCCCACTGGGACAGGAATCATCATCACCCCCGCTTCACAGAGGCAAATAGGTGCAGGGCTAGTAACTGTCCCCAGATGACAAAGCTAGAAAGGGGTAGAGCCCAGGCTTGAACTCCAGGCCAACACCAGAGCCAAGGGAGACATCTGAACCACTAGATAGGACTCTTCGCAACAGAAAAACCCTGGGGGCACCTGGGTGGCTCAGTCAGTTGAGTGTCCGACTCTTGGTTTCTGCTCAGGTCCTGATCCCAGGGTTGTGGGACCAACCGCATTGGACTCCATGCTGACCACAGAGCCTGCTTGAGATTCTCTCTCCCCTACTTGCATGCTCTTGCTCTCTCTCTCTCTCTCTCTCTCTCTCTCAAATAAATTTATAACCTTTAATTTAGGAGCCAGGTATCCCCCATCCTGCTAGCTGTCCTGCCTCCAATGGGATACGTGGACACGGGTGAGTCATGGAAAACCAGAAGCCTCAGCCTCCCCGTTTCCAGGTCAAAAGTTAGAGCAGGTGGTCGCTGAGGCACCTTCCAGCTTCCTGGCTTATGCTTTCAGGAACTTCTAATTTAAATGTGCTTGGTTCTTTATCTCAAAACAAAAATTAAAAGCAGAGTGGGGAAAAGTAGTAGAGGAAGGGGAAAGCCATTCATTCTACCATTTTAAAGTATATATGTTTCTGAACACTAAATAGTTCTTCCTTTTAATTATTTTTAGTTCTTCCTTTTAATTATTTCCTGAGCCTACTCTATTCCAGCTGCCCTCTCCCTTCACCACCTGCCCTCGGAGATTACTGGGAAAGCCTTCTAGCTCTTCCCTCTGCCTCCAGTGTTTTTTCTGCCTGTTCCACACTTCCCCTATACCCCACATCTCAATCCATCCTACATCTTTTTTCCCAGAGAAATCTTCTTTAACCCATTCTCTCCTTCAGGACACTATGGCAGCTGTGTCGGGAGACATCTTTTGCACAGATGGACCCACCGTCTGGCCCTGTGGACCCATTTCCCACAGCCCCGCTGTGCACCTGCACTGTGCTGGGGGTCCCCAGGGCCTACTGTCTCTGCGGCTTCCCCTGGCCTTGGTCTGTCTGTGCCCACTTCATGGGACCCCTGCTGAGGGGATGGCCTTCCCCATGGAAACGAGACCTCAGACAGCTGAAACCTCGAAGGGCTTCTGAGGAGACCTTCTAGGTGGGCAGCAGCGCAAGTCCCTTTGTGGGTGAGCGGGCTACCCGCTTAAGAACTCTGAGGCAAAAGTCTTATTTCTCGAACGACGGCCTCTCACCAGACTCTCATTTCAGAACGACTCCTCAGAACCTTTCAGTTCTGCTTAAATCAACATGGTCACCCCACAACTCCTGCTCACATCTCCCCTCCTCCGGTACAGCCTTCCTCTGGGTCAGCTCTGGTCTTACCTCCACTAGGCCGCTCCACCATCCCAGCCCACGCCTATCTCTCCCTTCAGTGACCCTCCTGCTACCGTGCTCAGCGCTCAGGGCCCCACCCGGCATGCCCACCGCGTCTCAGCTGCTTCTCTCCAGCTGGGCTGTGAGGTGGGGAGAGTGGGGAGACACCCCTCAAACACAGGCTTCTGTGGGGTGTCCCACATCAGAAGCTCATATGTTCATTTCCTGAGAGAAATGGAGCAGAATGGCTCCAGTAGGACCCACAACGTCATGTTCTGAGGATTTGGAACTGACTGTCCTCACAGTGAGAATTTTCAGATTAGGGGAGAATATAATGATGCAAAGTCACTCCAGGGAAAAAATCTTCTCCCAGGCAGGCAGGAATGGACTATAAGGCAAGCGAACCTATGAATACAGTAGCAGAGTGCTGGGGGCAAAGGGTTACCAGAGGAAAAAGTAAAAGGGGAGTTGGGGCGAGTGCTGGTCGGGGCTAGGCAGGCACTGCCTGGGGAGGGGTGAGGCTTAAGAGTCAACATGCCTGGTGCCAGAAGCAGGCACATCCGTGCTCTGTGGGGAGACGCGTGGGGCCCCCCTGGACTGACACCTCAAATTCAAATCACACAACCAGTTCCTCTCCTGATTTTTCACTCACCCAACAGTCTTTGGTTTAATGTGGCTCCTTGTGGAGCTTGCTCTGGTCAGAGGATACAACACTCTAGTGCTTCTGGAAGTTGGGAGTTCTCCTTATACAGTAACTACCTGGTATTCTGGCTTTATATACAGCCGTGCTGGACACCTGGCTAAAGGGAGACGCTCCCTGAGGGAAAGGATGTTCTCAGAAGCGCTGACGCTCTGACATATCAGGGTGTCCCCAAACCTGAGAGGGAGGGAAGCGGGTGGATCTGCGCAGGAAGTGCGCTGCTGTGCGGGCTGCCTGTAGCCTTCTCTTGGGCAGACCTGGCCTTGGCATTGGCCAAGCAAACCTTGTATTTTGAGTCCACCAGAGGAATCTAAACTTTTGTTTCATTCTGGGGGAGTAAAATATTTTAGTATCAGCCAGACTTCTAGATTTACAAAGTCTGGAGCTATGTCTATTAACCTTTGGTTTGCTGGCAGCCTTTCAACTCTTAGCTGTACTGTCTCTAAAATATATAGAAATGTAAAAGGGAAGAAGCAACGGGGTTTGGGAATCTGTCAGACAAACCCACAAACGAAAAACAATGGCAGTAGTGACAGAGGCAGAAGCAGCTTTTCTACCTTGGAAATGGTGGCATGTCCCAGAATGTCATCAGGGGAGGTGGGTTCCTCAATCCACAGTGGCTTGAACTCAGCCAGCTTTGACATCCACTCTATTGCCTCGGGCACATCCCAGCGCTGGTTGGCATCCATCATCTGCAAAGAGATAAGAGACTCTTCAACATGAGGTCTGCCTGGTACTGACTTGTGACAGGGCTGCAGCTCTGACGGAGGAAGTGCTGTCACTCAGTGCTACCAGCTGCTAAGCAAGACTTCCAGAGGGAGGCTGACATTTCCTCTGTGGAGGACCAGCACGGAGCCATCTCAAAGGGAGCCAAAGAGCAGCCACCAAGTCGGGCACTGTGGATCTAGCTGTGTCTTCTGGAGGAAACGCAAGTCCCTCACGGAGCCACTGTGATCTCCAGAAGTGTCCTGGGCTAGGTTCAGGAGAAGTGCTCGCTGGCCCTGGAGCTCTGGCCCACTCTGCATTTAGGGCTTGGAACTACACTTGTCTTGCAGTTTTCATTGTTATGGAAACTACTTTATCATATTCTGAGTCATTCATGGTCCATTCCAAATTTGTTCCCTAGTCATTTATTGACTATTGTCAACTATGAGTCTGGCACAATAATAAGTAACCCAAACTCTACCATTAAGGAAGCACTCAGCTGGGTGTTTTATGGCGCAGTTCATAGTAACTCAGTTTACAGAAAAGAAAACTAATATGCAGAGAAGTTAAGCAACTTGCCAAGAACAATAAGTCATGTAAACAGCTAGTTCAGATCCAGGCCTCTTTAACTCCCAGGCCCTAACTCTCCGAGTGTGGAGAGCCTGCCTAGAAGCCAGGTGCTGGGTACGCAGAGACTAAGCGAGGGCCTCCCCAACGCCAATGTTATCACACTTTGAGACGACAGACACAGAGGTGGATATCTCTAGTAGAAGTGCTAAGTGGTAAGAGTTCTCAAAGGGGGCACTGTGAAAACCAGATGACAGTACACTAGAATCAGTTTGTACCACAAATTACTTGGAGAAGGATGGCCCCATAAGACAAAAGTGGCATTAACTCACGTATAAGTCATGATACTTCTGATCCTAGGTCAAGGACTCAACTTCTATTTTAGTTGACTTAGGAAACATGCCTCCAAAACTCCACAAAAACAACTTGTGACTTTATAAAAATATTTCACATGTAATAAAAAATGTCTTATAAAAGTAGTCAGGAATGACTGACCCTTACATTCATCTCAGCAAAGTCCCGCATCTCTTCAACATTGGCTCCCTGAGACTGGCCTATCTATGGACCAGGTGGGACGTATTTTTTTCAGGGGGAGTTAGAGAATGGCACACCAGGGCTCCAAGGTGAGACCTGCTTGCTCAGGCGCATCTGGGCCAACAAGCAGGAACAATGCCTAAGCCTGATCTTACTTAAGCAGTTTTACCGAACAGAAACATTTAAAACTATCAGCTCATGCAAATCTGTGCTTCCTCGCTCATTCAGGTTTAAAATTCCCAATATTCTATGGGGCACCTGGGTGGCTCTGTTGGGTAAGCATCTGACTTTGGCTCAGGTCATCATTTCATAGTTCATGAGTTCGAGTCTGACCATCTGGCTCTGTGCTGATGCTGAAATGGTGTAGAGCCTGCTTGGGATTCTCTCTCTCTCTCTCTCTCTCTCTTTACCCCTTCAGCGCTCTCTCTCTCTCTCTCAAAATAAATAAATGAACTTTAAAAAATAAAATAAACTTCCCAACATTCTTTAATCCTTGCTTGAAACGAGTTGTATTTTGGCCCAAGACACAGGCTTCACGTAAGGCTGCTCTTTTTCAGTGGTAAGGGAGGACACGTACCAATGTCTTCTCGGGTCCAATCATGTTTCTGATGAGTCTGCACCTACGGATGTCATCCTGGAGGTCAGCACCCACTTTTACCTTAAATCTGTAAAATAAATGTGGTGTGGTAGTTTGGATGTGTCCTGACGTGGCAAAGACACATGGATTTTCTGCAGAAGCAGCCGCCTCTGTCAATAATGCACAGGTCACATCTTCTAGTAACCTTTTGCCCTTTCCTGGTCTCAGACAAGCCACCTGAAAATAACCTGGCAGATGTAACAGGGCAGTAAGGCTTAACTACTTGCTGACTCAAAGTCTAAGAACTAGGAGAGCAGTCAGATCTTTAATAACACTGAGTTTTTGTTGTGCCAAAACGAGGAATTAAGAACAAAAACCCACAATCAGTATTGAAAAGAAAAGCCTGTCACATCCTGAGTGCGAAGACTATGACTGATAGGGGCACCTGGTTAAGGGTCCAACTTTGGCTCAGGTCATGATCTCACAGTTCATGGGTTCGAGCCCTGCATCAGGCTCTGTGCTGACAGCTTGGAGTGGGGAGCCTGCCTCTGATTCTGTGTCTCTCTCTCTCTCTCTGTGCCTCCCCTGCTTAAGAGTGTGTGTGTGTGTGTGTGTGTGTGTGTGTGTGTGTGTGTGTGTGTCTGTGCATGCCTGCCTGTGCACGTGCACGCTCTCTCTCAAAAACATTTAAAAAATATCAAGAAGAGTATGACTCATAAAATACCTCCAATGGAGCAGAGGTTTACAGTTCATCCTGAATCAATGCAGCAAGAGGTCAGCCAATGGGACCCAGTGGGGCAGGGGCCTCCATCACAAAATGAGGAGCAGCCAAGGTCTCCTTCACATTATAGCTAGCCACTTGCAGGGAGCCCCCTTAATCTGTTTTGTTGCCCACATACTCTCCAGACCCGGCCTCTACATTATACTCATGGCCCCACGCTGCAGGACAGAGTGTGGGCAGCCTGAGTGTGGCACTGCCACGTGAGGAAGATGACGCCACGGTGGGGGAGGCCCAGCCTCCTCCCCCTCGCTCAGGAATGCCCGACACCCTCCCTCTACTTTCCCCAATGCCCACGCTCTGTGCCAACAGAAAGCCCCGCTGGCTGCACACACTCTGGCATCTGGTGCTTCTTCTCTCCACTCAGCACTAAACCCACAAAGGAAAACATTTCTATCCCAGATGGGAGCCCGATGCCAGGCTTCTGTGCGGGGCGGCCTCTGAAATCTACTCCTCAGCCTTCTGTGACTTGCCAGGCAAATTGCTCCCGCCTTTCCTGGGTATGCAGGAAGAGGGAAGGTTCCAGCACTTCCTGAGCACCTACTACCACTCCCACTGTGCTGGGCTGTGTCCTTTTCAGACACAGCAGCTTTGAGGAGAATCACAAGATTCCCGTTTTATAGAGAAAGAAAATAAGGTTCAGACAGGTTGGGCCATTTGCCTATGATCACACAGCAAGTACTTGCAGGGGATGAAGGGAAAAGACAAGAGGCTGATTCCAAATCCAACATATCCCAGGCCTTATTCCAATGCTTCATGCTGCTTCCTTCAAATTCTCATTTCCCGACCCTTCATTTAGCTGAGGAATTAACAAGAATTCAGTGCCTGCACACAAATCACCCTCTGACATGGGATCTTGTTAAAATGCAGATTCCTGAGCAGCAGAACAGTGGCCAGACTGAGTCACACAGGGAGTCTGAGGATCTAGAACACAACCTGGCACCGTGTGCTAAACTGGTAGACTCACAGAGACATCCTGAGATGATGGTCCCTCTGTGTCCTGCACTGTGTCAGGTTTCAGGGCCACTGACAACCACAATGTGCCCAGAGGAAAACCCTAGGATGCCCAGGGGTCCATATCCGCATAGCAGAGAGACAAGCAGAGAAGCACCAACAGTTGGTCTGGAGAGACACAGCCTGGGAAGAAGGGCCACCACTTCAGGGGAAGAGGACACGCTTGGAGATGGTGGAGAACTGGAGCCAGTGGCTGGAAATGACATGGAAGGAAGAAGGGTTTGATACCTTTAGGCGCTCTTTCTAACACACGGAGCCCTCAAACAATGCAAAAGTGCTTTGCAAGTTAGGCTCACTGTCTCTGCAGGTTTTCAAGTGGAAGCTGAGTCAATCCTTATTCCTGATAGTAATGGTTTTCTTTTAAATTTATTTTTATTTTTGAGAGAGAGAGAGAGAGAAACAGCATGAGCAGGGGAGGGTCAGAGAGAGAGGGAGACACAGAATCCGAAGACAGACCCCAGGCTCTGAGCTAGTTGTAAGCACAGAGCCCGACGCGGGGTTCAGACCCAAGAACCGTGAGATCATGACCTGAGCTGAAGTTGGACACTTAAGCGACTGAGCCACCCAGGCACCCCATTCCTGATAGTAAAAGAGTGGACTCCTCGGGCGCTTGGGTGGTTCAATGGGTTAAGCATCTGGCTCTTGGTTTTGACTCAGGTCATGGTTTCACATTTTGTGAGTTCAAGCCTGACATCAGAGCAGAGCTTGCTTAGGATTCTGTCTCTTCCTCTCGCTCTCTCTCTCAAAATAAATAACCTTAAAAATTTTTTTTAATGTTTTTTATTCATTTTTGAGGGACAGAGAGAGACAGCGCGAGCAGGGGAGGGTCAGAGAGACAGGGAGACACAGAATCTGAAGCAGGCTCCAGGCTCTGAGCTAGCTGTTGGCACAGAGCCCGACACAGGGCTCAAACCCATGAAAATAAGTAATCTTAAAAAAAAATTTTTTTTAAATAGTTGATTTCTATTCTAGACTGGTGCTTGAAATACATGATCTCCAAGGTCTGTTTCAAATGTGATGTCTTAGGGTTCTAATTAGGACTCACATCTCATCTTTGGAGAAAGCCTGGCCTACACTAAAAATTCTCCAACGTGTCCCTGCAGGTCAGACTGCTCCTGGATGAATCCTGGCCTTCTTGGGGCCTTCTGCTCCTGGCTCCTGTCCGCTGTCCAGCCCAATGTGCTGCTAACTGGGACAGTGAAGCTCGCTACCACACAAACAGGTTACCTGGTCCAGCCGTCCCGCAGGGCCTTGGCACAGAGCTGTGGGGAGAGGAACACAGCATCACACACTGCAGAGCTCTCCTTGGTGTAATGAGGACCCCAGTTGTGCCCGATCCGGTTTCACAAGCACTTACGGCAGCAGTGGGAACTGTAGGGACAACTACGTGTTGTTGCATTAAGAGCATGACCGCTTAGCCAACAGAGCATAACTCTTTGTACCCATACGATGACTTGCCTTCCTCACCTCTTGGGGAATAATGTCTTTCATTGTTCACACACCTTGAAGGGCAATGGAGGGTTGATACCCCTCTTCTTAGAGCTAGGATATCCTGCAGCACCCAGCGAACTAGTGGATGTGAGGGTAACAATCAGAAGCCGCAGGTACCGTGTGGCGGGACCAGGCATGCACTGACTGCAGGCCCTGTACCAGCCACGGGGCCACAAGCATTACACAACTCACAGCTTTCATCTGGAGTCTCCAAACCACCCACAAGTCCTGTATTAGTTCCCCGTTTCACAGTGAGGAAACCAAGCCTCAGCATGGTTAGGCATAACACGCACAATGTTACACTGCTTTCTCTGCCTGGGGGTCAAATCCTGGGCTGTCCCCTTCCAGAACCCACAGTGCGACACGCTAGGTCACAGAGTCCCATGCCCATAATATGAATGGCTTTACTTTTACGCCAGTAGAAGTGTTTTCAGAATGAGGTGTTAGACCCACAATGATCTGGAAAGGCTCACAAGAAAACTCCAGAAAGCCAGGAATATAAAACCTGTCTACAAAACCAGCTCTGGATGCCGACCTGCTTCAGCGTGTCATCCGAGTACCCCAGCCAGGCGCACGACGTGGTGTAGGCAGGGTAGCCATGCGTCAGCATGTGCTCTTCTGTGGAAACACGGCGCTTGTCAACACTTGTGCTTTCCAGGGACCTCCAGACTTAGAATCACCTGTGGCTAGGCTGCTGCCCCAGAGAATCCAGCTGTTCTCCTTCTGACCCCGCCTTTCACATGCACACAGCTCCAAGTCCAGCCTTGGGTCACATTCACAATCATGCAAATACCAAGGCTGTCAAACTAGCCCTGGTCTTCCTGTCATACCCAGGATGCTTGTTCATCCAGACACAACCACCTGTCAGAGGGCCTGGCTGCTGGGCACAGGGCATTGAGAAGACAATGTGAACCCCCAGACAACAGGGACATTCAAAAGGACAGTGACAGCAAAAACAATGAAGGAAATTTCTTTACCACCCACCTCTCTCTTTTTTACCAACTTGACCTTTCTGCAGTATTTCTGGGGGGGAAAAAAGTATCATCACTCTTTTAGACAACAAAGCATGCCACTATTTACACATCAGTGGTACCAGAAAACTTCCAGGTCTGTCACTTCAGTATGACTCACCATAAGCTTCCTCCTCGGTCAGGACATCTGTAATGTACCTGAAATCTATGCAGGATAACAGTGTCCTGGGGTCCTGGCAGAGTGACAAGAGAGGGGAAAGCCCAAATCAATTCACAAGCGGCTTATGTTTCTAACGACATGCTTACACTGATAAACGGGATTACCCTTTCCAGGAAAGGACCTTCGGGATTTGTGCTGAATTGTTTGATGCTGTGATTCCTTGGTGTAGATCCCTTCAGAGGGTCAGTGCTGACTCCCAAAGACATCCTCAGGCACTCCTGCTGCAACCCTCCCTCCCTTCCCTCCTGACACCTGGGCTTCAGCCATCCCAACTAACATGGCTTCTGGAAAAGAGGATCCGGCAAGAGGCAAGCACTCAGCATGAGTTAAGTGGATAGATGAGTGCCTGGTGTCTCTCTAGACATCATGGCTCCACACGTCAGGGCTGACGGGGGTACTGGAGCAGCTCAGCAGGAGAGGAAAGAAGGCTGGTCTCAGAGCCAGGCTCCTCGGGTCAACCCTGTGCCCACTGTTTATTAGCAGTGTGACTGTGGTCAATTTCCTCTCTTGTCAAATTGGGCAATTCACTTCACCAACAGGAACAGACCATTCTGGGTCTGGATTAAACACGAAGAGGCCCAGCCTGCCGCCTCACCCTGGATCATCATCACCGGCTGTTCTCTCCCCACCTCTTCCTGCCCCACGCTCAGTGCTCTGACCACACTGGCAAGGCCGTGTCCTGAGCTGGGCCTCTGGCTGAGACCCCTCCCCATCTCAACCTGTCAGTTGGGAAGCAACCAGTAGCTTCACTCCCTCTCAGGTTTTACTGTCACCAACAGTCCTCCGCTAGTCCATTAAAAATTGTAAAAGCTCGGGGTGGCTGGGTGGCTCAGTCTTTTAAGCCTCTAGCTCTCGATTTGGGCTCAGGTCATGATTTCTCTATTGTGGGATTGACCTCTATGACGGGTTCTGCACTGGGTGTGGAGACTGCCTGGGATTTTCTCTCTTTCTCTCTCTCTCTCTCTCCCTCTTCCCCCACCCCTTACCTGTGCATGCACTCTCTCTCTCTCTCAACATAAAGAAACAAAAAAATTGTAAAAGTTCTTTCAATGCTCAGATTCTGCCTCTTGTAAGACTATGAGCCACTATTGAAACAGGAAACAGGATCCAAAAGAATGAAGTTGCACCTTTCTAGTGGCTCTCAACTCATTCAGTTTGGGGAGCCGCCTCCTATACCCCCCGAAAGCCTAACATTGAGCCTAAAGGTGGCGAAAGTCCTTCCCCTTTGGATGGGGCCCCCAGGTCACCTGCAACCATGTTGATGGTGTGATATCCTCTTATTTTTACTTTCTCCCAGAGAAGAGACAATGTCTGCTGACCAACAGTCTTCAAGGCCAAGGTGCTCTTTGTTTCTCCTAAATGGTGATGTCAAATAATAACAGGGCCTTCTTCTGACTACCAGAATTTTAGCAAGCACATAAGACATCACCCTAAGGCTGCTGATGCTCAAAGAAGTGAAGTGACATGCCCCAGGTCAACCTGCCTAAAGTGGAGGGGCCCACATTGAAAGCCAGGTCTGCTTGGGTCTGAAGGTCACTCCCCTTAACTTGCCCATTGTCCAGACATTTTTTTCCTCTTCCCCTGGCAGGCGCACGTCCCTGCCCCAAACAGGACAAGCAGAAAGGAAACACCGAGGTGCTTATCTTTGGCATTTGGCTCCTTCTCTTCCAGAATCGGAGAGTGGAGACTTCAACAGTCTAAATTCGAAGTGACCAGATGGTATCTTAATAATAACATCTTGCTCTTCAGAGTTTGGGAAGGACTTTTATCATTTGGTCTTTCAACCAATTCTATGAGGTTCTCAGAGAACTCACGGTTATCCCCTTCTCAGAACTGGGAAACAGCCTCAGAGATTTGTCTTACGTGTGACGGCTCCACAGTGGGGCGGCAGGACCCAAACTCAGAGCTTCCCATGGATTGCTCTGTGTGGGCACAGCAGGCTGTCACCACAAATATCAGAGAAGAAATATTAGGGTTTACGGGGGTTTTGCTTTATCATCACTATGGCAATCCGTAGACAATCCTGAATATATTTGCTGATTATCAAAAGGCAAGTAATCCATGAAATCCATCTCATTTACACTGCCACACTATTAAAATTGATAAATGTTATAATGTTAAAGAATTTACTTACCACGTCAACAAGTAACTTCCACAGAGGCTTGAAAAAAAAAAGAATTTTAAAACATGTGTAAAGTACCCATTTTTCCCCCTGAAAGTAAACATCAACTCCCACTTTCAAACACCTGCCCACCAGCCCACGTAGGGCCCTAACGCTGCTTCCTGACTCCTCACCTTTGCTGCCCTCCCATTTCCTTCTCAGCCCGTTCCAACCTATGCCTATGGTTTCCTAACTGCTGCCAAGGAGAAAACACATGAATCAAATTTCCATATTGCTTTTGGAGGCCCGCGCCTTTTGTCTTTAGAAGGCTGCTTCTAGAGGAAGTGTTTATCCTGCTGTGTGTTGGATTATTCCACAGAGCTCCTGCAAGTGCTCCTCTGATGGGTTACCTTTCCCTCCTGCTTGGCCCACAGGTCCCACACAGCGTTGAGAACGGCCGCTGTCGCCAGGTGCACAACACCTTTCTCGGGACCGATCTGGTTAGGAAGCAAAATACACCAGCATTTCTTAGACATGAAAGAGATAGTTAGGTCTCCTAGCCAGGGACACATTTCAAGAGTTAAAAGGGGTCAATAAAAGCTCATAAAGAGGTTAAGATTTTTAAATATACTTGATTGTTTTTTTTAATTTTAGAGGTGGTGGGAAGAGGAGCAGAGGGATTGAGAGAGAAGAATCCCAAGTAGGCTCCATGGTGAGCATGGAGCCTGATCTCACAACCCTGGGATCATGGTCAGAGCTGAAATCAAGAGTCAGGTGCTCAACTGACTGAGTCACCCAGGTGCCCCATGCTTGCTTTTTTTTTTTCTAATAGTTTCTAACCTATAGAAAAGTTGCAAGAACAGTAAAAACAAAACAAAACAAAAACAAAAACAAAAAAAACCCAACTCCTGTATATCACCCCCCACTCTCTCTCTTTCTGTGTATGTATATACAGACAAATATATCTATATCTATCTACGTATATATAAAATACAATTAATTTTACTGAACCATTTAAGTTGCAAATATCAAGCTCCTTGAACCTTAAATACTGTGTGTAGGTCCTAAAAACAAAGATACTTTCTCACATAAACATAGTACAATGATCAAATTCAGGGCATATAACATTGATAGAATACTATTGCCTAAAGAACAGTCCATAATCAAATTCTGCCAACTGTCTCAATAATGTACTTTATTTTATTAGCATATTGCATTTGGTTGTTCTATCTCTTTAGTCTCTTTATCTGGAACAGTTTTTCTTATTTTTTTAAAAAGCCGTTGACATTTTTAAAGCACATGGGTTGGTTGACTTGTAACAGTGTCCCTCAGTTTGGATTAGTCTGGCATTCCCTCATGACTGGGATTCAGGTCATACTTTTTTGGCACAAATTCTAAGTAAGCAATAATGTCCTTTTGGTTTTTTATTAGGGCTATTACTTTTCAGCACTTTGGTAAGTCAGTGTCCACTGGGCTGTTACACTGTGAGGTTACCATTTTCCCTAAGTAAGAAGATTACTATTGTCCCCAGATTAGGGCACCCATTGATGATTCTTGCCTCAGTCAGTTATGGCTACCATATTTGCAATATGGTGATTGTCTAACGTTATTGTTCCTTTTACATTCTCTGTGTTCTATTATAATGACAAGCTTTCCCTGAATGCTTGTTTACTTTCTGAATGAACTCAGGGATGCTTATGTTAGTCAGTGAGTTATAAGCCATTACTAACATATTTATTTTGACCTTGAATTGTCCCAGACTTGGCCAGTGGGGACTTCTTCAAGGGAATGTCTTTAAAAGTAAGCTCAACTTGCTTTGCAGAAAGTTAAAAATGAAATGCAAGGCAATACAGAAAGTGCCTTTCTTGCGCCTTTCTCTGAACATGGATGAGAAACTGAGCAGAGTTAGTGAAAGATGGAGGTGATGTCGGGAGACAAGGTCAAGGTCCCGGTTGTTGGATTAATCTTGTGTGACAGAGTCCTTTCTCCTGAGCCTCATTCTTCTCATACCTTGAATTTAGGGTTCAAAATATAGGCCTATACACATAAAAAGTGCTCTGGTCTCTATCTTTTTTTTTTCACAAAGAAGTTCTTAGTTTATTAATCCTCTCATGAAAAATCTGCACAATCACCAGAGAGCCACAGCAGAATCTTTACTCCTTCTGTTGTCCAATCTCCAGCTCACTTGTTGCCGGCACCAGCATTGGCTTTTGCAGTTCCCCTGACTTTCTTCATTCTGTTCTTGCGTTCCTTTCGCTGTTTCCTGGATGTCTTTTTCTTCTCATACAGGCCCTGTCTTGCAAGTCTATGTTTGGGTTCGTTTTTCTTCACATCATCCAAGGAATCATAAATCATGCCAAAGCCAGTTGTCTTGCCACCTCCGAAATGGGTTCTGAATCCAAATACAAAGATGACGTCTGGTGTGGTCTTGTACATTTTGGCTACTTTTTCCCAAATTTCTGTCTTAGGTACTGTTGCCTTTCCAGGGTGAAGGACATCAATGACCATCTGTTTCCGCTGAAGTAGTCGGTTGGTCATGAACTTCCTGGTCCGGATAGTTACAGTGTCATTCATGATGGCAGTGGCGCTTCCACTGGTATCTTTTGAACTTTGCTCTTATGCTTCTGGCTTTAATAACTTCCTCCCCCAACTCTAGTATCACCCACATGATCTTTCCCCCAGAAAGGCTGCCCATTCAGTACTTTATCTTCTAGAGGGTCTAGAACGCCTCTTCCACTCAAGGAGTAGAGATGAGGCCCATAAGGCAGCGATAGCTCTCAGGATCCAAATATATCCTGATTCAAGTCTTACAGAAAGGAATATCAAAACACTGTCTAAATGGTTCAAGCCCTAATTTAATTTAATACAATGTTTTACCTTAAAATTGTAAGCCTGGCTCTGTTTTCATGTTTGTTGCAATCAAAGCATATCTTAGACCTTAGTAACATTACTTACAGGAACATTTTATAAAATAGACCCCTTACCCATCTGAGCTGCCCGTCACTTGTGAGCTGCCTATAGAAGCCTCTGAAGTCACCAACGATGTCCCTGAGGTCCTTGTAAAGCACATGGTGGGCGAGGGCATTCACAGCACAGACAACTATTAAATAAGGATTCAATTTTTGTATATGTTTTGGTATGGTATCAATAAATTAAGACATGAAAACACCACAAACTAATACGGGATTTTATGAAAGACACTCTAATACAAAAGGTACATGTTTTGTTTCATTTTGTTTTTAATATTTATTTATTTTGAGAGAGAGACAGAGTGTGTGAACAGTGGAGGGGCAGAGAAAGGGAGAGAGAATCCCAAGCAGGCTCCCCACTGTCAGCACAGAGCTTGATGCCGGGCTTGATCCCACAAATCATGAGATCATGACCTGAGTCGACTGAGCCACCCAGGCACCCCTAAAAGGACATGTTCTGAACGGGGCACCTGGGTGGCTCAGTCGGTTAAGCGGCCAACTTCAGCCCAGGTCACGGTTTCACAGTTCATGGGTTCGAGCCCTGCATCGGGCTCTGTGCTGACAGCTCAGACCCTGAAGCCTGCTTCTGATTCTGTGTCTCCCTCTCTTTCTGACCTTCCCCCCCTCACACTCTGTGTGTCTCTCTCTCAAAATTAAATAAACATTAAAAAAGTACGGTCTCAAATATGTCTTCTATGTTTGTCAGAATATCACACATATACAATAGCCGCTAATCCAGACACTAAGCTTAATATCTCAGTAGAAGAGAAACATTGTGAATGGCTGCCGTGTGAAAAACTGAGCCATTAGGTATGAAAATTCATTTGACTTTTTGATATGAAAATTTAAATCATATTCCCAATCTATTTTCTTGTTCACTGAAGTTTCAAAACCAAACTTTGCGATTTCATTGTTCCTAAGGAATAGAGAGACTGATTTATCAAATTAAAATTACAAAAGCACTGGGGGAGTGGGGACGCCTGAGTGGTTTAGTTGGTTACGCGTCTGACTCTTGATTTTGGCTCAGGTCATGATCCCAGCGTCCTGGGATTGAGCCCTGCATCAGGCCTGTGCTGAGCTTGGAGCCAGCCTGAGGTTCTCTCTCTCTCCCGCTCTGCCTCTCTGGCATGCGCTCGCTCGCTCGCTCTCAAAAAAATTTTTTTAAAGTACCTTCCAATTATTGTCAAACATAGAAAATATCTTGAAGTCACACTATAACACACTATTAAAGATTAAATGTTTCAGAAGTAAACATAATATATGCAAAGTGTTAAAGTACATGAAAACACTTTCCTTAAACATTAATTTTTTCCTATTGATTTATTTATGATGTATGCTTTTTAAAGTTTATTTATTTTGAGAAAGAGAGAGAAAAAGAGCATGTAGCGGGGGGAGGGACAGAGAGAGAGAGAGAGAGGTAGAGCAAAATCCCAAGCAGGCTCTGTGCTACCAGAGCAGAGCTCAATACAGGGCTAGATCTCACGGACTCTTTGACCATGACCTGAGCTGAAATCACGAGTCGGACATTTCACCTCCTGAGCTACCCAGGCACTCCAATACACGTTGTCTTAAGTAATTTGAAGGTTAAACTTAATTTGGTTCAGCATTACAACATCCATTTTTTTTGTATTTTACTTAAAAAGGCTTTACTATGTTATTTCAGATAAAGAATAAGTTAACAGACGGAATGGGAAAGACCCTTCTACCCTTCAATCATTCTAGAAAATACTTAGTCTATGCATAAATAACCAAAATAATCAAATCAAGTCATCTACTTAGCCCCAAAGCAATTAATTTGTTATAAATTTTTTTGATAAATTTGTTGCGTGGTGTTGCCATTCTTTGATGTCACTCAGGTCATTTCATAGGATAGCTGTTTTGCTAACTACTAGTGCAGTTTTACCAACCTCCAGATTCTCGGAGAAAGACCTTTAACATATTTGAAACAAGATGTCAGGATACACCTGCCTTCTGTGTGGAACAGTGTTCCTAGAGGAGTGCACACCTGCTCTCAAATGTAGCATTAGGGCTGTAGCGACCATTCCATGTTCTCCAGGGCTTTGGGTGAGGGCTCTAGAATCATTCCAGTTCAGACATGCATTCCCTAGAACTGTGAGAAGACAGAATCCTCCTCACGCCTTGATGGTTGGTGCTCTTGGAAGCATATCGGAAGAGTCAGTCAGCAACTCACCAAGAGGTATATACCATCATCTAGATAAAACCTCCATCTCGTTGATGAGACAGCTGCTAGAAATCGCTGAGGAAGCAGATCTCTGGTTTGCCCCCCACGGGAAATGCACTTAACAGAAGTGGAGGATGAGATCATCTTTCACAGCTCTAAGAGATGCTCAAGCAGCACTAATGTATTCATCGACAGTACAGATTTTCCTTGCTCAAAAGTAGGGCACTGCAAGAAGGTAACTAAAATTTGGTGCATTTGACAGAAATCTGGGTAGTGGTGGTCATCCAGTGTACAGGACAGTCTGCCTCAGGTTTGCTTTGATGCCATGGGTGGGAAATTCATCTGGAAAAAACTGGTCATTGAAGGCAGTGTCTTGCTAACTCCCTGGCACGCTCTGGCACAGGAAGGACAAGTCAGTAAGGCCAATGGATGACTGCGGTGTCTGAGCCTGAAGGCCAATGTGAACCCTCAGGGCTGTTTTTTGTCTCTTTATGAATTTTTTTTTCATCATTTTTTCCCCTCTATTTTTAAAAAAACTATATTGGTATATTCTATACATTAAAAAAGTAGCTGTAACCCTCCCTTCCTGTCTCTCTCACACACCCATGCAAGCACTACCTTCAGAGTAATGAGGAAAGCATTATTTTTTTCTCTTTTTTTTTTCAACCATAAAAGAATGCACAGGTAAGTAAGCTGATAAACGTGCAGGAGAACTGAGATGTGCTAATGGAATGTTTTTTTCAACTTGAATGCAAATGCCATGTAACACATTCAAGTGAGACTTCGGTGAATCACCTGAAGTATGGAGCAACTGTAAAGTTAAAATGGGGGCGCCTGGGTGGCTCAGTCAATCGAGCACCTGACTCTTGATTTTGGTTCAGGTCATCATCTCACAGTTTGGGAGTGTGTCGGGCTCTGTGCTGGCAGAGAGCCTTGGGATTCTCTCTCTCTCTCTGCCCCTCCCCCTCTCTTGTGCACTCTCTCTTTCTCTGGCTCTCTAAATAAATAAATAAACATAAAAAACCCCATAAAGTTAAAATGGGTTCTGTCACACTGTGGTCTGAAAAAGGCTTTGGAAGCCAACTACATCACCGCAAAAGAACCATTTATTATAGGCATAGACACATGGAAAGTGATTTTCCCCTGGCTGAGATGTCTATCAGGCCAGCTGGGAGGGGATGGGAATGGAGGAGGCAGAGGTCAGTGAAGACCCAAAGCACAGAGCGCAGCAACCAGAGAGGGGAGGCCCCTGTCTCCTATCTCATTTCTCAGGGAGCACACAACAGTGTGCCTCAGTCCGCAAAGTTCAGAGTCTCGGCTATTACCAGAGTGGTTCCAGTGGTCTGTCCCATAACATATAATGTCCCATAACATTGCTGAGTTTTACGTAACCTTTGGGGGCCGCCCTACATGGTCTACAATATGGAGAAGGCAACTTCATAAAGTACTCAATTTACAGCAGGGACAATTAAAGTTGCGGGAGAAGCTGACACACAGCTCACAAACCTACCATGGTCAGCAGTCACTGCCTTGGGGAAAACATTAACAGCAAATGGTTGACTTAATGGGAACTTGGACAGGCAATGATTGCCAAGTCTCCTTCTGCTACATGGCAAAGTCCTGGCTACCCTTCAAGACTTAATCTCAAAGCCTCACCCCTGTCCTGAAAGCTGCCCACACTCCGCTTGGAAAATGAACGAACCCTCTCTCTGTTTAATTTGTACCAAGTTTTTAAAAATATATATATATTTACTTATTTTTGAGACAAAGAGAGAGCCATACACACAGAGTGCAAGCGTGGGAGGGGCAGAGAGGGGGAGGGGACACAGAATCCAAAGCAGGCTCCAGGCTCTGAGCTTTCAGCACAGAGTTTGAACTCACGAAATGCAAGATCATGACCTGAGATGAACGCTTAGCCCACTAAGCCATCCCGGTGCCCCTAACTTGTACCAAGTTTTGAAAAAGTGTCCTTCTAGGGGTAGCTGGATGGCTCAGTCGGTTAAGGGTTGGACTCTTGATCTCCGCTCAGGATTTTATCTCAGGGTTGTGAGTTCAAGCCTCATGTTGGGCTCCATGCTGGGCATGGAGCCTACTTAAAAAATAATAAAAATAAAACAAAATAAAAGTTAAAAACTGTCCTTCTCACACTGCATGATTGTTTATTTTCAAGTTCAAGAAAGGTTCCATTGTCCTTTCTACACACACACACACACACACACACACACACACACACACACTCCTTTCATCTGCTTGACAATATTAGAATCTTTCAGTGTGGCCAGACTTCCATTTTGCATCTAAGGAGAGCTGACAGTGCAAGTAATCATGGAAGACGTATTGTGTCACCACTAAAGTCAGAGAATCCGTTTCCTTCCTTCCTAGATCCTCACTCATCAACTATTATAATTTGGTTTCAGAGCCTAACGATCCCTGGAAATTGATCTGGCAAAGGTCATCTTTTGGTACTTCTTGACTTTTGTACCTTGTGCATGGATTACTATTTCAAAAAAAATCAATTTGTATTTAAATGTGGGGCCGTCAGGAGTTCTGGGAGGCTAGCTGAGCAGCTGTCTGGGCCTCCGTTTCCTTATCTCTAAAGAATGAGGGGCCTCAGGACCATCACTGAGCCTTCTCGAGCTCTGGGAGAATCACCTCACTGGTGGCTCAGTGAGCCTCCTGCACAACCTGCTTTCCCCAGATGATAGCTCCAAAGCTGGGCAGCTAGAGGCCCTTCTGCCATGAAGAGCAGTGAACTTGAAACCACTTGGTGTGAGTACTTTGAAGAGTGAGGGGCTCACTGTGCACATCACAATAAGCCTTTCTACACGAGTACCCACTGGTCCCTCTGGTGTCCTTCAGCCTCCCCCGCCTAGCTCAGACAGAGAAAGAGGCTGAGATTCACAGATTCCTGTAGTCCATCGATGACTGCAAGGAGACAGGCCATGTTCTGCTACCTTTTCCCCAATGAAACAAACTATGAAACACGATTTTTTAATAACCTTGAGCAGTGTACATACAGAGAAACATAAAGTCATCACGGGAATCTAAATGCAAATGAAGCATTCTGGAAACTTAAGAGAATATTCAACTCACCAACTTCTGTCCCTTTTCCCAAAGTGAAGGTGATTCCATACCCCTTGAGCCCGTCTTCCGCATCGGTCTCTAAGACAACATACGCAGCCGAATAATCAGGGTCCGTGTGCTGCAGGAAAAACGCACCCCACCCCACAAGGCAAATGTGAGAGATCCAAACGTACATCTCAGAACATCATGTAAGAATGGAAAATGTGACAAGAGGGGCGCCTGGGTGGCTCTCCGTTAAGCATCTGACTTTGGCTCAGGTCATGATCTCATGGTTCGTGAGTTGGAGCCCCATGTAGCCCCAGCACACTAATGAGCTGTGCTGAGAGCTCAGAGCCTGGAGCCTGCCTCTGTGTCTCCCTCTCTCTGCCTCTCCCCTGCTCCCGCTCGCTCTCTCTCTCTCCCTCTCTCTCTGTCTCTCAAAAATAAACATTAAAAAACTTAAAAAAAGAAAAGACACCAGGGGACATACAAGAAGAGCTCTACTCTGATGGAATCCATAGTGTACCCCATTTTCTGAAGAAGTTCTAAATGGACAAAGTGAAAGACCTGAAGGATCCATATTATTTTAACAAGGGCAACATGTCCATTTTTAGTGCCAGTCTGCAATTATGTCTCCTCCGATGATCAGTCTAGATTTTAATCCAGGAGTTTTCACCTAAACTACCTCTCTCAGCTATCTGAGCAGAGCTATATATTTACAAGTTTTGTTTTGTTTTGTTTTTGTTTTTTTAAGAGACAGAGCATAAATGGGGGAGAGGGACAAAGGTGGAGAGACGGGGCGGGGTGGGGTGAGAATCTGGAGCAGCGTCCACACCAATGTGGGGCTCAACCCAACGACCCTGGGTTCATGATCTAGCTGAAATCAGAAGTCAGATACTCAAGTGACTGAGCCTCCCAAGTAGCTTCAAATGGAAGCAGCCAAGGCTCCAGAAAGCCTCAGGGAAAACTGAGCATATCTTTGTTGCAATTTGTAGCAGGGCTGAGACAATGGCACAGGTTCAGAAGAGATCACTGGGAGAAAAAAAATTAAAATTTCAGAACAAATTAACCTGTTCTTTGTTTTTAACTTTCTGCTATTAGTGGCATTTTGGTAAGTGTTTACTGGTGGATGATTCTGAAACTCAACACTACTTGTCAAGATGGGGGAGGTGAAAAAAAACCAGTCTGTCTCTGGAAATCTCTCATACAGTAGGGAGAAGAAGCCAACACACAAGAACCAGGTGAGAATGGTTGCTAGGACAGTACAAGTTCACGTGCTGATGTGTGGTCAGCCTGAAGCGCCACAGAAGGGCAAGAGGGAAAGCGGAGAGGAAGCAGGGGATGAGGATATTGGGATGGGCACATTGGGATGGGCAAAGGGACAGAGGAAGGCATGCGGGCAAGGGAGAGCATTACGAAATCCTGAGGCCTGGGAGACTGGAGTAAAAGGGCCCTGAGGTGATGGGTGGCAAATAATGAAGACAAGCCTGGATAGGGCGTGTGGGTGCAGATAAAGGACGCCCCCAAAGCCAGCCAGAAGACCTGAATGCATCAATAAGAAATGCAGGATGCAACTATTGAAGAATTGGGCAATGACAATTTATTACTGCTTTTATTGTTATTGTTATTATTACATAACACCTGTTGTTCTGGCACACTGTTTTAAAAGCTACTTAATTTAATCCTCACAACATTATAAGGTAGGTGCTATTATCTCTGACAGACGAAGAAACTGGGTGTAAAGAGGCAGAATTAAAATCTGCATGTTTGGGGAAGGAAAGAAGGCACACACAGTGGACAGGAGGTCTTTGTCTGGCAGCAAAGCCTAGTGGGGGCACTGGGTGTGAAGGTTGCTGAGCCTGTTATCAGGGATTGTGTGGAATGCTGACCTGACACACCCATGTGCCCTGAAGAAAGTTACAGTTTAGAAGCCATGGTTACAAAAACTCTACTAACAGGAGGCAGAACATGGTAAGGCTAGGGGAGAAAGGCAAACTAAGGAAGCCAGGCAGAGAGCACTAATAGCTGAATGCACTCAAAGCTGGAGGAGGCTTTATGATGAAAATAGAATCTTGAGCTGGTCAGTTGAGGATGGGGAGCTTTGCAGCAGTGGGGCAGGGCACGAAGGACCTGGGGGTGGGGGCAGAATACCTTCTGTGACAGTGGCAGTGAGGAGACAAAGAAGGCAAGACTGGGGCGCTTGGGGGGCTCAGTCGGTTAAGCGTCCTATTCTTGGTTTCAGCTCAGGTCATGATCTCACGGTTTGTGAGTTCAAGCCCTGCACTGCGCTCTATGATGAAAGTGCAAGCAACTTATAAGTACACCCAGGCTTGAGCACTCCACTTTGTCCTAAAAGGCTGATTTAAAAAAAAAAAATCACAGTTGGAATCCTTTACTTCTAACAGATTTGGGGACTTCATGAAAATATCCTCCTTCTGATCAGGAAGGCTCACTCTGCTGCTAAGTGCTGAGCACAGCAGAATTGCTGAGTTCAGCATGTAGTGAGGCACGGGAAGTAGTACCACCAAGACCTGCGAAATAGCACATTCTATTAAGAAGGCACCTAAGAATCAGCACATAACACACCCTATATCTCTGAAGGATAAATACTTAAGAATGTATGAGATATCAGATAACCTCTCCTGACCCAGAGGTCATAAGCCACTAAGGCCCAGGGACAAATTCCATTTCTTAAATCAGTCTACAGTACGCCAGGCTACTGTAACACCGCACAAATTCAAAGCAGAGGAAAATCTAGACAAGGGCCCCTTCTGCTTTAGTTTCCTCATATGTAAATAGTAATTACGGCCAACACTTCTTGATGGCTTTCTCTGTGTCAAGCACCTTACAGGCATCTCATTTAATGCTAGAAGCAGATACTATTATACTCACGTATGGAGACGATAACCGAGGACTAAAGAGAATGAGTGGTTTACCCACAGTTGCTATACCTCAGAGGGGTAAAGGTGGTGGCACCAGATCAGGTCTTTCAAGTTTACAAGGCAGGGAAATGTCAAACATTTGGAGATTCACAAAGGATTGCCAACTGGGTATTTTTTAAGTCATTTACCAAATAAGAACACATAAGGATTTTAATAAGTGGGAATAACTTAACCTCAGAATAAAGGACATTCTTTTTTTTCTAAGGTGTTTCCTTTATTTTGAGTGAGAAAGAAAGAGAGAGAGAGAGAGAGAGAGAGGAAGAGAGAGAAGGAGAGAGAGGATCCCAAGCAGGTTCCATGCTGTCAGCACAAAGCCTGATGTGGGGTTTGAACTCATAAACCATGAGATCATGCCCTGAGCCGAAATCAAGAGCCAGATGCTTAACCAACTGAGGCACCCAGGCGCCCCGAAAGGATGTGCTTTTAAACGTCAGAACTTTAGTTACCACCTTTTAATGAGCAGCTTATTTTTTAGAAGTATTTTGAGTATACAAAGAGCATAGGTACTGTGCTGATATTGGAAGCACATGACAGCATGAATTAGAGTCCTCTGGTGCCCAGTCCCTCCCTTCACCCAGGTCACAAGTAACCATTATCCTGACATGGACAGTTCTCACTTCCCAGCATGTGTGCACACCTGAGGATCCAGTGGGTGACAGGCCTCAGGGAGACCCAGAGGTCATAAACCACTGGGGCCCAGAGACAAACCCCATTTCTTAAATTATTCTACGGCAAACTCCTTCCTATGTTAGGAAACGACTGCACTAGACGGTGAGAGGTACGAGGAATCCCTCTAAACACTCTCAATAAGCAAAAATGCCCTTCAGTATTTAGGTGGAGGCCTGTGCCTTTACTGCATTTCCAAAGATTGGAATTTGTATAACTCTACAGTGGCAAATCCTTTACAACAATGTTTTGGTAATTTCATGAGAGCCCCTGTCCCATGACCCAGAGTTACAAACTACCAGCTTGTTTAGCTTCCTAGTCAGAGTGTGACTCTAATTCACAGATGGGCCCAAGATGCCCAGAGAGGTTAGCGTCTTTTCCATGTCACCCAGCAAGTTGTGGAAGAGGCAGGATCACCACCTCAAACATCCAGCACCATCACAAACTCCAGCTCTCAATACAGAAGTCAGCAATGTGTTCTAGGGTTTTGTTGGGGGGGGATAAAACAAAACCACTTTGCTGCCGTTGGCATATTATAAATTTTACCATTTACAGCAAAATGCGAATCATAAATGTAAAAACAGGAAATATTAAACGGCAAAAGAGAAAAAAAAATAAGAAAAAAGAAAAAGCCCCGGGGAATGGAGAGTTTCTGGTTCTTTTATTCGCCTTCCCGGCCTCCGCCTTTGCAAAAGCAACAGTTCCAAAGCAGGGAACCTCTGCGACCCGCTGGACTGCCCGAGCCTACCCGGGGCCTGGGAGTCCTGGCAGCGAAAGGGCAGTCGGCGGTCCCTCAGCGCTTACCATAGCGTCCGAGCCGTGGCCCCCCAGCGACGTGGGGAAGCGCACGTCGCGCACTGAGAGCCTGGAGATCCTGCCACGAACCATGTCGCCGCCGCAGCGCCTCCGCTGCGACTCCACTCCTGACCCAGTGAGCAGCAGGAGGGGCCGAGCCCGGCCAGGCGGACGCTGATTGGCCGCGCGGCCGCGCCCGGGAACTTGGCCCTACCGAGGGGCAGGCTAGGTTCCAGGCTCCTCCGGACGCACGGGGGTGGGGTCGGGGGGGGGGGCGGGTTCCGCCGCATCTGGGACCCCGTGCTGCTCTGCACCGCCCTCGCGAGGATTCGCTCTGGGTCGCGGTCGACCCGAGTCTAGGGGGCAGTCCCCGCCCGGGCAGGTTCAGGCAGGACCTTTCTCACAGACTGAGAAACTCAGGAAGTGACCCTCTCGGGAGGCGCCCAAGACGAAGGAGCAGGATCTGACCAGAGTTGCAATCGCCTAGAAGAACATTCGGGCCACTGGTTCCACTCCTGACCGGAGTCAGCGGGTCGATGCCAGTGCAGCCGGGGGGGGGGAGACGCTAGAAAATCCGTCAAGTGACCTCAGCCCTCGTTTGCCACCAGAGAAATTAAGAAGTCACCATTTATTACACCGCTTCTGATGCAGAGGGCTTTAAATACATTACCTCTTATCTGCCCAGCTCCGCAAGGTCATTTTCATTTCATTGGTGAAGTAAGATTCAGAGAGATTAAGGGACTTGCTCAAGGCCACGCAGCTAGTTAAGTGGCAGTATCCTGGCTCTGTCCTCTGGATCACAGGGACTCGAGGGAACATGGTGAAAGCTATGGTTTATGAAGCACACTGATCCTTTGCTTTCAAGTGCAGTACACTGCCTTTCAGTTCCTACCTTTGGGAAATGCTTTGAAGAATAAATTAAATGTTTGGAAACAATGCTGTGATGTTATTCTATTAATTTGTGTTTCTGTGGGTATGGCCGGATTTTCAGGGATGCCCACCTGTGGATGCATATAACTCTACTAGGTGAGTTCTTTTGGCATAAGGCTTAGATCTACTCAAACGCCTATGGAGGCTGGGCACCAACAGCAAGTAAGAGGGAGGCAACTGGCCACTGTGACCGCAGCTAATGGACTTTGCTCTTTTAAAGTAGCCAGTTAGCTCCAACTTCCAGTGTTCCTGTGGGAATTAGAGCCCTGGGCTGCTTTTTCTCATTTCCCAGGAGAAGTCTGAAATTCAAATGTTAATAGTTCTGAACTAGACTTCCTTTTCCCCAGTCGTGCTCTACCCACTTTTGTTTCCTTTTGTTGTTTGGGTGTGGCCGGAATATATGCTCAGTTCACTTTTTCAGAAAGGGTCTGTTGGCCTGGTTAATAAATTCTGAGTACTTTGTATTCTGAAGATGTCTTTGTTCTCCTTTAGAATTTGAATATTGGTTTTATTAACTAAATCAATATAGCTCAGTATAACTAAATTATAGTTTTTATAATGTTTATTAACTAAACCAATATAAACTCAATATAACTAAACTCTTAGTTCAAAATAATACTTTTTAAAGTAGTGTTAAGTCCCATTCTTTAAAGAATAAGCTGGGGTTTCCCCCTTCCCCCATCTCTAGAAAAATGTTTGGATTTTCTCCTTACCTTTATGGCTTTAAAATACGAAGTGTGTGTGGGTGGCTCAGTTGGTTAAGCATCCGACTTCAGCTAGGTCACGATCTCAAGGTTCGTGGATTTGAGCTCTGTATCTGGGGTCTGTGCTGACAGCTCAAAGCCTAGAGCCTGCTTCAGATTCTTGTCTCCGCCCCCCACCCCACCCCCGCCTCTCTCTCTGCCCCTCCCCTGCTCGTGCTCACTCTCAAAAATAAGTAAAAATTTTTTTAATTAAAAAAATCACTATTTGTGTTTAGGATTAATTTAAAAAATTAATTCTGTTCTACAATTGAGGGATCCTTTCAAAGAGAAGCAATATATTTCTCTGGAAACATTTTGTTTCTTTCTTTAGTTCTTCCTCTTCATTCTTTTTTCTTTCTTCATCTGGAACTTAATTGGACTGATACTGAACTTCTGAATCTATTATCAATTGTTTTTTAAAAAACCTTTTTGACTCTGTTCTTTTGTGAATTCTGGGCATATATTTTGGCTTAGTATTACAACTCAGATTTGGTCTTCAACTGTGTTCCCTTCTTTTATTCACCCCAATTTCTTTTCCCCATGGTGTTAGATTGTTTTCTTCAATTTTAAATTTCCAAATTTTCTTTTCATAGCACAACTGTCCTTTCTTATCAGCAGGGATACATTCCAAGACCCCCAGGGGACTCCTGAAACCACATTTAGTACCGAACCTTATATATACTATATACATACATCTTATGATAAAGTTTAATTTATAAATTAGGCACAGTAAAAGATGAACAATAATTAATAATAAAATAGAATTGTATCAATATATTAAAGTTATGTGAATGCAGTCTCTCAAAAAACTTTTTGTACTGTACTCACCCTTCTTGTGATGTTGTGAGATGATAAAATGGCTACATGATTACATGAAGTGAATGACTAGGCATTTTCTCAGTATGTTAGGCTACTGACCATCTGAGGATTCGTCAGGATGATCTACTTCTAGGCAGCAGGTTGACCACAGGTGACTGAAATCACGGAAAACAAAACCAGAGATAAGACTAGTGTACCTTTGCCCTCTTTGAAAAAATGGATGCCGTATCTTCTCAAAAACAAAGTTTTCATTCGTTTCCTCCAGTAAGTTTGGTTCCTCAAGTGTTAGTTCATGGTTGTTTCTTTTCCTTTATTGTGTTGGTTTTCTTCACATAAGTGTTCATATGTCCATTATTTTTTTTCACGTCCTTTAATATGTCTTGTTGAGACCCACATTTTGCCTTTCTGTAAAGCTATTACTTGAAGACCTATCCCTGGTAATTGCAGAGGGGTGAGACATGTGGCTGCACAGGTATGTAAGTAGCTTTTCTTCTAGGTGAGGTGGCCTGTGTTCCTTCTGAGCTTTCAGAGAGTCACATTCAGAGCTGGATGCCAGGGAGAAATAACAGAATAAAATGCTCCATTTTGTTTTCCTCGTGGTGATCAGGGTTTACTTTAGGATCTGCTTGCTTTCATCACCAGGCCCTAAATTTCATCTAGGATTCTCCCAAGGCAAACTGTGAACTTCATCTGGAAAACTTTTAGTACTGTTAATCGCCTCTTATACTAGCCAGGCCTACCCAGCCATTCCAAATGTTGCCCTCTAATTAATGACCCTAAAAGAATCACCATAATTAATAGCCCTGTTACTTCTAGGACAATTAAAGTAACAAGGACAGGATTTATATTACCACTGTAATCAGCTAGAATATGAGTTCAAATATTTGGAAGAAAGGATTTCAGACACTGGACCACAGAGAGAACAAGTCTGGTCTCAGAGAAAAGAGAAACAAAGCACCCTATAATTCTACTAGTTCACTGTCCTAAATATGCACCTAAAAAGGGCTTCATAATACAAAAATATTTAAAAAACTCAAGGAAAAATAGAAAAGTCTACAATTACAGTTGAGGATTCCAACATTCTTCTCAGTAACTGACAGAAAAAACAGACAGAAAAGCACTATGAGTAAGATTAAGCAACACTATGAATCCAATTGACCAAACTGGCACTTACTGAAAACTCCAGGTAACAAAAGCAAGATGTGTAATATTTTCAAGCATTCACAGAACATTAAGGTAGAATATTCTTGGCCGCAAAACAGAATTTTAACACAATTAATACATTTAAGAAGTTTGAAATTATACTATATTCTTTGACCAAAACAGAAATAAACTATAATAAATATCTGGCAAATCCCCAAATATGTAACAATTAAACAGCACACACAGGAAAATTTACCGCATTAAATGCTCAGATCAGAAAAGATGAAAAATTTCAAATAAATCTAAGCTTCCATCTAGAAAAAAAAACCTAGAAAAAGAAGAAAAACTATACCACAAAAATAACAAAGCAAATAAAATCCAGATGGATTAATAAGGATCAGAAATGAAATAGGACACATTCATGTACGTGCACATGCACACACACATACATACACACACAGAGCATACCAATGAAACAAAATGCTGGTTCTTTGAGAAAAAAATCATTAAAACCAATAAATCACTAGCTAATGAGAAAAAGGAGGAAGACACAAATTACCAAGATCACGGAGATATCCATACAGACCCTACAAACATTAAAATGATAATAAGGGAAGATTCTGAACAAACACTAAAGTTCATTCAAGAAGAAATAACCAATAAAATGAAAAGGCAACCTACTAAATGGGAGAAAATATTTGCAAATCATATATTTGATAAGGGATTAAAAACTAAAACATATCAAGAAATGCTATAACTTAATAACAAAACAAAACCCCCCAAAATAATCCAATTAAAATGGGTAGAAGATATGAATAGACATTTTTTCCCAGATACACAGATAGCCAATAAATACATGAAAAGATGCTCAACATCACTAATCATCAAGGATATGCAAATCAAAACCACAATGAGATATCACCTTACAACTGATAGCATAACTAGTATCAAGAGGACAAGAAGCAACAAGTATTGGCAAGGATGTGGAGCAAAGGGAACCCTTATACACTGTTGGTGGGAATATAAACTGGTACAGCCACTATGGAAAGCAGCATGGAGGTTCCTCAAAAACTTAAAAATAGAACTACCATATGATCTAGCAATTACATTTCTGGGCATTTGAAGAAAATGAAGCATTAACAGGAAAAAAGTATACGGATCCCATGTTCATTGCAGCATTAAAAATTCCTTCTAGGGGAACCTGGGTAGCTTAGTCGGTTGAGAGTCCAACTTCTGCTCAGGTCATGAACTCATTGTTTATGAGTTCAAGCGCCGCATCAGGCTCTGTGCTGACAGCTCAGGGCTGGAGCCTGCTTCAGATTCTGTGTCTCCCTCCCTCTCTGCCCCTCCTTTGTTCTCTCTCTCAAAAATAAGCAAAAAATTTAAAAAAATTTAAAATATTCATTTTTGAGAGTATGTGAACAGGGGAGGGGCAAAGAGGGGGACAGAAGATGTGAAACCGCTCTGAGCTGACAGCAGTGAGCCCAATGCTCAAACTCATGAACTGTAAGATCATGACCTGAGCTGAAGTTGGACGCTCAACTCACTGAACCACCCAGGTGCTCCTCATTGCAACATTTAGAATAGCTAAGATGTGGAAACAACCTAAATGTCCATCAATGGATGAATAAATAAAATGTGTATATGCAAAGTAATTTTATTCTGTCATAAAAAGGAATAAATTTTTTCTAGTTGAGACTACATGGATAGGCCCTGAGAGTATTATGCTAAGTGAAATACGATGAAGTTATATACTGTATATTATTTATATGTGGAATATGAAATAAATAAACCAAGCTCACAGATACAGAGAATAAAATGGTAGTTGCCAGAGGTGGGGGATGGAAGTGGGTGAAGAGAGTCTGTAATGTACAGCTTGGCAGCTATAATTAATAGCACCATGCTGCGTATTTGAGAGTTGCTAAGAGATCTTCAACGTTCTCATCAGAAGAAAAAAAATTCTGTTAACTATGGTGACAGATGTTAACTGTGATATTTTACAATATATCCAAGTACGAAATCATTATAATGCACGTCTGAAAGCAACATAATGTTGTATGTCAACTGTACCTCAACTTAAAAAATTTAGGATGTTCTCTCCAGTTAATGTCTTACTGTAGTTTTACATTTAATATTGTATGTTGTTACTGTTACCAAATGTTACTATTTTGCACAAACTTTACATTCAATATTGTATGTTGGTACTGTTACCAAAAATGTTACTATTTTTTACAAACTCACTTACAAACTCGCTTTAAGGTTATAATCTACTCCTAAGGAAAAAAAAAAAAGATAAGGGATGGGGTTATCACTCTCTAAAATGCCATATTGAAAGAGACCTTTGATCAAAGGATACAGTCAGCATAATCTCAAGAGGAGGAAATTGGGAAATAAATATCTTGATGTTTTAGATTTCCTCCCACCTTTTGCTAGATAGAGCTCCTTACAGGTTTACCCCAACAAGAATCCAGAATGAGAGGACCCAATGACGGAGTACAGGTTGGCCTTCAGCAGAGTGGATGTGGAAGAGCGAACAGATGATGCCAGGCATGTACTGCTTATTTTAATCAGAAATATTCCTTTCTGTATTGACAAAACAAACAATTAATCAGGACTGTGGTTACTGGTGACAGAAACTCAACTCTAAGTCATTTAAACAACAACAACAACAAAAAACTAAGGAAAGGGCTGGAGAAGAGCTGAATTTACAGAAACAAATGCTACTGAGGTACAATCTTCCTCCGCTCTGCATGTTGGCTTTTTTTTTTTTTTTTGGTAATAAAGTGGAGATTTCGTCCCCAGGAGCTCTGGTTGGCATCTCTAGAGCAGTATAATGAGATGAGATGAGACTCAGCTTCCAACTTTTCAGAGAAAAGTCTTAGAGAAGAACTTTACTAAGAGATATGATGATCTGCATAAATGGCCTAGAAGACTGATTTGAAAGATGTTAATTCTCACCAAATTATAAGCATAATGTAATCCTGACCAAAATGTCTCTTGATTTTTTTTTTGGAATATAAAAAATAAAGTCTAAACCTCATCCAGAATTTGCTAGGATATCAAGATTTTTAAAAAAGGAATAGCAAAGATAACTTGTTCAATTGTTAAAATGCTTTATCAAGTGATTAGCAATTAAAGGTGTAATGTTGATGAAAGAATGGAGTTAACTGAACAAAACAGATGTGTGTAGGTATGTGCATAATAAAGGACCCAAACAAAAGGGATGGGAAGATTTACCCATTAAATGGTGCTGCGAAAATTAACTATATAGGACAAAATCATGCCAGATCCTTAAATCACATTTTAAACCCAAATAACTTCCAATCAATTAAATAGAAATATAAAAAAGAAAAGCATAAAATATGATAGATGAGATGAATATTTAATCTTGGGATGCAAAGGACTTTTTAAGCATAATAGATTTTACAACATACATAATGTACAACTCAAATGTAGAAAAATCACATGCAAAATTGAAAGACAAACAGCAAACTAGAAAAACATTCTTAAACTGAAGAACTATTACTATACTGTATAAAAATATTTAATAAATGTTTACTAAATGATATGTTTGTTGATTAAATGTTACTGTCCTGAAATCAGTAGGGAAAAACAAAGCTATTTTGGCTAACAGCAAAAGATAATATTACCTTATTGAAAATAAACACTTTAGATTCGCTATTCATAATTTAGTATAATTTTATTTTCATTATACCTATAAAGAGTAAAACACACAGAAGTAAGACTCACATATTTTTCATTTTTAGAAAATCAAGTCCCTTACGGTCAAAGTGGTCATTTTATTTTCTATCGTTCACACAGGTTCACTGTGAGTAGCTTCACTCATATTACCTAGGTTTTGCTGTACAATACATTAACTGGTATAATTAAAAAAAAAAAAAACAACTTGTAAAAATGTCACTCACCTGACATGGAAAATTAAACAGAATGAGCTCTAAAATGATCTGAATTTAATAAAAAATTGATTTAACTCTGCTCGAGTTATAACTGAACCCCCTTTTTTTTACGTGGGGAGAACAAATTCAGAATATGCTTTAAATACCAATAAAAAAATAAAATATGAATAGTGGCTAAAAAGATGTGGGTACATTCAGTGAGAATTTTTATTTCAATTGCCCACAAAATGATATTATAATACCTTATAAAAATATTAAGTTTTAGGCTACAATTATTCACTTAAAAAAGTGTGCTAGGAGGTTGTTTTTGCCAACTTCCTTTTCTGGCGAGGGTTAAGTTCCACATGAGACACTGAAGACGAAAAGCTGCTGGAAAAAAAATCTTCAAATGTACAAAGTTGTTTTATTTTTCTTGGCAATTTAAAAATACATAACCATTTAAACTGAATACACATTAAGTTAGTGTTTTATTTCCTTACTATACAATTGATATTATAAGGAACCACTGTTTAGTTAAAACCTAATGAATACCATCAACTTGTCCTGACTTATTTTTCTGAACACAATTAGTACATAAACATAATTTTATTAAAAAGCTTAGAAAAATTACAATATCATAATTCACATAAAGCCCTTTAAAAATGTGATGTCCCAGGTTGCAGATGTTCAGGGTAAATGACAGCAGTCTCTTCTTAAGAAGACCCTCCTGGAAGAGGAATTCAATACTAAACAGGTTACGTAAACATTAGAAACCGCCACAATTTTTAGTACCAGAACTGTTACCAACTTGCATGAAGCTCATTTGTCACATTTTAAAATGGTCTGAATTTCAACAGTTACCATGGCACACAATTTTTAACTTAATGATTAAATTAGTTAAGTGATGGTAGTGAAAACCAGCTGGGAACTATTGGGTTTTCAAGGTTACTGTGGAGCTGGAAGATAGAGGAGTTGTGAACAGGTCAAGTAAAACACGACAAAGCTCACTGTTCTCACTGTTCTCACTGTTCAAAGATTCAACCATTTTCTTAAATGAATATTGGTCAGGAGAAAAAAAGAATTCTAAAATATGGGAACCTGTGGTGCCTGGGTGGTTCAGTTGGTTAAGCGTCCAACTTGGGCTCAGGTCATGATCTTGCGGTTTGTAGGTTCTAGCCTCACATTGGGCTCTGTGCTGACAGCTCAGAGCCTGGAGCCTGCTTCAGATTCTGTGTCTCCCTCTCTCTCTGCCCCTCCCCTGCTCATACTCTTTCACTCTCCCCAAATTAAATAAACATTAAACAAAAATTTAAAAAAGATATGGGAACCTGATGCATTACATTAAAAGTGTAACTATAAAGGAGAATATTTTAAAACATAAATACCAAAACAAAAACACAAACACCAGACTTTTATTCATCAGATTCATTTCCTTTGCTAGACACTTAAACCAATAATGCTGCTATTCAAATTCATATTTTGGAGTTCCTTTTTGAGTCGATCATACAACTCCTGGGTTTTATTTCTACATTTTGAACGGGCAAAAACTGTCCCTCCTTTTCACCACTGTTGTTATTCTCAGTAAGTTCTCCTCCCCAAATCAACTAAATTCTAAAAGGGAAAAGAAGATCACTATTAAGTATATTTAAAAAGTTAATGCAGATTGAAACACGGATTTGAAAACTAGAGTTCTAAAAATGTTTCGCATAAAAGCTGTTATCATTGGAGTTAGTGGGAAGTCTTAAATTAGCTATTTGAGGCTGTAACACTCATTTAGTGTTTGTTAAGAAAGATTAGTTTTAGTCATACCTTGTAACTCTTAAAATCTCAGAAAACAGAGAAGTGAGGAGCTGAGTGCCAGCAAAGCAATTTTGTCACTCCTTAATGTTAAGCATAACATCCCATCTGTAAAATTTTCACATTTTCTTTTCTCATATTTCTTTTAAATATTTTCCTCTCTGTCCATCTATTTTCAGTAAAAGCAAAAGTGCATTCAAGTCCCTGATCTAGTGATATTTCATATTTGTGGTGCCCATCACCATAAGTATGTATCAGCAATATCTCACAGTACCAGTCTATTTTTTAAAAAGGACTGTTTATATGCCAGGTCTTATTTTTTCAGGCTATCTAAAGATTCAAAGCTTTCCCCTTGGATTGGACAGTATGACTTCAATTATATGTTGCCTTAAAAAAAAATCAATGCAACATTATAAAAAATTAGCTCACTTCCTAGTTACCATTATTATTCTAAACTGAGCTATTCAGAAAATGATTAAAGTAAAAATCTTCTACTTTCCAGTTCCATGAGTATTAACATAGTGCATTATACTTTCAAATGCCACTACTGTGGTCTAACATTTCATCAAGTTTTAGATGCTGTTCATATTCCTTTTTGCTTCTAAAAACCTGGCCCATTTCCATACAAAAGAAGTCAGGTGTTAAGATTGCATATTAATAGTTCAACTTAGAAAAAACTTGTGAGAACAATAAATCCAAGAAATCTTTAAAAACTGGAATGGAATTATTTGGTCCCATGAAGTTCCGTAAGTTTAGATTTTATTATGGTAGAACTGTGTTTATCTCCCAAGTTTTGTCTATAATGATATATAATTTTCTCTTAACAATTCTGAGTTTGGGGAATAAAAGGAAATGGTTTATAAAGAAGTAGCCCTGCTGCTCTTCACTGTTATGCTATCACTCACACTGTCACCAATATCATAACTATACTTCTTTGGACCCTGAAATAAGTTGGAAGATTCATCATTGGTACTTTAGAGTTTAACACTTGGAAAAAAAAAGTGGTTTGTGCAACCATATCTGGAATTCCAGTTTACCATTAAAAACATGCAGAATGAAGACGACATTCTTCTTTTGATTCCTGTAGGTAAAGTAAGGAAGTCTACACAAGTTCTTTACATTTCGGCAGATTTATGCATATAAAAGGCTACGTTGATTATAAGTTTTCTCCTGGCTGGTACTGTGGCTCTGTCGCAGTGAAGTAGTCTTCCAAGAAGGACTGAATATATTCAAATGTTGGTCTTTCATCAGGGTCCTTCTTCCAACAAAGATTCATCAATTCATGGAGGGATTCTGGGCAGCCCTGAGGGCAAGGCATCCTGTACCCTCGTTCCACCTGCTCCAGCACTTCCCGGTTTACCATACCTAACACAGAAGATTCAAACGTTAAACCCCACTAGCAAAACAGAACAAATCCCCTAGCCACTAACTGATTCAAGGGATAGTAAGTTTATTTAGTGATAAGATTCTTTCAACAAGGAAATTTTAAATGTCAAGCATATCAAGAAGACCTTAGAAAATACAAACCTGTTCCAACAGGTCTACTTTTTTTCATTCCACCTAAAATCTTACTTTAATACTAATGCCTTCAAAAGCCAACCCCATTTGATTAATAAGAATTTAGAGTGCTACTTTGAAGTACCTATACTTTCAGATATTAATAGTTAACAAAGACCAAATTTGGATTAATGAGGGATATGATGGCAAGATAATGCCTAAAAGAACTTCCAAACAAATTCAGAAATTTTCAGAAGAAATTCAGAAGAACCAAAGCTCTAGTCCTGATTTTGCCAAATATAATAACAATGTAACTGTATCGATGCACTTCCTTGAAACAGTTTCCTTATCTAATATCATGTGTTTGCCTTTCTTCAAGTTATTACACACAATTCTCTTCTTGTATTCCTTTGTAATCCTGCCCCCATCAGTAGCTCACCCTGTGTTATGATAGGCTAAGCATACCCTCCATTACTGGGGGTGTGGGAGTGACGTGGAGGAGATGACCCAGGATATTTAAGATATGCTTATTATCTGAGATAACAGTAGACATAAAAGACCCTTTTGGAAAATGTCCTAATAGAAAAAGATGAGGTGAACACCGGCACAACTTATGCGTTTGCCTGATCTCAAGAACTGTGATTCATATAGGATGCTGTCCATCCAATGCCAAAATAAAGAGGGAGAGAAGAAAGGAAGGGAGAAAGGAAGGGAGGGAGGGAAAGTAGAAAAGTAGGAGGGAGAGACGGGGTGAGAGGGGTAAGGGAGAAAAGAGAGAAGAAATAAATGCCTTTCTCTCCCTTACTTTTTTTTTTTTTTTTTTTTTTTTTTTGCTCCTAATAAACTCCAGTTAAGTATGTTGGCATAACCAAGAGCTAAAGGAAATGCCAACTTACCTGGATATGGCACTCTGCCTTTCGTTACCAGTTCTGTCTGTAGAATTCCAAAGGACCATACATCAGACTTTATCGTAAATCGACCGTACAGCGCAGCCTCCGGAGCGGTCCATTTGATTGGAAACTTTGCACCTAGAACAACATTGACAATCTTGCTTAAGTAAATTGTTTTCAAAAATCTTCTTGTGTAAATACAGCATAAGCAGCACTAATCTTTTGTCAGTATCTTTATTTTATGTGTCATTAGTGTCAAATTATTCAAAAGTACAAGATAACTTGGGAAGAAATTCTTGTAAAATTTATATTAAAATAAATCACATTTCCTCCTGATAAGTCAATTAACATAAAAAAGGGAAATTTTAGTGAGGTTAGAATGTTCAAGAAAATAGAGGTAGGAACTCTAACAAGCAACTATAAACATAATTATGTTTAATTATTACTTTTAAGAAGCCTAGCACCTAGTACCTATAGCTAACTGTTCAGGAGGGCATATTCTGTTGGGGTCTAATTTTAAAGCCTATATTAATTTACTCAGACATCAGAATATGCTTTTTATGCAGAAGACATTTGCTAATCATTACGGGAGACATAAAAACACAGGCTTTGTGAATCTTAGCCACTTAGAGCGGAAATAAGATTACAGGTGTCTTATATTCCTATGTATATATTGAATGTTGTAAAATAGGTTCTTTAGATATTCAGAAAAACAGAAGATTAATTTTCTCTACCAGTCGCAAAAAGTTTCATTTAAAAGTAGCAGCTAAGTTAAACTTCAAAGAATGGTTAAAATTCTTATAGGTAAGAATTACAGAAGAAGAAGAAAATATTCTAGCTAGAGGCAACTGCACAAAGGTACAGAAGCTGAAAAGAAAGGCTTGTGTTGAAGGCAGGGTTTCTTAACCTGGCACAACTGGCATCTGGGCTGGTTAACTCTGGTGGGGGGCTAGCCTGTACACTGTAACATGTTTACCAGAACACCCGGCCTCTACCCACTAGATGTCAGTCGCAGTGTCCCAGCTGTAACAACCCAAACTCTCTCAACACTGCCGAAAGTTCCCTGGGAAAAACAGTATCACCCCTGGTTGAGAACCTGGTTTAAGGCAACAGTTCCCAGTGGTTTGTGAACTAACATGGTCACTGACAAAAAGTCACAGTCTGATTAAAAAAAGAGAGAGAGAGAAAGAAAAAGGATCACATATCAATTCACAAAGCTAAAATTATTTATAAGAATGTCCTATATTCTGAGATTATGTCCTTCCTACCTGTATATTATTAACATGCTCTTTCTTTCATGAAATAATAATAGTTCATAGCTGAGAAAAATTTTTTTCTGGTATGTCTACTAAATAAATACGAGATTGTATCCCAATAGTTTGTTTACAAATTGGTCTTAGACATTAGGCAGTAAGCTCCTCAACAGCAGAAATCATACCCTCTTACAGCCATGCCCTCATGATTATCATAAACATTTGTTAGAAGCAAGCTGGGACTAGGTAAGTGGTGCCCTAGTGTCCAGGACAAACATTTGTTAAAGGTAAGCTGGCACTAGAGTGTGGCAGGTGTGGCATGCTGAGGCACCCTTCTGTACGCATGGAGGGTCACTGAAGGTTTCAAGCTAGACTGACAACCTACGCAGTGATCTGTGCTGGACCTTACTCAATCTCTGCCTCTTAAAGCGATTCTACCCTCTGTGATGTCCTTCCTGTTCTTTCTTTCCCCGCAGAACTTTCCATATACTCTCTTGACATTAGTTACACAGTAAGTTGTTTTATAGTTATTTATGTGTATATCTACTTAGCCTGCTAAATATGAACTTGCATTTACTGAGCATCTACTATGTTACATAATGTCAAGCACAATACTTTCTTTCACTGAACTTTCATGAAAATCTTAAAGAGCAGGTACTACCATCTGATCTTTCTTTATAAGTAAGGAAACTGAAACATAGTCAAAAAGGTTAGATAACTTAGTTGAAATCTCTGGGCAATAAGATATGGAACTGGTATTCAAAAACCCACTCTTTCTACTTGCATCTACTGTATGCTCACTAAGTTTGTACTGAATGACAGTTTAGAGAGACTAGAGAAACAGACACAATATAGAAGAATCAACCTTATATTAATTTCTGCAAGTTCTCTTCCCTTTGTACAGTGTTACTCTTCCAAACATTTTTATTTGTCACAATGTTGTATATAATAATTATTGTATATCTGGTGCAGAAATTGTTTCCAAAGCCTTTATAAAACTGTATGCCATTTCTCAATTTATTAACTTCAAAAATACCTCTTCTGATCTTTAGTGTAGTAAATTCCAGATGCTTCTGAAGTTTGTCAAAAAAGGAATTTTTAAAATGTTTCTTATTTGTTGGCATGACAAAAGTAGTAAAAACAGGAGTGTACTGCTTTCTACATTGTAAAGAACACCAAGTCAAGTTCTTTCTTGAGAAAATAACATCAGAAAGTCATGGCATCATGTATATAATTTTATGAATAAAATCAATGTTTCTATGACTCTTCTGAGCAGACCTTGAGCTATTCTTATACTGCAAAACCCTGAATATTCGAAAGAATGGTTAAGAAAACCCATTGAACATTAGGTTACAAGCATTTATTAAATAAAGTAATTTTACCTTGTCTTGCTGTATATTCATTGTCTTCAATTAACCGTGCTAAACCAAAGTCTGCTATTTTGCACACAAGATTTTCTCCTACAAGAATATTAGCAGCCCGAAGATCGCGATGAATATAATTCATTCTTTCAATATATGCCATACCATCAGCAATCTTGAAAAGGCAAAGAAAAAAAAAAGATGTATGACAGAATGGGGAGGGAGAGGGACATTCAGAAAGGGGAGAGCAGGAGAATAAACAAGAGATGCATGTGGCCCACAAAACCTAAAACATTCATCTGGGCCTTACAAAAAGGGTGTGCTGACCCCTACTATCATGTCTAAGAACCTTGAACACAGGACTACAGACTAGGCTTAGCATAGGCTAATGCCACACATGGACAATTTCTTTGTGTAGTTTCTCTAAACTGTCAGATACTGTGGACATCTGTATGCTCACTGAGAAAAGGGTCTTACAACCAACATGTCAGCTAGAACCTATAAAGTCCTCCTGAACACTCACCCATAGCTGAATAGAAACTTGTTTTTTTCCCACAAAATTTTTTTAATGTTTATTTATTTATTTTTGAGAGGGAGAGAGAAAGAGAGCAGGGGAGGGGAGAATCCCAAGCAGGCTCCATGCTGTCAGTTCAGATCCCAATGCAGGACTCAAACTCATGAACTGTGAGATCATGACCTGCACTGAAATCAAGAGTCATGCTTAACCAACTGAACCACCCAGGCGCCCCTGAATAGAAACTTCTGGTAATTTTCACTTGTATTTAAAAACAAAGATTCATGGGAATAAAAGGTACAGCATAGGGAATATAGTCAATGCTGTTGTAATAGCATCCTAAGGTAACAGATGGTCGCTACCCTTGTGTGAACACAGTAGAAAGTACAGACTTCTATTATTATGCTATATACCTAAAACTAATGTAACATAGGGTTAACTTTAGCTAAATAAGAAAAAAAACTTTTTTAAATATATAAAATTGCCAGAACACAATAAAATTTAAAAATAAAAAACAAAAATTCAGAAGAACAAAAATATCCCATTTTAAAGTGTACATTGCCATTATCATTCTTGTTTTTATATTATATAAAAAGTTGAGCACATCCTTTAGATTTCTAATATTTTCTTTGGAATAGCAATCACTCATTATCTTAAAACTTCTCTGCTGAAACACAAATACATATAGATTTCATATTTGTAAATGCGTATGTTTATGAAAGGCCGTAAGATACATAACGGTGCTGTACTGAGAATGACGTGCGTAGGTCTAATATCAGTAAGTTACATGAATGTTAGATACCACAGGTCTTTAGACATCATCTGTAACATAAATCAGATTGGATTATCCCTAATGTTCCTTTCAACTCTAAAATCCCACAATTTCAAAATATAAACAATATACAAACAATAGTCTACTTCTACTTCTACTATATTTTTATATACATTTTAAATTCAAATTGATACATGTACACATAAACAAATACCTGGGCAGCCATATCAACCAGTTGTGGGAGCTTCAAATATTTTCCATCTCCTTCTTTCAGGAAATCCAATAAGCTCCCTGTAAGAGACAAAAAAATGTTCTGGAAAATAAATTTTAAATTAGGACTGAAACAAACATTCCCCAACCTCCAAATACAAAACTTAAAACTTTTTCTTCTTTAATATTTTTTGCAGCACTGAATTTTCTGAATAATTACCTTTAATATTCTAGAAGAGGTCCCTAAACTGAAATTTTAAAAACTTCTTGGATAACATATGGGAAATTTAATAATCTCACGAGATTATAGGCATTCCTTCCTTGTTTTGATCAAGATCAACACTCCCAATTTGATATAAAAAGCAGTATTCAGATACATTTAGATGTATTTTTAAAAATATTTTTTTAACGTTCACTTATTTTTGAGAGAGAGACACAGAGTGCAAGCAGGATAGGATCAGAGAGAGAGGGAGACACAGAATCCAGAGCAGGCTCCAGGCTCCAAACTGTCAGCACAGAGAATGCAGGGCTTGAATTCACAAACCGTGAGATCATGACCTGAGCTGACGTTTAACCGAATGAGCCACCTGAGCGACCCTAGACACCTGTATATTTTTAAGTCAATCTGAATCAAGAGTGCAGACTACTAGGAATATCCTTGGGTACTTAAAACCAGACCTAGGTGGCTGACTTGACATGGAACTGTCTGTCTAATGAACTTCTCTCCCTTCTAGCTGATGATATCATGAAACAGCAAAGTACTATGAGTAACAGCTGACAGAAGGGCTAGAAAAGTCTGGTTGCTATCTACCAAATACCTGAGTTTAATTTTTAAAAAACACTGATAAACCAAAATTAAGGTACATTTTTAAAACAATCACACTGTTGTTTTCAAAAATAATATCATGCAAGACAAGAAAGGCTAAGAGAGGGACTGCTCTGGATTAATGTCCTGAACATATATTCATCTGGCCTGGAGCCAGAGCATGGAGCCTGCTTAAAATTCTCTCTCCCTCTGCCTCTCTCCCCTGCTCCCACACTCTGGTGCCCTCTCTCAAACTGGGGAGTGGGGGGGAGGGAGGGACTCTAACTGTAATATGAAAAATGAAATTCGACCAAAACTGCACAAAAAGATTAAGTTTAAAAGTTCCTGTGATAGTCTACAAAAGAGAGACTATTATGTTAATAATCTAGCAATGACAGTGGGAATAGAGAGAAGGGGAAATTTTCCAGAGACGAAATGTGATTAATGGGCTCAATGGCCCTGAATGGATTATTATTACACTGGGGGGGATTATTATTACACTATCCCAAGAGTGTTCATCTCTGAGTTTCCAGGTGATGCTAATATAGCTGCCACCCAACACACGTGAAACTCTTACACATGGGCAAGAAAAGGCCAGCACAAGGACATTCACTGCAGAAGTTTGTCAGTGACAAACTAGAAACCAAGTTAAATGTTCACTAGGAAAGGAATGAATAAACAAAGGTATACCAAGTATATAAAAGTATACAAATTAGATCTTCCCTTATCCACATGAATAAATAAATCTCAAGAGCATTAACACTGAATGAAAAAGAAGCTAGGTACATTTACATAAGTTAAAAACATACAAATGTTAATAAGTAAATTTATATCAATGAAAGTATATCAATATGAAAGACACAGATGGAAAAGGTAAGCACCAACTTCGAAACTGAGGTTACCTCTGGAAGTGAAATGGGCCCAAAGGAGCCTGGAGGGAGGGCTCAAACAAGAATGGGCTCAAGGAAGAGTAAAAACAAAGATGCAATTAGATCTGTAATGTTTTGTTTCCTTAGTAGAAAGATCTGAGGCAAATATGGCAAAGTGTAAACATTAGTTATTTGGATGGAAGGGACATGGTTGTTATGGTAGTCTCTGCATGTCTGAAATATCCACAATATTAAAAAGTCCACAAAAAATGTTGATATTAAATAAACCTAAATAGGTTTAAAAAAGAGTACATGGCTGGTTATGAAGTGAAGACAGACTATTCTTAAAACAAATCTTGGCTGTGAAGAGAAGCAAAAAAGTAAACCAGTAGGTGAAAAGCAGATGTTGAGACTGAGAGAGGGTTTTCTTTTTAGATATACGAAGGATCAAAAACACAGGTAAAGAAATTGTCCTCAAACAGAGGAAGGGACATTTCTTTTCCTTAGCCTATAAAATAAACTGACAACAGGGGCACCAGGGTGGTTCAGTCAGTTAAGCATCAGACTTTGGCTCAGGTCATGATCTCACAATTCCTAAGTTCAAGTGTCAGGCTCTGTGCTAACAGCTCAGAGCCTGGAGCCTGCTTCAGATTCTGTGTCTCCCTCTCTCTCTCTGCCCGTCTCTACCTCTCAAAAATAAACATTTAAAAAAAAAGATAAAGTGACATCCTATAAATACTCCACATGACAATGCAGAGTATACAGAAAGAAACAGAAGATACAGTTCTTTGTCTCAGGATAAAGAATCTTAAGTAAGGTGCCATGATCAATACATTAAGTAGACCATTATTCAGTGTAACAAGAGATAATTGCTAAAATCATGCAAAACTGCAGTACATAGAAATGAACTATAATTGGTGTCATTTGGTCAATTCCTTTTCTCTGACATCATAGAATGTTTTGGATCTTTATCAGTGGACCTTAACCATTTTTATGGTCATGACTTGCTTTGAAACTGACAAAAACGATGGACTCTCTTCCTAGGAAAACATGCATAAATATACAAAAGTTTGACACAACTTCAGGGGAAGTTCACTGATTCTTCGAAGCTCATTCAAAATCCCAGCAGAGCAAGTAGTCACTAAACAATCGTGTAATCAATTCAAAGGAGTCCTTAAGTTTGTTTCACATACCTCTTCACCCTTATTTCCAACTAGCTGCCTTCCGTACTTTCCACTTCCCATGGGTTTGTTCCCCATTTCTTCATATCTTCTTAGCTCTGCAGAAATACCCATACCTTTCCCTTTACCCATCCATAGCCTTCATAACCTGAAAGGGTAATTTAAGACTTGTCTTTTCCACCAATACTTCTCAGTTTATTCCAGTCTATGTGATCTCTTCTTCATTTCTATACTTACTCAATGTGTTAAACAACTGGAAATTTATTATGCTTTGGCCTGTAGCTTGTTTGTTTATAGTGAGCTACTGTGTACTTTTAAACTGAATATTAACTTTTCAGAAGGTTAGGTTTTTTTCTTTCTAAATTCAACGTAAGTTATTTGGTTGGCTTTCTTTGATACCTTATAATGACTAGCAGAGTGTTCTGTATATTTGAAGTATTCAATACATTTTGATTGTTAATGATTTATATTGTCTGATTATAAACATTTCATAGGATATAATGATCATGATAGATATGGATATTAATAGAAGGCTTCTAACACTTGACTTAAGATAATCTGAAGGAAGTATAGTTGATGGGACTGGCTGAGAGAGAGGGAAACCAAATTCCAGATGAAAGAATTTAAACAGAACCATAGAAACAAAAAGCTATGTGGGTTTATGTGGGAACATATGAGGCAATGAGTTTGAATGGATTACAGAAGGTCAAGTGCTAAGTACCTGAAACAAGATAGGGAATTATGGAGTTTTAAAACCAGAAAGGTAATTTGTGATCTTGCATTCTAAATCCCCCATCTAGAAATAATCCTAACCCAGCAATTTGACAACACAAACATCTATCATGTCCCCCCAGTTAAATAATTCTTGAAATCAATACAAAAAGCTAAATGGACCATTAGCTTTACCTCCATTACATTCTTAGGCTATCAATATCTTGATTTAAACTTCCTCCTTGTCCCTTTTCTCTCTTCCTTATACAGTTCATGCAATGCACTCTGTGAGGGGTTATTTGGCAGTTGTTTGCAATAGAGATTCCTTCCAAAAAGTGCCATGTGCCTTGGGGCATTAGGTAAGTTTTGGCTATCAATTAGTAGGTTACCTCAGTTCTTAACTTTTGGTTTTTCTATTCCTTTGAGAGGTGGGGATTAGATTTCCTATAGCAAATATGCAGCTTGTAGTTGGCCCTGTCACCACTAGATGGAACTACACTGTTGGCCAAGATGGACAACTAGAGAGAGATGACATAATCAGTAGCTTTAATTATGAATAAATAAGCTGCCCGGCTAGCTCAGTCGGTAGAGCATGAGACTCTTAATTATGAATAAATGACTCGTTAAGAGTTGTGGGGGAGAAAAGATAAAATTCAAGAGGGTAAAAGCGGGGCTGGCAACATAGTACTTACTGGTTCCTCTTCTAAAGCATCATCTGTACCTTCTCTTTATCCTGGCCCCAAACAACCCTGTTCATTACTAAAGATCCCATCTTAGGGTCTAGAGTTTGGGAGAATGGAGACATTTTAGTGAACAACTGTGGGAAAAAGTTTCTAGGAATCCTGAATATAGGGACTGTGTTTATACTTAAGTAAGATAAAATTAATTTCCTTAATCTTACCTGATTTCTTTGCTTTAGGATTAAAGATATAAATATCTAACTGTATTATTTTAATTTCTGGAAATATTTTTTCTTTTTTCCTTTTCTACCTATTCCATTTCCTTTCACCAAATGGAATAAAAGACTACTTATTTTCAACATAAATTGGGCTGGGCTAATTTTCCTTTTAAACTCTGTACTATCCTTTGGAATAACTGGAACGGATCACTATTCCATTAAACAAAATGTTAGATGTTCTCTTTTCAAATGTCTACATAAAAAAAAAAATGTCTACATAAAACTCATAGAGAACACTACACATTAAAAATCTGCATGCATAAAAACAGAAATGAAGACTTTTTAAAAAAATTTATCAACACAAATACCCTAAAAATAAACTAATATACACATACCTTTTGACATGAATTCAGTGACAATGTAAATTGGCTCTTCAGAAACAACAGCATATAGTGGAACAAGTTTATCATGTCTTAACTTTTTCATTATCTGAGCTTCTTGAAGAAAAGCTTCTGGCATCATTGTACCTGGTTTTAGTGTTTTGATCGCTACTTTTGTGGTTCCATTCCATGTTCCTAGAAAAACACATTTTACTAATTTAATCTATGTATTATGAGATTTTAAGCCAAATATAAGGTAACTACACTGAGCAGTACCTTAAATATTTCAGTATATCTTATCATAAGTTGTGGTGTTTAATCTAAACAAATGACAAAAAACAAAAGTTCAGGTTTCTTACCCATCCATACTTCACCAAAACATCCTTGTCCTAATTTAACTTCTAGTCGCAAAGATTCTCGAGGGATTTCCCAAGCATCTTTTGCTAGACCTTGAGTCTGAGGTTTCACAGTTGGACACACTGTTGTTAACTTATGGCATAAACCATCAGCATGTTCTAGATAAATGAATAAACTACACTGTTAAATGAATTACTTACAAAAATTAAGATACACATAGCATATCAAATATTTTTAAAAATTTAAATTGAAGGAAACAAAACCATAATGTCCTACCAGTTTTACTGTAAAAGCACAGATGCAAAAACGGAAGTTGTATGTATATAAGAAACAAAATATACAAAAAGTAGAACATTTTTTGTTAAATGCTTTTTTAAGGTTATAATTTATCCAATACTTACTATGGCTCAGTTATTGTGCTAATTCAGTACTTTACAAATATCTTACATAAATAAGTCATGAAAAACTTAAGTGATTTTCTGAATGTCACCCAGTTACTAAGTGATATAGATGGGATTCAAACCCTAGTTCTGGTTGCCTTCAAAGTTATGTTTTCGACCATTGTACTTTACTTCTTCCCAAAGAGAATACTACCATTAAGTGTTTAACAGGGAATCACAAATTCACAATGGCTTGACTTGTGAATCTTGCTTATGCAATCTTTATTGTAAATAAGACATGTTCCCTCCCATTTTCAACAAGCAACCACACAAATCCACATTCTAACCAGTGCAATTATATCTGATGCCACTGCTTGGTAACATGTTTGTTCAATGTCAAGATTGGTGGTTGGCTTGATGGACTGTAGCTAGCTGTCACTGAAGAAGAGATTGCCATGAGAACTTCTCCTCCCCTAGTATTAATAATTTAAAACCTCTCAGGTGCATTCATGTATTAAATGAGCAATGCAAAATTTTGAGACAGAAGAATCTAATACTGAATACCTTTCAAAGATCCTTGAAAAACAAAAACAATGTCTATAGTTGCTATAGGTTAGTTTTCCAGGAAAAGAAAAATGCATCTTCAAAATTAAATTTCAATGGATTTATATTTCAGGAAGTTTTGTGTGGTCCAGCCCACGCAGAGGAATGTAACCCAAAAGGACATCTGATATAGCTTTTTAAGTATTTAGTTTTACCTACTTAGTAAATGTCCCTTAAAAACTTTGCTTTTATGCTTTTTTATTTATTGTCACAATTTATTTTGGTTTTTAAGCTGCTATGACATGAAACCCCAATGTAAACATTATGTCAGTTAGATATAAGGACTCAAATAATGGTAGTCGGATTTTACCATGTCATCTAAGAACCTAATTCAGGTAATAAACATTATCTGTTCCTCAATTTCAGACTACAATACAACATCTACCGAACACACTCTGTGTGTAAAGTACTGAGCTAACCCTTAAGAGACATGAAAAGAGATTCTGTCCTCATAAAATACAACATCAAGAAAAAATTTTCATGTGTGAAATATTCACATACCTGTGTAGTGTTTTACCAACTTCTGCAGAGTATCAAATTGTGCTCTGGTTGTGATATAGTATCCACCATTGTCAAGTTTCCTAATTTTGTAGTGTTTCACATTGTCACCTCTTACCTCATCCCAATCACGAATAGAGAGAGAATAAGCACCTAAAGAGGAAAACAAATACTTTTTCTATATCTTTCTCAAAATACTGTCCAAGAAAATTTTCATACTTCCATTATAATTACCTTTAGTAGTTTCACTCTCTCGTACTAAGAAAATGCCTCGTTGATTCCCAGGATTCAGAAGTAATCTTTCAGCATCTTTTCTCCCCATTTTGCCAAAATACCATCTGGGGAAAAAACAGTGTTCTGAGTTAGAAATGTGTTGGAGTTGGAAAGATTACACATAAGCATCAATAAGAATTGAACTGGCGTGTGTGTGTGTGTGTGTGTGTGTGTGTGTGACAACAAAGAACTACAGAAGACAGCTTAAAAATACAGCAAAAGACAATAAAGGATCTTTCTTTACTGAGTAGAAATATTACAAATACTCCTGTCAGAACATACTGTCCTAGTAGTTCTAGGTACTGACTATTCAACCACTCTCTATGACTTCACCTGGAAGTCATAGGATCAGAGAAGGAAAGGCAATAATGACAGAGAGAACCTCTCAGTCACTGACAGATGGAAATACAAAGAGTGAAGTAGAAAGAACAGTCGTGGTTCTCTGTATTCTGATCATCTGTATTAAGTGCTAGTTAAGTATATCCAAATTATTAGCAACTTTAAATTAGCATGGGTTTGGTTTAATACAGATTTGTGAATAAAAATGAATCTCTGCTGTGGAGAAGCTCACAGAATAAAACAAGAAGTAACAAGTGTCAAGCAGAACAGAGTTATAAATTACATACTGTAAAAGCAATAAGAACAAACACTGATAGAGTACCCACTATGTACAAGGCACTGTGTTAAATGTTGTTATGAAAACAAAGTAGTAGTATGAATCTCAGATATTCTTGGTTTAACCTAAAAATAATGTCACTGAAGATGAATTTTAAGTTTTTAGAAGTTGTGAGAATAGCACATACAACTCTCATATACTCCCTACCCAGATCTCCCAACTGTTAAAATTTTACTTTGTTATATTCTCTTACCCTGTGTATTTTTTCTGAACTGATTGTCAGTAAGTTGCAAACACCTAAATACTTGAGTGTGTACTTCTTAAGGATATTCTCCTACATAACCACAGAGCAAGCACCTAAGTGCTTAAGAAATTAACACTGATACAACATTTTGAAGTGAGAGAGTTTGCAGAATATAAAAAGTTAATATGATCTTTTTAATAATTTTTTTTAATTTTTAATTTATTTTTTATACAGAGACAGACAGAGCATGAGAAGGGGAGGGGCAGAGAGAGGAGGAGACAGAACCGGAAGCAGGCTCCAGGCTCTGAGCTGGCTGTCAGCACAGAGCCTGATGAGGGGCTCGAACCCACGAACGTGAGATCTGACCTGAGCCGAAGTTGGAGGCTTAACCGACTGAGCCACCCAGGCGCCCCAATATGATCTTTTTAAAGAGAATATATAAAGGATACAGACTAGGCATAACAGTATCATTAATGCAGATTCATTTATGATCCTACTATAAGCAAATACTATGGCATTAATTATTAATTTCAAGTAACATCTATTAATATATTAACTGTATTAAGGCTGGTATGTAATTGTATGTGTGTAAAATTGTGGCTAAGTAGAATGTGCATTAAAACATTTTCTAAAATCAAAGTAATTAATAAAATATGAGGTAGTGCCATACTCTTCTGCCTGAATGGAATCTGCAGGGGCTACATAATTGCTAGGGATATAGCCATTCTTTCCTGTAGCAATTGATCGGGCTTCCCACCAGTCTCCTTCCCTGTAACACATAAAACAACAATTACCACAAGGTAGACTACTGCTCAAGACACAATTACAGTGTTGCTTTATATCTACATAGAAAAGAGGTATTACTTCTTTTTTATGCATTCATTTGATCAAGAATTAAACTCAAAAGAATACTTAAAGACAGGTTACGTCAAATAAAGGAATAAGGCTAAGCAAAAACACAACTGCATATTTCTCTTCCAAACAAAAGTTAGTTTAATTTTAGTAGTAAGATCCCTTTTTCACACAATTCTTTCAACCTAAAACAATAAACTTTACTGATTAAAACAGTTTAGGAGGTAAATCTTTCAAATTACTCATTTTCAACAGAATGTTTTCTTTTTGAAAAGCTTTATTGACATATAATTTACAGACCAAAGATTCCCCCTTTAAGATGTAATGGGTTTTAATATATTCAGAGTTGTGCACCCAGTACCACAATCAGTTTTAGAACACTTCATTCGCCCCCCGCCCCCTTCCGACAACAGTCATTCCCCACTCCTCCACCCGCCTCTCCCCACACTGCCGAACACTAACTCTGCTTTCTGGCTCCTATGGACAAGTGTATTACGGGAATTTCATATAAACGGAATCATATAACATGTGGTGTGGTCTTTTGGACTGGCTTTTCTCACTTAGAATAACTTTTTCAAGGTTCATCTATGTAACAGCATGTTATCAGTAGTTCATTCTTTTTTACTGTCAAATACTTTCAACAGTACATAAAGTCAGAATGTTCCTTTTTCGTCATTTTAGGGGAAAAATCAGGATGCCCTAGAACTCCTGTAGACAAACTATTCGCAACCGGTAAGAATAAAAAATTTAATTCCAAGAATTACGTATATTTACAAAAATGTTATCCACAAATATCCAAGTAAAACTAAAATCAATTCAGAACATGCGAATTATATTTAGCTTGCAATACATAAGCTTTAACTTTTCCAAAATTAACATAAGAGCAAATATTATCAATCTCTAATGAGGAAGATATATATGGGTTCTGCCACTAAAAATTAAATGCATGCTTTGTTTTGCCAGAGAGAAATATTGAAAGTATTACATCTAAATTGAAATTTTATGAATGACTGAGGAGAATTTGTTCTCTAGAAAATGAGATGAAAAATCCTTTGGCAATTCAAGTACTGACAAACTCATAAACTTGGTTGGTAGTTTCCTAGTATGTATCAGTCACTTTCAATGTTTTTTTAAATTTTTTTTATTTTTGAGAGACAGAGAGAGAAAGCATGAGCAGGGGAGGGTCAGAGAGAGGGAGACGCAGAATCCGAAGCAGGCTCCAGGCTCTGAGCTGTCAGCACAGAGTCCAATGCGGGGCTTGAGCCCAGGAACTGTGAGATCATGACCTGAGCCGAAGCTGGACGCTTAACCGACTGAGCCACCCAGGCGCCCCATCAGGTACTTTCAGATATACAAACTGGAAAGTTTGCATTTGTACTAACCATGATTCATTCAAACATTTACTGAACACCCTTTAAGTGACAGACTTTATGAGAGGGTATGCTGGAAATAGAGGTAAAATGACAGTCTGTACCCTCAAGAAACTCAGCCTAGAGCAGAATTTCTCAACCTTGGCACTACTGATTCTTTGTGCTGGATAATTCGTTGTTGTTGGGACTGTTCTGTGCATTGTAGGATATTCAGCAATACCCCTGGCCTCTACCCACTAGAAGATAGTAGAGGCACCCTGACTGTAACAACCAAAAATGTCTCCAGATATTGCCAAATGTTCCCGGATAATTTTTTCCCAAGTTGAGAGCCACTGGTCTAAAAGAATGAAAAGCACATGATACGTTATAATTCAAAGTAGTGATGGCAGCTATGACTGAGGTTTGCAGACAGTGCCACTTCAACCAGTAAGGGAGACACTGAATCCAGCAGGAGACGGGGTGTGGGCCAGTGGGAGAGGAATGTCAAGAAAGTCCTCCTGGAGAAATGATACAGGAATATACATTTTGAAGGATGAGCAGGGTTGGCCAGATAAAAGGAAAAAAAAAATGGAGACAGGAAGTCACATTCCAGAAAAAAGAAACTACATGTGAAGGCATGGAAAGGTGAGGGGACGCCTGGGTAGCTCAGTTGGTTAAGCATTGACTCTTGATTTCTACTCAGGTCATGATCTTGTGGTTAGTAAGACGGAGCCCTATGTGGGGCTCTGTGCTGACAATACGGAGTCTGCTTGGGATTCTCTCTCTATCCCTCCCCTGCGTCCCTCAAAATAAATAACCTTAAAAAAAGAAAGAAAGGTGAGAAACCCCAGTGTATTCGTACAATTATAAGCAATCTACTATGGCTGGGCAATTACGTGAAGAAGGGGAAGCAGCTCGATGACTGATGTCTACCACTGTTATTGCTTTTATCTTGACAGCAACTGGTAGCTACCGTAGGAGCTAAAGAGACACCATCATATTTTATATTCTGGAACAATAGTGAATAGCAAATGGGAACAAGAAAGTTTGGAAATATGACTGGAAGTAAAGAGACCATAATATATATTTTGAGAAGTTATGAGCTGGTTGCTACGTCTGCTAATGATATTATGGGATCTATTTTCCATAACAAGCACTGAATTTTCTTGTTTTAAATTTTATTTTCTTTTAATTTGAACGAGAGGGAGAGGGAGAGTGCAAGTTGGGGAGAGAGATGTGGTAGCTGGCGGGAGACCAATTGAGCAACCCTGGGCGCCCCAAAAATTGAAGTTTTAATTCAAGCATTGAATTCTTAGGGCTTAGTGAGTCACTAAAAGTCTAAGAGTCACCTAAAAAAAAAGAACTTAATGTGTCAGTTTGGGATGCTGTTTCTACCTGGGCTTTTTCCTTTGTTTTTTAAAGAAAAAGATCCTTAAATCATCTTATACTTAAACAGGAACATAGAACTCTACAAAGACTTTTTTTTAAGTAATGTACTTAAGTAATATACTCTTTAATCTCTACTGTTTATGGCAGAACCACACACTGCAGTGCAATTTGTAAAAGTAAGAACTTCTGGCTACAGCAGTAGTTATTATGCCATGTGTCTGAAGAAACTAAATGCATCATCCAACCCAGTGGGCAGAGACCACTCACCACTCTCATGTCTGAATCAACCAGTTAAGTGGTTTCAGCATGAAGACTAGGTTTCTATATTTCTCCCTCACAGAACATCCCACACTTACGTGTTGTTAATTATTTGAAACCGTTCACCCTTCTTGAATGAAAGGTCCTCTGTAGTTCTAGCTTCATAATCATATAAGGCCACAAACACAGTAACGCCACCTATTGGAACAACAACAACAACAAAAAAGACCAAGGTAAATTAAATAAAGTAAAATAGAGGGAAAAAAATGTCAGCCAAAAAGCTAAGTATAATTTTTTTCCTAGTCTCCAGAATCTATTTTTAAATGGAGACTGGGCAGCTAGAGCTTAAGTAGCAAGATGCTCTCTTAAGACTTCCCATGAAACTATTGTTAAGCTACAAATTCTAGAATTCTATGCACCTATAGAAACAAATTTAACTATGATTCATAGTAGCAACATCTTTGACTTGGAAAGACAGTCAAAGTTCAAATCAATTCTCCGGCAGAAAAAGCATTATTACTGCAAACTATGGGCATTGATCATCTTAATGTCTTATAAACAATGGGTGAACGTTTCCATCTGTAAGACTGATCCTTCGTAGTAAGAGCTAGAAATTTAGTAAGATTAGTTATTAAACAGAACACTTAAAAGTTAAAATGGCTTGTTTTTCTTAAAAATTAAGTGATATGGCTGAATTGAATTATAAATTCCAAAAATAACTGTTATACAGAGCACTGTACACAAATGCTTAAGAGATCAGGACATTAAACAACTAAACTATTATCTGCAAACAAAAGAATAGAATGGATTGATTTACTCTTCTCCCCTGAGCTCCAGTCATGTATTAACTGCCTATCTGACACGTCTACTTGAAAGCCTAAGCCAATGGCACTCACTACTCTCTGATCAGGTACTCAAGCCAAGTCCCTTTACTAACACTATTAGCTCTACCTCTAAAATACCTCTTATCTACCTTCTTTTCCATTTCCGCTGCCGCCACCTTAATCCAAATCCTTGTTATCTCTTGCTGAGTGCTGGAACCCTGGAGAAGTAACCTCCTAACCCACTCTGTACCTACTTTGTTATATACATTCTCCACATAGCTAGTTGTCGGAGTGGTTTTAAATAAAGGAAATTCAATTATGCAAATCCTCCATTTAAATTTCTTCAATTGCTTTTTCTTGGCTTTGAATAAAGTCCAAACTTCTTACCAGAGTCTTCAAGGTCCTGAGTAATTCTGACTCTTCAATCTTATATTAATCAATTCAAGCTTCTGTTGTCCTAATTAGTCCTCAAAACTGGCAGGTTCATCTGTACCTCCTGAACTCTGCATTTGTATTGTTCTCTCTCCCCAGAAAACTTTTTCCAACTCTGCACACATTTAGGTCATTCTCATCAATCAAAACTCAGCTCAAATGATTTCTCAAGACTGCTTTCCTTGATCAGCTAAAGGGCTTTCATCTTTATCAAATGACTATCTTTATTAAAGGACTCAATTACATTTTTAAGGATCAACATTTACTTGAACCATTCTGGACTACTGTCTTTCCCAATCATACAATCCTGAAAATAACTTAAACTTTTGATGACAACTGAGAGAGTTTTCATGGCGATCTATTACTGAGGTATTAGGGAGTTGGAAATTAAACTGTAATTGACCCTTTGATGTCCACAACCCCTCAAACGGACAGTCTCACAGAATTCACTCATGGCATTCCTTTAGCCCTATTATTGGGTCTAGAGGTAAGCAGACTGAAGGGACAAATTTACAGTCCAAGCTATAGAACAGATTCTACTTTTGTCCCCTCTGGTTGTTAAGTAAGGACACATGCTGCTCAGTTTGCTGCCAGCAGCTGTTCTGCCAAGCCTAAGGTTAACACAGAAACTCTAAGGGCTACCGGAAAGAGATCACGGACTCGAGTCCCTGATGACATCAAGGAACTATTGCTGTATTAAGGAATCTTAGCGCTCACTCTACTTTTTTTTAAACCAGTTATGTTTTGTTACTCAAGGGAAAAAGTATCCTGATGTGGAAACCATCCACAAAAGAAATCTTTTTAAAGTTTCTAACTACTTTTTTAGAGCATTTCAGGCTCCATGAAAGGTTGTCAGCTGTCACTTCTTGCTATTCTCTGAAAAAATATAAAGTAATAAATGGAGTTCTGGAACAGGACATTAAACCTTGTCTCTCTTGCTTATTATCTGTGGTTCTAGAAAAAAAAATCATTTAACTGAGTCTCAGGATTTTTCTTTTTAAAATGAATCAGTATCTGATTAAAAAAAAACCCATACCATCATCACTACTTTGCCATTTAATATTAAGTAACTACTACAATACCTTAATATTAGATAGTACATTATAAACCATTTTTGAGAGGGGTACATGTTTTTAATCTTTATAACCCCAGTACCTGCCACTTAGTAATTACTTAAATGAAAAATGAAAAAAACTAATGGTGTAGCCATTGATAATCAATCACCAAATTTCCCAGAACGATGTCCATGTATATAATAAAACTTTAATTTCTACGCTAGAAGCATTAATTTTCACATAAACTTATTAAGTCCCCCAGGAAGTTATTTTTCTTACAGCAGTTATTCTTCGTTGAAGGTACTGCCTAAGGTCACATTCCCAAACTGACAACAGAATTGTCCATTTAAATCTCACCTGTTAAACCAGCAGGATATGAACTTGGCACCACTGCGAATGAAGAAGATGCTCCTCCAAAAGGTGTCACCCCTGAGGATCCTCCAAATGGTGTCATGGAAAGACTGTTAAAATTAACAGATGCTCCCTTTGTTGAAGACGATGGTGCCACTGCAGTGTGTTCTGCTCCATAATGGCTGACGCTTGTACTGACAGGTTCTGGAGTGCTTTCAGTTCTGTATTTAATGGTTGGACTTTTGTTCTCTTTACTTTTAATGCAGCCCATTATCAAATCTACAATGGTGGTAAGGCAAACATTTTGATAAGTGGTTAGTATAAAGGTTACTTTAAAAAAACTCAAGGGCGCCTGGGTGGCTCAGTCGGTTAAGCCTCCGGCTTCGGCTCAGGTCAGATCTCACGTTCGTGGGTTCGAGCCCTGCGTCAGGCTCTGTGCTAACAGCTAGCTCAGAGCCTGGAGCCTGTTTCAGATTCTGTGTCTCCTTCTCTCTCTGCCCCTCCCCTTCTCATGCTCTGTCTCTCTCTGTATTAAAAATAAATAAAACATTAAAAAAATTTAAAAAAAACTCAATTCAAAACTTGACTTAAAAAAAATTTTTTTATGTTTTATTTTTGAGAGGGAGAGAGACAGCATGAGCAGGGGAAGGTCAGAAAAAAAAGGGAGACACAGAATCCAAAGACAGGCTCCAGGCTCTCAGCTGTCAGCACAGAGCCTGACACAGGGCTCAAACCCACGAACTGTGAGATCATGACCTGAGCCAAAGTCGGACGCTCAACCAACTGAGCCACCCACGCACCCCTAAAACTTCACTTTAAACAAGGAACTGTTCTCCCACCAAAAAGTAACAGTTACAAATTAAAAAACTAGACAGCTAAAAATGAAGTTTCATCCCCTCATTCATCTTTATTACAAGTCTGCTGAAGCATCATTCCAATCATGTTATTCTCCAGCTCAACGGCCTTTAATGCTCCAATCACAATATGCCACAGTGTGCTGGGAAAGCCACTGGCTCTGAAGCCAGAGGTGCCTACATCTGAATCCTGGCTTACTACCTACTAGTGGAGTTATTTCGGGTATGTTGCCCAACCTCTCTGCACCTTACAGCTACTCGAAAAAGAGGGATAATAGTAACACCACTTCATAAATAAGGTTTTCTACGAGGATTGACTTAAGTTTATTACAAGTTCCAGACAATATGTGGCACGTAGTAAGTACTAGCAAATGCCGGCTGTACTCCTTCTATCTAGAAAATCCCTCTGTAATAGAAACATAATCGGAAACATATAAGTAATTTCAATCTTCTTCTAGCAGCCATGTTAAAAAATATAAAAAGAAGGGGCACCAGTGTGGCTCAGTCAGTTAAGCCGACTTGATTTCAACTCAGGTCATGATCTCACAGTTCCTTCTTGGGATTCGCTCTCTCCTTCTCTCTCAGCCCCTTCCCACTCACATGTAAGCACATGTATGCCATGCTCTCTCCCCTCAAAAAAACAATAAAGAAATTTTTTTTAATAAAAATCGAAAAAAATTATTTTAATGGTATCTTTTATTTAATCTACTGCATCTAAAATACATTTCAACATTATCATCAATAAAAAATTTTTAATGAGAGATTTTACATTCTTTTTTTTGGTACTAAGTCTCAGAAATCTGTTACATATTTTAAACTTACAGTACATCTCAGTTTGGACCAGATACATTTCAAATGCTCAGTGTCTATATAGTGGCTAGCAGCTGCCATGTATAGAACAGGGTAGCCCTGTAACTTTTCTCTTCCTTATCTATAATCACACTCCCAATGCTTACCAAATCCGATCCCAATCTATCTTTCCAACTTTATCTCCTATCATTTCCTTATGCTTATCTACATACACACACTTTCCTGTTTCCCCAGTACACATGCCCTGTGCTTTCCCAATTTTGTGGGGACTTTTACACCTAAAACTTCTCTACCTGCTCAAGTTCTATCCATTCACTGAAGGTCACCAGAAATGCTACTTTTCCATTCAGGCTTTCCCCCATAATTGGCAAAATATTGTTTTCTTTAAAACTTCCAATGTACTTTTGGGGAGATTTTTATATGGGACTCTTACCTTACTCCATTTTGTATCTTGTTTTTTGCTTGCTGGTGTAATTCCCACCCTATCCCCTAATTATTGGCAATACATTTCTAAAAATCAAGTTATTCATCTCTTACACACTGTCTGGCTTACAAACACGCTGTATCTAATAGGCTACTAATATTACAACTCTGTATTTTTTTACTCACTTCCTATGGGAGTACTAATGGGGATTTCATTAATTCACTTACTTTTAAGGGTCATTATTATCTTATAGCTTTTCCTTTCTTACATGGCATTGAAAAGGAAGTAGGTGAATGGTAAGATGACTGTCTCATAAATTCACAAAGACTTAATATTTATAACCTTGGCTATATAATACCTAAAATGTAGCTATACTGCAGTAATCAGACAAGAAGTAAAGGGCATCCAAATTGGTAAGGAAGAAGTGAAATTGTCACTATCTGCAGATAACATGATACAATATATAGAAAACCCTAAAGACTCCCCCAAAAAACTATTAGAACTGATGAATGAATTCAGTAATGTTTCAGGATACAAAATTAATATACAGAAATCTGTTGTATTTCTATGCACTAATGATGAAGTAGAAGAAGAATTAAGAAAACCATCCCATAGCAGTGCCTGGGTGGCTCAGTCAGTTGAGCGCCCGGCTTCGGCTCAGGTCATGATCTCACAGTTCGTGGGTTTGAGCCCCGTGTCGGGCTCTGTGCTGACAGCTAGCTCAGAGCCTGGAGCCTGCTTCAGATTCTGTGTCTCCCTCTCTCTCTGACCCTCCCCTGCTCATGCTGTCTCTGTCTCTCAAAAATAAATTAAAAAAAATAAAAAAGCTAGGAATGAATTTAACCAAAGGGGTAAAAGACCTGTACACTGAAAACTGTAAAACACTGCTTGAAGAAGTTGAAGGCAAAACAAATGCAAAGGTATACCATGCTCATGGACTGGAAGAATTAAAATTGTTAAAAAGTTTATAACACCAAAGCAATCTACAGATTCAATGAAATCTCTATCAAAATACCAAAAGCATTATGCACAGAATTAGAACAAATAATCCTAATAATTGTAAAGAACCACATAAGACATGAATAGGATAAGCAAACTTGAGAAAAACAAAACTGAGGTTTCATAATCATAGATTTCAAGATATACTACAGAGTTATAGTAATCAGTCAAAACAATACGGTACTGGCATAAAAACAGACCCATAGGTCAGTGCAATAGAGAGCCCAGATATAAACCCATGCTTATATTATCAATTAATCTATGACAAAGGAGGAAAGAATATACAATGGGGAAAAGACAGTCTTTTCAATAAATGGTGTTGGAAAAACTGGATGGCTACATGCAAAAGAATGAAACTGAACCACTTTTTTTTATACTATACACAAAAATACACTCAAAATTAAAAAAAAATTCAAAATGGATTAAAGACCTAAATGTGAGACCTGAAACCATAAAACTCGTAGAAGAAAAACAAAATGTAAGGAGTAATCTTTTTGACATCAGCCTTAGTAACATATTTTTGGATGTATCTCATCAAACAAAGGAAACAAAAGCAAAAATAAACAACTGTGACTATGTCAAACTAAAAAACTTTTTTTTTTCACAGCAAAGGACACCATCGACAAAACAAAAAAGCAACTCAGTAAATGGCAGAAGATATTCACAAGTGATGTCTAATAAGAGGTTAGTATCCGAGATATATAAAGAATGGGTACACACACCAAAAAAACCATATAATCTGATTGACAAATGGACAGAAGAACTGACCATTTTTCCAAAGAAGACATACACAAAAAAAGACAAAAGACACATGAAAAGATGCTCAACCTTATTAGTCATCAGAGAAATGCAAATCAAAACCACAATGAGATGTTACCTCCTACCAGAATGGTTAATATCAAAAAGAAATAACAAGTGCAGGCAAGGATGTGGATAAAAGGGAACCTTCATGCACTGTTGGTAGTAATGTACAACATGGAGGTTCTTCAAAAAAATCAAAAATACAAATATATGATCCAGCAATTCCACTATGCACCCCTATGTTACTGCAACATTATTTACAAAAGCTAACATATAGAAGCAACCCAAGTGTCTATCCATAAATGAATGGATCAAGAAGATGTGGGGGATGTGTTTTGTGACACATAGGTGACAATATGGATGGCCCTAGAGGATATTACACTAAGTAAAATAAGTCAGAGAAAGATAAGCACCATATGATTTCACTTATATGTTGAATCCAAAATACAAAACAAACAGACTGTTAAATACAGAAAACAAACTGGTATTTGTCGGAGTGGAGGTAGCTGGTGGGGTGGGTTAAATAAAGGGAATGAAGAGGTACAAACTTCTGCTTATAAAATAGGTAAGTCACAGAGATAAAAAGTACACAGCATAAGGAATATAGTCAATAATATTGTAATAACATTGGATGACGAAAGATAATGACTACAATTATCATGGTAAACACAGAGTATTGCATAGAATTGTCAAGTTACTACACTGCATACCTGAAACTAATATAACATTGTATGTTAATTATACTTCAATTTAAAAAAATCCTAGGGGCATCTGGCTGGCTCAGTTGGTAGAGCATGTGACTTTGGATCTCAGATCTACCACATGGGTTGTAGATTACTTAAAAAAATCAAGGTGCAAAAAAAATTTTTAAGCACTATAAAATAAATGTAGCTATAAATATGAAAACAGTAACTCTCAGAACTTCAAAGTTGGTTGAAAACAGAAATTCTCACAACCTCAAAGTTGGAAGGTTTTCAGATTACTATCTTAAATGAGTATATTCTCAAAATGTAATAGTTAAGTATAAGCATCAAAACATAACTGGGAGTGGAAATTTAAATTCCTAGTGAACACACGTTGAAGGAACTATAAGTTAATGATATAAAAGATACCTGCCTCTAAAAGTATTAGAAGAAACTCAACATGTTTCATAAACTAGTTGGAAAAGTCTTTTAAAGCATACTGTAACAGCAAAAACCTTAAAGGAAAAGCCTAGATGCATGATTATCTAACTTCAGTGTAGGGAACAGGAGTGGAGACTTTTGTCTTAAAGCTAAAGACAAAAGAAAAGGGAAAGCATCCTGGTACTTGCTCGTGTTCTTACTCAGTCTCTCAACACATATAAACACACACATATGAAAACTGGTTGATATTTTTAACACAACTTACATGTACAAAAAAAAAAAGATAGCCTCTCAGAAAAACATGAAAGCCTATCAAGAGATAATTCACAAATAAAATATGAAAGGCCAGTAAGTAGTATAAGGAGATGTCCAACCTTTCCAGTCCTCTAATAAGTGCAAATTTTGAAAGATACATTTCTTGCTTGTCATATTGGCAAATTTTGACTCAATACTCAAAGATGCAGGGTGAATTTTAACCAACAATCAATTCACAAAACAGGCCAACTAAAATATATTGATCCATAACTGCAATTACCATAATTATTTACCCACCTCCATTTCTATTCCTAGGTCCCTTAATCCCTCATTTTCATCTTTTTTTCGTACATGATCACTAATTAGGTCTTTTCTCTCTGGAAGACATCACTATCTTAACCCTTCTTCCTTCCAGAGTCACACCTTTCCCCGTCCTTACCTGTCTTCCATTAGTACTCTTAACTGTCCTCCAGTCTCTTTTTCTTAATCCAGAGTCTGGTCCCACTCCTCACATCTACCCATCTGCCCTTTCCAAAAGACTCCTGGATGGACTCATTTTTGGTCCAGCACCCCAGTATGAACACAAAGAAGTCAACACTGCTTCTCATCTCCTTTAGAAACAGGATTATAAAAATGTAGGATATAATTTACATTTTTAAACTTCAGGTGCAACATGAGTTAAACAGATTTGTATGCGATGTCCTAGAAACATAATATCATTTAAAAGTTATATGGGAAAGCCTCTTCAAGTTCCACACTGCTAACATACACATACATATTTATTAAACACTATAAAGAGCTGAGTATGTCAAGAAATGGTCCCTTTTCTTAAAAAAAAAAAAAGGTCACAAATATGTGTAGGAAACAAGTACAGTATTATAAAATGTGAAAAATGCCGGAGGTGATGTATGAAACACCAAGAGACTACAAAATAAGTTATGAGCTCTGTCCAGAGTGCTTAGGAAAAAAATTTTGAAAGAGGGGCATGTGAGCTGGCTCTTGAAGAGCTGGAGATCTGGGGAAGAAGAAATAGGATATTCCAGGAATAATGAATAGTGCAGAATGGCTCAGATATTTGAAAAGCATGGTGTTTAGGGAAGAAAACTTCTGTGACAAGAGTATATGGGGGTGTCTATGAGATGGTGGGACATAGGCTAAAGGTAGAGGGCAATTTACATACGAAAGGAATTATTTCAGACTTTATCCAGGGAGCACTGGGGAGTTATTCAAGACTTTTGAAAAGGTGAACAGCAGCAGACAATATGTGTTTAAAAATAACTACGGTAGAAGTATGAATTAGAGAGTGGGTGGCTCAGTCAGTTAAGCATCTGACTTCAGCTCAGGTCATGATCCCACAGTTTGTGGGTTCGAGCCCCACGTCAGGCTTTGTGCTGACAGCTGAGAGCTTGGAGCCTGCTTCAGATTCTATATCTGTCTGTCTGTCTCTCTCTGCTCCTCCCCCCTCCCTACCCACCTTCTCAAAAATAAACATTAAAAAAAATTTTTTTAATAGAGTAAAAAGAAAAAAATGATGACAGTCAAGTTATAAATCTACTGCAATGCCCCATGTGATAAGGGACAGAAGCAGCAACATTATGGGGTCAGAGATGAGAGGAAAATACTAAGGAAGTATATACTAAGTAGAGTACGAAGTACAGATGATCAGTTGGATATAGGTAGAGATATGAAGAAAAAGGAGTTATTTATCCACTACCCAGTAATATTTACCAAATACTTAAAAAAATTTTTTTTATTATTTATTTTTGAGAGAGAGAGACAGCATTAGCAGGAGAGGGTCAGAGAGAGAGGGAGACACAGAATGTGAAGCAGGCTCCAGGCTCTGAGCTGTCAGCACAGAGCCCGATGTGGGGCTCGAACCCACAAACTGTGAAATCCTGACCTGAGCTGAAGTCGAACGCTTAACCGACTGAACCACCCCGGCGCCCCTTTACCAAATACTTTAAAATAGTTATGATATGTGTGTTATGGAATGGATGACTCCAAAATTTCTAGTTTGAACTGGGTGCAAAGTAATACCATAACTGAATTAGAGGAAAGAGAAACAGGTTTTTCTGGACACAGGAGTTCATTTAGATGTTAGTTTTAAGGGTCTTTGGGCATCATGTTGAAAAGTCTAGATTGATAATATGTCTAAAACTCAGAAAAAAAGGCAGAAACCAGAGAAAGAGGAAACAAAAATATTTTCACAAGGTAACGATTTGGAGAGGTTTGAAGAATATAATGGTACAGAATATCTATACATAGGGAATAAACAAGCAAAGAAATTAGGAAGCAACAGTAGACCTAGGAGACTTCTATAAATATAAAAACAGTTGGAAAAGATAATCAACATCAAGAGAGTGGAATGGATTGGGAGGTTTCAATTGTATCTGTGGCACTTTTTTCTCTCTTAAAAGAAACAAAGCAAATAGAGAAATATTAATATATTTAAAATGTGGGTAACATTCTTTTTGTTACAGTATTTTATAATACTGTAATACATTTTAAGTAATGTAATATATTTTTAGTAAGAGAGTAGTACAGTAAAAGAGACAGACTTTCAAGAAGAAAATGTCTAATAATGCTACAGACCAAAATGAAGTCAAGTAGTATTTCAACGGATTTTAATAGGCCCGCTGACTGGTAATTATGAGCTCACTGGTGACTTTAGCAAGAGCATTTCTGCGGTAGCATCATGAAGATAAAAGCTATATTGCAGTAAGTTGAGTAATAATTTAATTACTAGGTCATGAAAATATTGAGAATTTTTGTAATGCAGCATCTTCATAAGTTGGGAACATACACTTTTATCAAGACGCTCTCTATTTCTTTGTCTAGTTCACTGACTTTGTCCTTCAGAACCTTAGCACAATCTAATACAGCATATACTTGGGTTACTCGGCCATTCTCCTCCCTACTTTAATAAAAATAATTATCTGATTTTGTTTACCTTCCTTCTATTTGCCAATTTTTCATTTGTCCAGCCCCAGGTTGTAAATAATGTTTGATTCAAGCCACTCATCTAGTCTTTTCCTCCTTCCACAATTAACTGTGTAAGCCATGAGCATGGGCTTCTCAGACATTTTTCTCACTTGTAAAAAGATGAATATTCCATTTTCCTTTCCTAGGTGTTGTTATCTGTGATGCCTAAATCTGAGACAACCATCCAGGGATGGCAAAGCACTCATCTGACAGGAGGACACCAACATAGGAAGAATGGTAGGGCAGAAAGATGAAAGGAACTTGGGTCCTTCATAATACAGCTCAGGTATTCAATTGTAAGCCCTACTATAATCCTGGAACACAGTTGAGCTCCGGAAATCATATTATGTGAAATAATATCTACTGTGTAAGCCAGTTTTCATTTTGTTCTTTGTTAAGTTGCAGGTGGAAGGAGCTTAAATAATAAACTACTCAAATCACATGACAATAATTAATATACTAATGCCTTTCAATCTGTCAGGATTCAATAGCTTACCAAAAATAGATCCTAAACTCCCTTTGAAGTGTTTAGAGAAATCTGAGATATTGTAAATCTCAAAGCCTAAAAAGGTAAAATTAAAATTCCAAGCAAGCTATTTCACACTGATATTTGACAAGAGTATAATGTGTGTGAATATTTGCTAAAACACAAAACTAATTCTTATTTTGAATATTACTACTACTTTAAGACTTTTTGACAGATATGTACCTAACATTATGGAAATTTCTTCTCTTAGATATTATTAGAAAAATTTTACTATTTTTTTTTAAATCAACTTTGGGGGGGGGGGCGGGCGCCTGGGTGGCTCAGTCAGTTAAGCATCCGACTTCAGCTCAGGTCATGATCTTGCAGTTCGTGAGTTGGTGCCCTGCATTAGGGCTCTGTGCTAACAGCTCAGAGCCTGGAGCCTGCTTCTGAGTCTGTGTCTCCCTCTCTCTACCCCTCCCCTGCTTACACTCTCTCCCTCTCTCTCAAAAATAAACATTAAAAAAATCAACTTTGAAGTGTAATTCACATACAATAAAATGCACCCACTTAAAGTATGAAGTTCAGGGGTGCCTGGATGGCTCAGTCAGTTAAGCGGCCGACTTCACTCAGGTCATGATCTCACGGTTTGTGGGTTTGAGCCCCCCGTTGGGCTCTGTGCTGACAGCTCAGGGCCTGCAGCCTGTTTCAGATTCTGTGTGTCCTTCTCTCTCTGCCCTACCCCTGCTCACACTGTCTATCTCTCAAAAATAAATAAACATTAAAAATTAAAAAAAATAAAGTATGCAGTTCAGTGAGTTATGGCTAATGTCTAACTATGCAACCAATATTACACTAACAATGTACAACATTTCAATCACCTCCAAAAGGTTCTCTTGTACCCTTTTCCTATCAGTCCCAATCCAAGGCCTAAGCAACCACTGATTTGTTTTGTCTAACTCAAGATTTATCCTTTTTAGAGCTTCATATATATAGACTCATACTATGGGTAGTCTCTTGTATCTGGCTTTTTCCCCCGCTAAGCATTGTCTATCTCAAATACTTCCATGGTGCTGCATATAGAGGCAGTTAAATAGTTTTTATTACTAAGTAGAATTACACCTTATGAATATACAATCATTTATCCATTCACTTGTGAGTATTTGGGCTATTCCAATTTGGGGCTATTATAGAAATAGAACTGCTTGGGCATACAAAGCTAAGCATACCCTTTATCATAAGAAGCTGAACTGTTGATTTCCATAGTAGCTGTACCATTTGGTATCCCTACCAGCAACAAATATGAATTCCAGTTGCTCTACATTCATGACAATCCTTTCTTTTCCCTCTCAAATATTCACATATGTATGAAATTCACGGTAACCAAAAACCTTACAGGTAAACAAAAGATAAAGAGAAAGCCAAGCCAAGTATAACACTAAAGAAAATCATGAATTGCAAGGAAAGAGAGCAAGAAACAGAACATTACAAAAATTAATTTGAAAACAATTAACAAAATGGCAATAGTATATATACCTATCAGTAATTACTTTAAATGTAAATGGCCTAAATGCTTCAATCAAAAGATAGAAGGTGGGGCCCTGGGTAGCTTAGTCAGTTAAGCTTGACTCTTGATTTTTGGCTCAGGTCATCATCTCACAGGTTTGTGACATTTATGAGTTTCAAGCAATCTTGGGATTCTCCCTTTCTCTCTGCCCCTTCCCTGCTTGGCCACGCGTGCGTTCTCTCAAAATAAATAAAAATAAAACTTTAAAAAACAAACAAGACACCAGGTAACAGAATGGATTAAAAAAACAAGACCCATCTACATGCTGCCTACAAGACACATACTTCAAACCTAAAGACATACACACTGACTGAAAGTAAAGGAATGGAAAAAGATACTCCAGTCAAAACAGAGCAAAAAAAGGTGGCCAGAGTAGTAATACTTATATCAGACGAAATATACATACATATATATATTTATTTATTTAATGTTTTATTTTTGAGACAGAGCACAAGTGGAGGAGGGTCAGAGAGAGAGGAAGACAGAATCCAAAGTAGCCTCCAGGTTCTGAGCCATGAGCACAGAGCCCAACTTGGGGCATGAACTAACAAACCGTGAGATCATGACCCAAGCTAGTGTCGGACACTTAACCGACTGAGCTATCTAGGAGCCCTTAGACAAAAGTATACTTTAAAAAATGACTGTAACAGACAAAGAAGTATTACCTAATGCTAAAGGGATCAATACAACAAGTGGATATAGCAATTATAAATACCTATGAACCCAACACTGAAGCACCTAAATCCATAAAGCAAATTTTAACAGACATACAGGGAGACTGACATTAATACAATACTATTAGGGAACTTTAACATCCCACTTATATCAATGGATAGATCATCTAGTCAGAAAATCAGTGAGGAGACAGTGTCTTTGAATGACACATTAGACAGATATATACAGAACATTCCAACCAACAGAATACACATTATTTTCAAGTGCACATGGAACATTCTCCAAGATAAATCATGTTAGACCACAGAATAAGACTCCATAAATTTAAGAAAAGTGAAATCCTATCAAGCATCTTTTCTAATTACAATGGTATTAAATTTAAAAATCAATTACAAGAAAAAAAAAACAGGAGAAAAACAAACATGTGGAGGCTAACCAACACACCACTAAACAATGAATAAGTCAATGAAGAAGCAAGAGAGGAAATAAAAATATGCAGAGAGACAAATGAAAATAAAAACAAAGCAGTGTAGGGCATCTGGGTAGCTAGTCGGTAAGTATCTGACTCCTGGTTTCAGTTCAGGTTGTGATCTCACAGTTTGTAAGCTGGAGCCCCGCATTGGGCTCCATGCCACTATGCAATGCCTGCTTGGGATTCTCTCTCTCCCTTTCTGCCCCTTACCCACTCCTGCATGCAGACTCTACAATCTTTGGGACCCAGTAAAAACAGTTTTAAGAGGAAAATTTACAGAAATCCTGGTCTACCTCAAGAAACAAGAAAAATCTTAAAATAACAAAAACCTAACTTAATACCTAAAGAAATTGTTAAAAGAACAAAGCCCAAAGTTAGTAGGAGGAAATCATAAAGATCAGAGCAGAAATAAGTGAAACAGAGACTAATGGAACAATAGCAAAGATCAAAGCCAAGAGTTGGTTCTTTGAGAAGATAAAATTGATAATTTAGTTAGACTCACCTTTAAAAAAACAAAACAAAAAAGAGAGACACACACAAAGAGAAAAATGGAGACAGAGGGGACCCCAAATGAATAAAATTGAGTGAAAGAGAAGTAACAACTTACACCAAAGATATGCAAAGGATTATAAGACACTATTATGAAAAACTATATGCCAATAAATTGAACAATCAAGAAAAAATGGATATACTCTAGAAACATTCAATGTTTGAAAACTGATTCAGGAATTAATAAAAAATATATGAACAGAATGATGACTAGCAACAAAATCGAAGTGGTAATCAAAAAAACTCTCAACAAACAAAAGTTCAGAACCAGATGGATTTATAGGTGATTTATACCAAACATTTAAAGAAGAGTGAATCTATTATCCTCAAACTATTCCAGAAAATAGAAGAGGAAGGAAAGCTTCCAAATACATTTCACAAGGGCAGCAATACCATGATAACATAATGAAAGACACTACAAAAAAAAAACCCAAAAAACCTACAGTCCAACACACCTGATGAACACAGATGTAAAAATCTTCAACAAAATAGTAGCAAACCTCAATTCAACCACACACTGAAAGGATCTTTCATCATAATGAAGTAGGATTTATTCCAGAAATGCATGGATGGTCCAATAATCACAAATCAATCAATGTTACACACATTAACTAAAAGATAAACATCATATAATCACCTCAACAGATGCAGAAAAGACATCTAAGTACAACATTCATTTATGATAAACAAAAGTTTCAGGAAAGTGGGTTTAGAGGGAACACCTCAATGTAATAAGGGCCATACATGAAAAACTCACAGCTAGCATGGTGAAAAAACTGACAGCTTTTCCTCTACATCAGGAACAAGACAATGATATATTCTCACCTCTTTCAACATAGTACTGGAATACCTAGTCACAGCAATCAGACAAGGGAAAGGAAAAAAAAAGAAAAAGGCATCTAAATTGGTAAAGAAAATGCAAAATTGTCACTATTTGCAGATGACATGGTATGATCTATAGAAAACCTGAGGACTCCACCAAAAACTATTAGAACTAATAAATGAATTTGGTAAAAATTCCAGAATACAAAATTAACATACAGAAAAGAAATCTTTTGAGTTTCCACCCGCTAATAACAAAGCAGTAGAAAGAGAAATTAAGAAAACGATCTTATTTATAATTGCACCAGAAAGAATAAAATATCTAAAAATAAATTTAACCAATAGGTGAAAGAATGGTACACTGAAAATTATAAGACATTAATGAAAGAAACTGAAGACAATACAAATATAAAAGTATACCATTCTCATGGATTGGAAGAATTAATATTATTAAAATACCTACACTACTCAAAAAGTCTACAGATTCAATGCAATTTCTATCAAAATACCCGAAATTCATGGAATTAGAACAAATTATCCTAATATATGTTTAAGGAGCTACAGAAGACCTGAATAGCCACAAGAAAGAACAAAGCTGAAGTATCATAACCACAGATTTCAAGACATGCTATAGAGTTACAGTAATCAGAACAAATATGGTACTGGCACAAAAACAGACCCATGGGTCAATGGAATAGAACAGACAGCCCAGAAATAAACCCATGCTTATATAGTTAATTAACTTATAACAAAGGAGGAAAAGAGTATAAAATGGAGGAAAAGACAGTCTTTTCAATAAATGGTATTGGGAAAATTGGACAGCTACATGCAAAAGAATGAGACTGGACCACTTTCTTATACTATACACAAATATAAACACAAAAATGGATTAAAAACCTAACGTGAGGCCTGAAACCATAAAACTCTAGAAGAAAACCACAGGCAGTAATCTCTTTCACATCAGCATTAACAACATATTTTTGGATAGGTCTCAAGGGAAACAAAAGCAGAAATAAACTATTGGGACTACATCAAAATGAAAAGCTTATGCACAGCAAAGGAAATCATCAACAGAACCAAAAGGCAACTCACTAACTGGGAGAAGATATCTGCAAGTTATATATCTGATAAGGGGTTAGCATCCAAAATATACAAAGAACTTATTTCAACACCAAAATAACCAATAATCTGATTGACAAATGGGCAGAAAAACTTAACATTTTCTCAAAGAAGATATACACATGTAAAGACATAAGACACATAAAAGGATGCTCAACATCACTACTCATCAGGGAAATGCAAATCAAAACCACAATGAGACATCACCTCCTATCAGTCAGAAATATCAAAAAGAATTAACAAGTGTTGATGAAGATGTAGAGAAAAGGAATCCTTAAGCACTGTTGGTGCATCCACTGTGAAAAACGGTCTAGAGGTTCTTCAAGAAGTTAAAAATAGAACTACTATATGATCCAGTGACTCCACTACTGGGTATTTACCCAAAGAAAATAAAAACACTAATTCAAAAATATTTTACTGCAACATTATTTACAATAGCCAAGATATGGAAGCAACCTAAATGTCCATTAATAAATGGATAAAGATGTAATATATATACAATGGAATATTACTTAGCCACAAGAAAGAATGAGATTTTGACATCTGCAACAGCATAGATGGATCTAGAAGGTATTATGCTAAAGAAGTAATTAAATTACCAATTCAATGTCTTTAACATACACACATTCTCAATTTTTCTTGTCACATTTTGGTAACTTATAACTTTCAAGATCTAATTATCCAAGTTGCTAAATTTATATTTGCATTAAGTTGTTCATAATGTTTCTTTACCAACATACTACCACAGCCCTTTGGTGTTCCTACTGAAAGTGCTGAATAATCAACAAAGACTTTTTCCTTTAGATAGTAAAAACTCAAATGCCTCCCACCCCTCTATAACCTCAAAGGGCCATTAACTCATATCAACCTGGTCACTCTTTGCCTCGCTTTATAGTTTCACTCTACATACATACATCCTGAAATTCAGAGAAAAATAAAGTCAGAGAGACTCCTATAGAAGCTTTTAGAATTACTGTTCTACATAGTGTCCTTCTGCTGGAATTTTGCCCTGCAACTTTCAGCTGCCTCAGCCTCCATAAATTCTGATCTCTGTCTCCTCAACTTATTGAGACCACTGTCCCTTTACCCAAGATCCCTCTGTCTGCTCTGTAACTCGGACTGTGCCTCTAGGCAGGAAATTGACTATATAACATGACTATATGACTATATAACTGTGGGATTTTCCTTTTAATTTCAAGAAATAAAAATAACTTTTAAAGTATCATTTCCTTATGTGCCTGCATGGTAAGTCTAAAATTTATACTCAGCTTAATGCTTGGCAGGTTGTTTTGAACTCAAGAAGGGGTTTTATTCTAAAGATAAAAATGGTAATAGGAAAGAGGTACAAATCTCATAAAAATCAGAAACTAAAGAACAATCCCAGGGCACCTGAGTGGCTCAGTCGGTTAAGCATCCGACTTCAGCTTGGGTCATGATCTCACAGTTCGTGGGTTCGAGCCCCATGTCAGGTTCTATGCTGACAGCTGAGCCTGGAGCCTGCTTCGAATTCTGGGTCCCCTGCCCCCGACCCTCCCCTGCTCACACTGTATGTCTCTCTCAAAAAAAATAAACATTTAAAAAAATTGGGGGGCACCTGGGTGGTTCAGTTGGTTAAGCATCCAGCTTAGGCTCAGGTCATGATCTCATGGTTCATGGGTTCGAGCCCCATGTCAGGTTCTGTGCTGATAGCTGAGCCTGAAGCCTGCTTCGGATTCTGGGTCCCCCCCCCCGCCGACCCTCCCCTCCTCACACTCTGTGTGTGTCTCTCTCAAAAAAATAAACATTTAAAAAAAATTGGGGGCACCTGGGTGGCTCAGTTGGTTAAGCGTCCAGCTTAGGCTCAGGTCATGATCTCACAGTTTGTGGTTCAAGCCCCGCATCGGGCACTGTGCTGACAGCTAGCTCAGAGCCTGGAGCCTGCTTCAGATTCTGTACCTTCCTCTTCTCTGACCCTCCCCCTGCTAGCACGGTCTCTCACTGTCTCAAACATTTAAAAAAAAAAAAAAAAAAAAAAAAAAAAAAGAACAATCTGATCATACAGCTTAATCCCAAAAGGCTGGTGTTTGAGTTTGAATGTATGTCTTGACAGTAGGTAATCACTGCTCTATTGGTAGGAGCTTATTGCTTCCCTACCATATGTGGATTCAGCATCTCTATTTCTGTACTCCTGATGCTTTAACAAACTACTTTGCTCTACTAGGATAGATGTTCCCTACCTCCTAACTTCTACTTATGTGTAATTTTGATTTATTTGTGGTCTATTCCAGGTTCCCACAATTTCCCATAGCCATGGGTTTGACTCGCCTGTTTCTGAGTTTGCACTGACATGAAGGGGGCTGCAAGCAAAAGCCCTAACCTGCTGACCAGTTATAGTTTGGCCAGCAGGTGCTCACTCCATGGTTCTCCTTAAGTCTAGAAGGTACCATGATGACTGCTCTGTTTAGCCTAAGTTCTTGCTTTATTAGCTAGTACAAATACACATTTTAGCAAAATGTACTAAAATGAAAACCTTTCAAATTGAAAAAATTTGTGTTAGAATCAGGTTAATACAGTTGACTCCTGAACACAGGTTTGACTGTGTAGGTCTACTTATACACAGATTTTTTTTTTTTACAGTACTGTAAATGTATTTTATGACTTTAACATTTTCTCTTTAGCATAAGAATACATTAATACATATAACATATGAAATATGTGTTGACTATTCATGTTATTAATAAGGCTCCTGGTTAACAGTAGGCTATTAGGTATTTAAGATACTCAGGCATTCTTTCTTCAAACCTTTGGCCTTTGATAATCTCATCCATTTCAACTTTCCCACTTCTTTTCTTTCTACATAACCCCCTCCTTACATTTTAGCAAAATTTATGCCAACTTTCCTATGTTACTCACACTTGCTTAAAATACCTAAACTTTCTAGATTTCTGACTGTGTTTGCTGTTTCCACGTTAAAACTGCCCATAAGGTCCCCAATTAACTCCACATTGCTGATCCAATAGTCCATTTTCAGTCCTCATTTTACTTGAGCTGTCACCCACATTGGACACGGGGATTACTCCCTTTTCCTTAAAATGCTTTTCCTATCTGGTTTCTAAGGCACACACTCCTACTCCTCCCATCTACCATGTAGCCCCGATTACTTCTCTAACCTCATCTCCTACTACTGTGCTCTTACTTGCCCCAGTTCTGCCACACAGCCTTCTTGCTATCCTTTAGATGGGCCAAGTATACTTCCTTCTCAGGCCACTGTACTTTCTTCTCTCCACCTGGAAATCTCTTCTACCAAATACCTGCACAGCTCATCCCTCAGCTTCTTTAAGTCTTTGTGCTACTGTCACCTTCTCAATGACACCATCTCTGACCAACCTATATAAAGCAGCAACATAACACTCCCTAGAGCACTGCCTTATTCTCCTTTAACCTGTTTCATTTTTCTTGATACCAATTTTATTACCATATAAAGCATAAGCGTTGAGTGCACAAACTCTTTTGTTTATTGGATATATAGCGTAGTGGTTAAGAGAACAGACTTCAGAGACAGAACAACTGGGTTCAAAGTCTGAATCCACCACTTAGTGTGTCAGATCTGGCAAGTTACTCAACCTTCCTGTGCCTGTTTCCTCAACTGTAAAATAGGGATAATATGAGTAAGCTTCATAGAGTTGTTGAGGGCTAAAAGAGTTTTGTTTTGGTTTTTTTGCCATGCACCTACAACAGCACCTGGCCTATGTTATTCATTAATGTTTGCTATAGTGGTGACGATTTTGATGGTAAGAATGGCTCTCCTCTCCAAAACATAAGAATGGGAAAACTGGGGGAAAAATTTCTTAGTGAGTATAACACACGTGCAGAAAAATAAGCAAATGTATACCTCAATGAATTAGCACAAACCAAACAGTCATGTAACTCATCATCCAGATCAAGAAACACACTGCCAGCAACCATTCTATTGGAAATATACTTGCAGCACACAGCTGGGTCACAGAGTACACACTGCTGAACAGCTCTCTAGGGTGGCTGTCCCAGTTTACACTCCCCCATCAGCACCGTGTGAGAGTTACTACTGCTTCACATCTTCACTAATGCTTGGTATCTTTAATCTATCTAGTAAATGTGTAGTGGTCTCTCATTGTGATTTTAGTTTTACGTTCATAATTACTAACAAAGTGAATGCCTTTATGCTTATTGGCCTTTTTCCTTTATGAAATGTCTGTTTAAGACACTTGTACACTTTTATATAGGGTTGTCTTTTTCTTATTGATCTACAGGCATTTTCTGTATTTTCTAAATATCAGAGGAGTGAAATTTTTATACCCGTTAACTCCTGTATACCCCCAGAACAAAGCTAGAAACAAAATAAGCATCAATAAACATTTCTTCAGTAAATGAATGCTTGCTTTCTCTTCAGACCACCTCCATTTCTACAACTCTGCTTTATAATCTGGCAATTTATGGTGATTTTCAACCTCTGATTCAACCAAAGTTGATTCTAACATGTTGGCTACCTAATAATCTTCATAAGGTAGAATTCTGTCCATAACACTCTCTAAGATAGCCTACTACATACAGGATAAAATCCCAACTCCTTAACTTGGTATTCTAGGTTAACTTCTCCAATTTACTTTCCTAACCTGCTTTCCTCATCACTATTAAACTTCCAAAACACAGTCTTAGGAGTGGAGAGGCCAATTAGAAGCTAACTATACAATCAGAGATTGTGTTTTACGCAGAGACAGCAGGATCTTCAAAAGCCCACAGAGAACAAAGTGGATTTCTGAAACGTAAGTAGTTCAGTGCTAAAGTATATATAAAAGAATAAGAAGAGGAAAGAGGAGGCCAGAATACATAGCAACAAAGAAGAGAGCCTATATCACATGGATCCTGTATTTCCTTCTAATTAACACAAACTGCTTTAGATATATGGACATTCACATTTTTTTGTTGTTGAAAAAATAAATTATCGAATTGTAACTTGATTCTGAATAATTCTATCCAACAGCCCAACAGGTTGTTTCCCCCAAAAGGGCCACGCATAACAAGTATTCTAGAAATATTTGCAGGTTTTCCAACCATTTCCTAACTTAACAATTCCATAAATCAGATAAAAATGTTTCTCAACTTTATACATACGTAGGTGGTCACATATCAGAATTACCTATATTGAACCTGCTTTGTAACAGTATAACTAGTGGAACCAGGACAAATTTGATAATTTCTTAATACATTTGACTCAATCATTAGCAGGTAACACTTTACACTGTATACTGTGTGTAGGTATTTTGTTTTAATAGGACTTTATGCTTTTATAACACTTTGTTTTCAAAGTTCTGTACTACTTGATTTGATCCCATAATAATTCCAACAGTTACCAGCAAAAGAGTAAGGATAATCTGTACATCATATAAAGAACCTGAAGCCTATGGAGGTTGACCTGCTCAAGGAGAGGAGGCTGAGTCTTCAGAGTTCTATGCTACTTTCTTACCACTATCCATAGAGAAACTTTATGGAAGCCTTGTGTATACCATTTTCTGTTCTTTGATATATTACTAAATATTAGCCCTTTAGAAAAACATTACAAACATGATAACACTATTGGCAGTCAGCTTCACTGCTCCACCTACAAATCTAACTGAAAACGGTACCCCACCCCTCTGTACCATGACCATGTTGCCTTATTATTAGTAACAGTAATTAGTAGTTCTCAAATAATTTCACATATTTTGAACACTAAAAAGAAAAAGTAATGTACATTTTATCTGTAACTAATTCTAGCAAGCTCAACAATTATTACATTATTTGCTATATCCAGCTTGGGGGGGGGGTAAGGGGAAGCCCTAATGTGGCATTTTGCCCAGATGGCTCCAGTTTACAACTACATTTTAAATCTGTAAGAAATCCCAAAGAAATATTTTACAGAATTTCATAAGATATGAAATGATCAGTTCTCCACAGGTTACAGTGGTCTATAAGCCATAAACATAAGGGATGATTTTCCTTTAACTTTCATTTTCAAATCTCCTCCCTTCAGCATAAAACACAAAGGACAGACAGGACTAGGAAAGAATAGAAAACATAGATGGGAAGGAGGAAACAGCAGACTACTAAAGGGCGTGCACTTTGTCTTGTAAAAGCAAACAAAGAACTTAATTTTCCAAGAGTCAAAGGAAAACAGAAAATATGAGCAATGGAAAACTAAGCTTGCAGAGCTCACTGATAGCAATTTTCTACCCTTTTTTTTTTTTTAAATTTTAGATATACAATGAAAGTTAAAGTAAAAGTAAGCCTACTCTTTCTAAATTCCTGGTGATTCCTTACTGTTTCTTTCTTTTCTTTTCTTTTTTTTTTTTAAGAGAGAGAGAGAGAGACGGCAAGCAGGGGAGGGGCTGAGAGAGAGAAGATCCCTAGCAGGCTCCACACTGTCAACACAGAGCCAGATGGGGGGGCTTGAACTCACGAACTGAGAGACGAAAACCCGAGCATCAAGACTTGGGACACTTAACCGAATGAGCCACCAGGCACCCCCCACCCCTTGTGGTCTCTTTACTGAAATCTGGCATAGAATAGGCCATAAAAGACCCTAATATAAAAAAAAATATGTAAAGAATTATAAAGAATACTTAAAATGCATTGCATTAGAAAATTAGTAGTAATAAAAATCACTTACAAATTAATGTAAAGCCCCAAGATTTTTTAAAAAGTATTCAATTCAATGTGGAATAAATCTAAATTATGATGATCTCAGATAAAAGTTAATTACTTCTGGCCACTCTAGGCGATTATTAAACACAGTCTGTTGCTGGGGCACCTGGTAGTTCAGTCAGTTAAGTGTCTGACTTCGGCTCAGGGCATGATTTCAGGGTCTGTGGGTTGGAGCCCCAAGTGAGGCTGTGCTAACAGCTCAGAGACTGAGCCTGCTTTGGAGTCTGTGTCTCACTCTTCCCTCTGCCCCTTCCCTGTTCGTGGTCTGTCTCTTTCTCTCAAAAATAAATAAATGTTAAAAAAAATTTTTTAATAAAAAAATAAAAAGTTCATAGGTAGAAAGACACTGATAAATGTCAGGCATCATTCCTTTACAAATTTAGTCAACTCCTAAAAAAAGAAAAGCTGATTTTAACCTATCTTAAGAATTTTTATCCTCCCAGATTTTTATACCTTACCTTATTACTGTCCTTTATAGAGATTTTATACTTACAAGTTACTGTAAATAATTAGAAATTACTCTCAAGTCCTCAAATCAATTAAATGCTCCTTAAGCACTGTTTAGATTCTTCTTTAGAGTTTTAAAACTTCAAAACATACGACTATTTCTCTAATAATGTATATATCCCTTAGGTTTTTTTTTTATCTCTTCAAGACTAAAAAGGAGAAATTAGATACACCCATTTTTAGACAGTTTATAAAACTGACCTGAAAGTGTTTAATTTTCCCCAAATTCTCATGTTTACTTTATTCCCACCATGCTTTTGCTGTGACAACACTTGAGTTTCAATGTATGTTTTAGCCACAGATTTAAAACTTAGAAGTTTAACTGGTATATTAATTGGATACGTAACAGTAAAGATGAAATTAATACAGAAGATCTGGGGAGAGGGAGCTTTCAGCAACATAACCAACCAAAAAAGAAAACTCAGGTGTGCTTCAGAAACCAAAGTAAGTCATGAAGGGGAGCATGGCTGGAGACGAGTTTAGGGAAGTAATGTAAGAAGGAATCAGTGTAATCTGTTACAACTCAAAAACTTGAAACCTTTCTGTCTCTGATAACTTTTGGTGCAGGTCTTGTATTCTATTCAACAACTAGCCTTTTCTCAAAAATTAGCAGACACTCTGTATCTGCCTCTCATACTCAAACTAGTATTTCTAAGTAATAGGAATAAGAAAGTTTTTTAAAGTAAGTTTTAATTGATACCCAAGAATTTAATTTTAATTTGTGTATATTATGTATACTTAAAACCACTTTTTCCAGTTATAAAAAATTGTTTTGAAATGTTAGATGTACATAAGTTATAATTACATCCTTTTAGTATATGTGCTGCCCAAGCTAGCACAATAAACACGTTCTTTTATTTTATTTTATTATTTTTTAATGTTTTATTTATTTTTGATACAGAGAGAGACAGAGCATGAGCGGGGCAGGGGCAGAGAGAGAAGGGGACATAGAACCGGAAGCAGGCTCCAGGCTCTGAGTTAGCTGTCAGCACAGAGCCTGATGCAGGGCTCGAACCCACAAACGTGAGATCTGACCTGAACCGAAGTCAGAGGCCTAACCGACTGAGCCACCCAGGCGCCCCAATAAACACGTTCTTTTAAAACACTGTCCTTTTTAGCTTATTCTGCTACCTAATATCCTTCCTCAAGCAAGATGATGTGTTACTATATGTAGTTTATTTGAAAAAAATTTTTAATACTCATTTTTGAGGGGGAGGGAGGGCAGAGAGAGGGAGACACAAAATCTGAAGCAGGTTCCAGGCACTGAGCCGTCAGCATAGACCCACGTGGGGCTTGAACCTGTGTGAACCATGAATGAGATCATTACCTGAGCCAAAGTCAGACACTTAACCGACTGAGCCACCCAGGTGCCCCAACATGTAGTGTATTTTAATTGTTATAGCTTGATACAAATTAAATGTCTGCTTCAAAATTTAATTCCCAAATGTTAAATGATTTTTTATTTTTAACTTTCATTAAGAAAATTCTATCCTGTCATCAATAAATAAAAAAGTATAGTTCTCGTATACACTAGGTACTTAAATGCTTATTGCTCCATTTTCTTAGCCTGTTTCATTCAAAAATCAATGCCAATATAATTCCTGGATATCTACTAGGTAAAAAGGTGCTAAATACTAATTTAGCCTTTAAATAGGACATTTTTTTCTTCTAAAGTCCACAGAATAATGGTAATTATACGGTAGAATGTCAAAGACAAGCAATGACTTTCTAGCAATTTTCTGGAAAAGAATATGGTTTTACTTTTTTAAATTAATAGAGGGGCGCCTGGGTGGCTCAGTCGGTTAAGCATCTGGCTTCAGCTCAGGTCATGATCTCACAGTTCGTGGATTCAAGCCCCTCATCAGGCTCTGTGCTGACAGCTCAGAGCCTGGAGCCTGTCTTTGGATTCTGTGTCTCCCTCTCTCTATGACCCTCCCCTGATCGTGCTGTCTCTGTCTCTCAAAAATAAATTTAAAAAAAAAAAAAAACCATTAAAAAAAATGCAGTTGGAGGCCACAAGAGGAGCTCTCAAGCCCCACTATTTGTCTTCAATTGCAGGTCCCAATAGGAAGAGACATACATGGTATTCCCAACAAAAAGAAATCTACTTTATTGTTCCAAAAGGAGGAGAGAGTTTCTCCTTGCCCAGCAACAAACTCAGCCAATAGAAAAATACCACAACTCAGCCAATGAGAAATCATCACTAAATCTGAACTCTCACTTCCTCCAAAGTACTTTTGTTCAACTTCCAACTTTCTCCTTTTTCTAGAAAATAACATTCTTCACCTTTGATCTCATCTTGCCCCAAATTGCAATGCTATACTATTCCTGGATAAACTCATTTTCCTGGTCAAAATAACTGACAATTTTAATGATTAGCAACAGGAACTTGTAGGGCGCTTGGGTGGCTCAGTTGGTTGAGTATCCAGATGACTTTCGCTCAGGTCATGATCTTATAGTTCGTGGGTTTGAGCCCCATGTCAGGCTCTGTGCTGACAGCTCAAAGCCTACAGCCTGCTTTGGATTCTGTGTCTCCCTCTCTCTTTCTCTCTCTCTCTCTCTCTCCCCAGCTCGTGCTCTGTCTCTGTCTCAAAAATAAATAAACATTAAAAAATTTTTAAATAAATAAATAAAACTAAGGGTTAACAGGAGCCTTCAATACCCTAATCCCCTACTCCTCCCAAAAATAAAGTCCAAACACCTTAATATGAAATAGAAGGCCCTCTGCATGATTTGCTTTATTTACCTCTCCTGGCTCATCTTTTTACATTAATCTCCTGCATTCTATGCTCCCTACATACTAAATTTCTTTTAGATCTTCAAATGCACCATGTTCTCTTCATAAATGCTAGGCCCAGCCTACCCTTTGTTATGTTTGACTTATAACTACCCAACCTTCAGATCTTAGCTTAAACATTCAAAGAATCTTCTCTGACCTCTCAAGTGCTCTTACATCGCATTTTATTCCCTCCCTCCACCATTTACTATCCTGAATTGTCACTGCCTATTTGTCTCTATCCTCCTCTGAACTGTAAATTCTGGGACAGCAATTTTTTTGTCTCTATTGTAGCTTGGCCTACCATCTACCCCACAGCTGACATCTAGTATTTTTAGAGTGAATGAGTAAGCACTAACTTTGGAGTTAGACCTATATTTCAATCCTGGTTCTGTCACTTATTAGCTACTGTGATCCTTTATCAAATTACTTAAATTGCTCTTAAATCCAAGTTTCCTCTTTTTTTGAGGATTAATAATACCTATCTTGCAAGGTTGTGACAAGTAACTGACATTATATAGAGAGCAGTTAACACATACCTGAACAAAGGCAAGTGTTTGCTTTGGTTAAGACGCTTCCGGCTATAAGGACAGGATCTAACTAGAGGTCGCTTCAGCAAAACACAGAATTTTTATAAAGCCTACAGGAGTTTCACATGTAATTCAAAGTCATAAAGAAAAACTAGAACCAGGAACTTAAGTAATAAAAAGTAAATTTATTTGCTTTCCTTTGCGTGGTCCTTCTGTCTGCCCCACTTCCAACACTTTTTTCCTCATCTTCTCCTCCCCTATTTATACATCTCTTTCCTCCTTCCCTTTGTGTGTTTGTCTCAGTTTCTCCTCTCCTTCACCTCCGCTACTCTGTTCAACTACGTCATTCTTATTTCCTATGGCAGAATGGCTTTTTTTGACTCTTTACAGGGTAGAAGATGGCTGCCAGTAGTTCCAGAGTTATGGATCTTCATTTTAGAGCTACACAGAGAGATTTTAAGTATCAACTTCAAATTCTTAAAGGACTCTAGCCCAGACTGGGTCAGCTGTCTCTGTGTGGCTCAGTCCCCTCCAGCTAGGAGGTGGCATCACCACTGAAACATTGGCAGATGGGGAATGTCTTAGAAAATGAGGGAGTCAAAGCAATCAAAACACTGGGGGCTCACAACTCCATTAAGTAAATGCTATTAATGTTTCACAAGAATTATTTAAATAAATTAACTACAATAAGAATATATTAGTAATTAGTCAAGTATTAAAAGTGACACTTCTTTGATTTTTAATGAATGGAAAATGTGGTATCAACATGAAACATGAAAGGATTATCCTTTTTATTTTTAACTTTCTGAACTTCTGATCTGAACACCTAATGATGCAAAACAGACTACAAAGGTATATTACTTTTCACATAAAGGAAAAATATTTAAAGATATTCTAAGAAAGTTTCAAATTATACAACACACTTTTAGCTAGAGACCTAAACAGAGCTGGGCAAAGATCTCAAAAACACTTTTTAAATTTTGAATTAGCACATATCCTGTTCCAAATTGAACAGAAAAGAAAACCTTATAGAAAGTAGAAAAAACATTTGGGAAAAATCATCACATAATCTTTTATAGCTCCCTAACAGTAAGTATAGATCCAACATTATTAACAAAACTAAATCTGAGAGCTCAACTTAGTTGAATTGGAAAAATAATCATAAAACAGTAAGAAGTGAGTTAATATACCTACTTCCCTGCTATACATAAAAATTTCCAGCCTTCTATACACATCATTTACTGGTTAATTTTTCACCTGACATTAATATTTGTAATATACAATTAATGAAGTTTTTTTTAGCTGTTTCTTTAATAATAAACAAAATACACATGCTATTTACATTAAAGGAAACAGGAATGTTAAATTACTAAGTTTTCCCAAATTTCTTATTGGCAAAAAAATTCATTTTATGATACATATATTTTGTCACATATATGGGCAAAACTTTTCTTGTTAATAATGGCCCATATCTTCAATGGTTACTGTCTGGACTAAATAAGTTAATGCATCCATCGCCTTTTTACTTTATATACATCTGTTATTTACATTTTAATATGATGAACATGGAGGAAATTTGCAATTAAAAAGAAAAGAAAAATTCGCTTTAGCTATGTAACCTAATACATTCAAAAGTCCTAGGAATTAGCATGTGGATTTTTAAGGGAAGCCATAATTCTGCCTGCCACAATGCCTATATTTGTAATCATTATGTTACCAACATTATATTGACCTATTAGGGTTTAGACAGTGAGCATGTTTTGGCTCAAAACGTACCATGTGTTGAAGTTAATTATGTACTAAGGAACATAACTTTTCTAAATTAGGAGAACAGTTTAATTTACTTAGCATTCAAAGTAAAACAAAGTGGTTGAGTCCATCTAGTTAACTCCCTCATCTAACTAGGTTTTAGAGGGAAATAATCCAGTAAGAGATACCATCTTCCTCTTCCTTTATCATACCTCGGAAGTACTAGCCTTGGTGGAGGAGAAAAAGGAACAAATAAAGCTGGCCTTTTTCTAAGTGGCTAGAAGGAGACAGAAGCATTGTAAAAGACCTGAACTTGGCAAAAGGGCTGTGGCTAGCATTACCATAAGCCTGTTCAGATGATATTGAACCCAACAGTTCTTCAAGGCCCCCTAATGAGAATTAGACAGGAAGTTAGTCTCAGCAGAACAATTACCAAAATTATCAGGCATTTAAAGATGGGTGACTGTTGGGAGCTGCCGAGTTTTGGCTGCCTCAGGCAAGGACATATCGCTCTCCAGGGAGCAACCAAAAAAAAAAAAAAACAAGATTTACACCTGGAGGCTAGGAGAGTGCATTTCCTGGTCCAGGATTCAGAGACAGTCATACTGAGCCAGACGAAAAAAGCAAAAATGAACAAAAGATCAAACCGCATTTGGGTTTATGCAGCGCTAATCTTCCCCTGCCCAGTATTGCAGACAAAAGTCTGGGCGCTTCCTTTGATGCTGTGTTCGGAGTTTCAGTTTCGGTTTCCCCTTTTTCTAATAATCATTTGACTCTGTTACCTGGCAACCAACCTGGGCCAGTTTCCCGCCCCTAATCCTATATAGGTTTGATTGTTTCTTAATAAACGGGGGCTTGATCGGAAAATGCTTGTCTTGCCTCGCTCCCTGCGTCTCCCTCCTGCCCTATTTCTCTCTCCCCCTCCCTCAGGAACGGACCACAAAGATTTACCGCCCCACCGGCTGGGGCAAGGGACACGACAAGTGGCTTCCAACGTGGGGCTGAATGAGGAAACACGACAGGTGACTTCCTTTGTTACAGCACCAAAAAAGAGAAATTTTTTTTTTTGCCTCCCTGAAGAGAGGGGTACTTGATGTACCCAATTTGAGTGAATTATTCATAAATTAGCTAACTCTAATAGGATTTAGCTGTAAACCCCCAAATCAATGCTCATGGCACTTTTGTGGTCATTTGCAACACGTGCAGACCTGTGAAAAATTTAAGTTGCCAGATTCTGTCCGGAGCTCAGGTCAAACAGGCTTTTATTTGTAAATGAGTGTCCTTTCTGCAGTCTATCTAGTGTCACTGTGTGTGTGTGTGTCTTGGTGATGCCAGGGTTTCAAATGGCCCTTGGGTATTAGTGCTAAAGTGCTGTCTCAGGTTCCTAAACCAAAAAGGCTGTGGTGTGCCTTATGGAGAATGTTATATGAGCTTCATTCGGACATCACAGTACTATTTGTGAATTCAATATTAGTGAATCAACAGAATACATTAAATGTCACAAATGGAACAGAACCATACACGGAACAAAACTATGAATTGACTGGTTGACAAAATGTTGTAACCAGAAGCTCACAGGAACCTTGTATTTCCTCTAGGAGCAATGATCAGTACTCACCAATCCAGTATTCACAGTGACTTTCTAAAACATAACTACTGCAAATGACAACTGACTGTATATGAATGCTTCAACAGAAAAGATTTCTAGGAGTCAAAAGTTACACTTTTTTAAAGTTGTAATACATATTATCAAGTTTTCCTCTAACAATAAATTTTAAAAGAAAAATATAAAATGCAGGACTTTTAAAAGTAAAGCTTGTTTGTTCTATTTTTAAATTATGTCTTTATATGAATTAAAGTTCCCAAGAATATCCAAATGACTTTTGCATTTTAAGTGAATTAAAATTCATTCAATCGTTACATATTGTTTCATTCCCAACAGTTAAAGTACTGAATTTACTAACCATGTATCTAGTTATCAATCACAAAACAAAAATCAATGTGAGCAAGTTGAGAAAAAGTAATTATGACATTCATGTTATATGACTATATTATATATTTAATAACATGCACATTCACTATATTTCAAAAGATTTTGATAAATGAATAAAGGAAGAACTAAACACAAGTAGTCTGAGTAAGCATGTACAGTAATAAAACATCTTATGGAATGAATTATAATTTAATAAAAATAATGCATTCCTCTTAATTAGATGACAATGAGAGCTATAGAAACAACAGATGACACTTACTGAACAGTTGTTATAGCCACTGTGGCTAATATTTAAAATGGCTTATCTCATTTAAGTCTCAAAATACCCTGAAAAACAATTGTGATTATTTTCCTTACTTATAGATGCAAAACCTGACCAAGGTCATACAGTAAGTGAGGCAGTAAGACTCCAGAGCTCCAGTGGTTTACCAGTGTAAAACTGAACATATTTAAAGCTTCAAGCTGTACAAACATGTACAGCCTCAGGTATTTATTAAAAATGAAGATTCAAGGCTCTCAGTCCAAACTTACCGAATTAGAATTTCTAGAGGTAGAATTTAGGAGCCTGCATTTAACAAGACATCCCAGGTGATGAGTAGCAACAGTGAAGTTTGAGAGCCACCACTTTTAGGTATATGACTGACCCCATAGTCCTATGCTAGAAGCACACATATATCTATGCTACAAGCACACAATAACCAGAAAATATTGTGCCTTCTCCATCTCCTCTGTGTCTATATTCATATTATTAGCTCCCTCTGGAATGTGTTTTATTTATTCTTCAAAACATCCTTAAATCCCACCTGCACCAGCCTTCTCTGAATGTGTGTTTCTGTGTTTTTCTTCTCTTGATCTGCCATTGAACTTTAAACTTCCAACACACAATTTCTCTCAGGTCTATACTAGTAGCATATTTAATTGATAAACAGGAGAGAGCAGAGTTTCCTTTTTATCTACTAAAAAGCTTAATTAATTATCATGGTGCCTTGCCTGGAGTAGACATAATTATTTTTTTTTAAAGTCTGAACTGAATTACAGATCCTTTCCCAATCAATGCTTATTAGGACTTGACCCAAAAGATAAATATTACTCAACAAAGTAATGCTTAAATCTGACCTCTTAAACTGAAGGAAGTGTATATAAAAAGACTGCACATAAAATAAATAAAAATAAATTTAACCCTTAGTAACATAACCTATATCAGACTTATGTACTGGTTACCTACATCTCCTTTAAGCTCTAAAGACTTGATAATGCTGATGACTTCAAAAACTGCTCTAGCCTCAAAATGTCAGTATAAAGTGGGTGACAAGAAAATAGCAGCTAAGAAAGGCAAAATTCATGGCGACCATTTCCAGACACTTCTAACATCACCATATCAGTTCAGGGTGGCAACAGCAATTGACAATATTAGTTTTCTGCATTGCTTAACATTCAGCTATGGTTAGTACTTCCATGTAAAAATACTATAGATACTTGAACAAATTAAATTTTATGGGAAAAAAGTATTTGGTACATATCAAATTTTTATATAGTTGAGCTCCATGGACCATATCTCTATCACAGCATCAACTATCTGTATGACATGTGTTCTGAAGAACTTCATCCCATCTACAACTGAATCTTCAAAAAATATAAATTTGCCTTTTACTTTTTTAAGCAAAAAAAAAATTAATGTACAAATAGTATGAAACTGATAACGCTCCTGCATTAAAAGGAGAAAAAATTCAGGGTGCCCTGTGGCTCAGTCGACTGAGCGTCTGACTTTGGCTCAGGTCATGATCTCATGGTTCGTGAGTTCAAGCCCCTTGATGGGCTCTGTGCTAATAGCTCAGCGCCTGGAACCTGCTTTAGATTCTGTGTCTCCCTCTTCCTCAGTTTCTTCCCTGCTTGTGCTCTCTTTCTCTTTTCTCTGTTTTTAATCAGAGAAAAATTGAGGTTTTATTTCTACCTTCATACTGTATGATAAGCCTTTTATCCTGGGCTATGAATGATCACTTATTCTCAGTCTTGAGTTCCTTACTATGACTTAAGAATTAAAGCCAAAACCTTGGTATAGTATTTCTGCATCATTCCTTATCTCTGTGCTCTACTTAATTCAATCCTGATATTACTTTTTATTTTTTTTTATTATTTATTTATTTTTAAATGTTTTATTTATTTTTGATACAGAGAGAGACAGGCATGAGAGGGGGAGGGGCAGAGAGAGAAGGAGACACAGAACTGGAAGCAGGCTCCAGGCTCTGAGCTGTCAGCACAGAGCCTGACGTGGGGCTCGAACCCACGTACGCGAGATCTGACCTGAGCTGAAGCCAGAGGCTTAACCGACTGAGCCACCCAGGCGACCCTGATATTACTTTTTAAAAAACATGTATAAAGGGGTGCCTGGGTGACTCAGTCAGTTTAGCATCTGACTCGGGCTCACATCATGATCTCATGGTTCATGGGTTCAAGCCCTGCATCGGGCTCTGTGCTGACAGCTCAGAGCCTGGGGCCTGTTTCAGATGCTGTTTCTTCCCCCTACTTGTGCTCTGTCTCTGTCTCAAAAATAAATAAACCACAAAAAATTTTTTAATAAAAAATAAAAAACATGTATATGATAATTACATGCATATATAAACATTTTTAAAAGTCTTATTTAAAAAACCAAAGGAACACATTTGATTTTTAAGGCTTATTATATAGAGGAGTGGAAGTTTCCAGCTAGAGCCACAAATATTTTATGGAAAACTGTATTAGAATTCAACAAGAATTCTTTTTACTCCTGATACTATTTTGTGCTATTAGAATCTTAACAGCAGTATTAGCAGTATTTCTTTGTTCAGAGCAAGTATGTAAAAAGTTTACTGAACTGAATTGAATTATATCAACATTTGTCATATTATTATGGCCCACATTTTGTAATATTTCTAGTCTGGGGAATAGATATTTAAAATTCCAAATACATGAATACATTAGTTCTGACTGTATACAATTTTCTGATTTTTTTTTTTTTACCATTTTATTGAGTATTGACAACAGAATATATGCTATAATACCTGAAGAAATGGTAACATAAGAATGTTTTGTTTGGGGCACCTGGCTGGTTCAGTTGGTAGAGCATGAGACTCTTGTTCTCGGGATCCTCAATTCCAGCCCCATGATGAGTGTAGTTTAAGTGTAGAAAGAGGGGTGCCTGGGTGGATTAGTTGGTTAAGCATCAAACTCTTGATTTCAGCTCAGGTCATGATCTCAGGGTCATAGGATCTAGCCCCTCATCATGCCCCCAGGTCAGGCTCTCCACTGGGTGTGGAGCCTGCTTGTGATTCTCTCTCCCTCTGCCCCTACCCTGGTCACAGGTTCCATCTCCAGTTTTCCTAAATAAGATAAATACATAAAGCTTTTCACGATCTAATACTCTTGTGTCAAAGAGGAAACAGACTAAGTTATAAAATAAAAAGAGTAACAGCTTTCTACCACATCAGTGAACTGCAACAAAGGCTGTATTCTGGGCAAAATTCATAGGTTTATATACCTATTACAAAAGAGGAAATAAAAAAGGAAAAACACCCAAAAGAGGATTTTTATTTGTGAATCATATTGAAATCTCTTTTTTGTTGTTTCTAATTCCTTACCTTTTCTTTTAATTTTCTATTATTTCATTAGAATAAAATCAAATTCCAATATGGTTTAAAAATAAAAATCAGCACCAAAAAAATCACAAGATTTTTTAGAAGTTTTATTTACTTATTTTTGAGAGACAGCACGAGCACAAGTGGAGGAGGGGCAGAGAGAGAGACAGACAGAGAGAATCCAAAACCAGGTCCGCACTGTCAGTGCAGAGCCCAACACGACTCAAACCCACAAACCATGAGATCTTGACCTGAGTCAAAGTCAGATGCTTAACCAACTGAGCAACCTAGGTGCCCTATAAATCACTAGTTTTAATCTTAATCAAAAACACAGTATTAGGTTCAAGAAGAGTGCTAGAGCCATCAAGGATTTGAAAAGACTAAAGGAGGGAACTTTGTATAATTTCCACCTGATAAAATTTTAACTACATGAAAACGATGACTAGGCAAATAGAAATTGATTAAATTAGCTCAGTTAAAAGATAGGAGACCTAGGGGTGCCTGGGCAGCTCAGCTGGTTGAGCACCTGACTCTTCAGCTCAGGTCATGATCTCACAGTTCATGGGTTTGAGCAGTGCACAGCCTGCTTGGGAGTCTTTCTGCCCCTCCCCGCTTCAGGCTCTCAAAATACACTGAAATTGTTTTTAATGTAAAAAGACAGGAGACCTAAACAAATCAATAAGCATGAAAATACTTAAAACCTCTTCTAAAAATCCATCAAAAAAACATGCATTTAAATTTTCTGACTCACACATGAATAAATTAGTCCTATGCTCTTTAATCTCCTCCAAAGCATTCAGGAAAAAGCTTCCTTCTTAGTTTTTGCTGATAGCCCAATTCTGACAGAGTTGATCAGAGTCTACAGAACCAAAAAGTTGGGGGAATAAGGGCAAGCAAGGTCTTGTGAAGAGGTTCTGAGTCAGGTAAATCTCTCTCTTCCCACCCTTTAAGAATCCTTGTTTGAACTGCTAGTAAACACTGACATTACTTAGTCACTAGCTAACTAGTTTTCTTGGGGAAGTAACTGCACTGAAAATCCCTAATACTCTATAACCACCAAGGATCAGCAGCAATGTCCTCTCCTCTCCCACTATATTTGATCACCAAGTATAGCTCAGTTTTTATTTTTCAGATTTAGAGTCTAGGATAGCTCCAAAAATACAGTGCAAAAATGTATGTTTTTCTACTTTCTAATATACCTAATTTGTCTCTCAATTCTTCTAACTTTTGATATAAAGATTCATCCTAAGAGAGAAGTTCAGGCCATTTGTCTTTTATTTTATTATTTTTATTATTTTTTAATGTTTTATTTATTTTTGATACAGAGAGAGACAGAGCATGAGAGGGGGAAGAGCAGAGAGAGAGGGAGACACAGAATCAGAAACAGGCTCCAGGCTCTGAGCTGTCAGCCTGATGCAGGGCTTGAACTCACAAACATGAGATCTGACCTGAGCCGAAGTCGGAGGCTTAACCGACTGAGCCACCCAGGCACCCCGCCATTTGTCTTTTAGAGATTGCAATTTTCTTGGTTTTAGTATTGTTTCAACAGACATTCTGAGTAATAGGTACCAGGAGAATGCTAGGGCCAAAGATCTCTAGCATAGAGCACAAAATTCCCAAAGACTCTTAGAATTTCCTAAGTGGTAATAAGAGGAAAAAGGAACACCTTTTGTTGTTCGTAATAAGCACCTTTCAACCACACCAGAGTTTATTTTAATTAGTGATTTTTGGAAAGCCCCTAGGGGGACTTGGGTGGCTCAGTCGGTTGAGCCTCCGACTTCGGCTCAGGTCATGATCTCACGGTTTGTGAGTTCGAGCCCTGTGTCAGGCTCTGTGCTGATAGCTAGCTCAGAACCTGGAGCCTGCTTCAGATTCTGTACCTCCTTCTCTCTCTGACCCTCCCCTGCTTTCGCTGTCTCTCGGAAACAAATAAAAAATATAAAAAAATAAATTAAATAAACCCTTAAAAAAAAAAAAAAGAGCCCCTAACAGTAGAGTGCTGGTCATCCTAGGGCTGACCATGTGTGACCTTTCAAGCTTACCACATATTCCCACCTAAGGGAAGGGAAAAGAAGCTGGATGTTGAGCTAATAATCCATAGTCAATGATTTAACCAGTTATGCCTATGCAAAAAGGCTCCATAAAAATCCTAACTGAAAGGGTTCAGGGGTACCTGGGCAGCTCCGTCAGTTAAGTCTGAGTTCAGCTGAGGTCATGAATTTGTGGTCCATGAGTTCAAGCCCTGTGTTGGGCCTTGTACCGATAGCTCAGAGCCTGGAGCTTGCTTTAGATTCTGTGTCTCCCTCTCTCTCTCTCTGCTCCTTCCTCGCCTGACTCTCTCTCTCTCTCAAAAAATAAACATTAAAAAAAAAAAAAAAAAGATGAAAGGGTTCAGAGACCTTCCAGGTTGGTGACACAGGGAGAGGTGCCAGGAGGGTGGCTTACCTGGGAAGTTCATGCCCTTTCCCACACACTTGGCCTTATGCAGCTCTTCCACCTGGCAGTTCTGGAGTTGTACTCTTTTATAATAAACCATTAATCTAGTAAACTATTTTCCTAAATTCTATTAGCCATTCTAGCAAATTATCAAACTGAGGAGGAAGTTGCCAGAACTCCCAATTTATAACCCAGCTGGACAGAAGCTGTGGGTAACCTGAGGGTCCACTATTTGCAATTGGCACCTGAGGTTAGGACTGGGGGAGCATCTTAAAAAACTGAGCCCTCAGTCTGTAGGATCTAAAGCTAACTCCACGTAAACAGTGTCAGAATTGAACTGAAGAACCACCAGCTGGTGTTGAAACATTAACTGGTGTGGGAAACCCCCCCCACATCTGTTAACCAGAGAGTATTCTCAGGGTACTGTACAGAGGACACAGAGTTTTCCTTAGCTCGTGGTGGTTTTTTTTTTCTTCTCATTACTATACTGGACAGTGCTCATAACCACTGTTTATGCTTCTCTACTAAAAAAAAGATGTAGTTTTATTTTCAGAATATAAGAACAGTTTTATATTAGGGTATCTATTCATAATATTAATTCATCGTATTAAAAAATATGAAGAGAGGCACCTGGGCAGCTCAGTTAAGTGTCTGACTCTTGGACTCGAGATTTGTGCTCAGGTCGTTATCTCAGAGTCCTGAGATAGAGCCCAGTGTTGGGCTTAGCACTGGAGGTGGAGACTGCTTAAGGATTCTCTCTCCTCCTATCCCTCTGCCTGTCCCCTCTAGCTCGGGCACACACTCTCTCTCTCAAAACAAAAACAAAAACAAACACAAACACAAAAAAACACATTCATATCAATAAAACCTGAGGGGAAAAACACAAGTCAGCATCTGTCCCTACTTAATAAGATAAAAACCTTACATGACACAGAAATAGAAGAATCCTTCTATTATATATTTAGAACTAAAGCTCTGATAAACTCTGGCATCATGGCTTAAAAGCAAACCCTTAGAAACAGTCTTACTAAATTTATAATCTGTTCTGAAAGTACTAAGAAATGCAATTAGACAAGAAAACCAAATAAGATGGATAAATACTGAAAATGAGTTGGGGTTATAATCATTATTTCTGCATAATAACTACTTATACAGAAAAAATATAGAGAATTAAGTGAAAAACCATGAGAAACAAGAGATTTCTATAAAACAATTACAAAATATGTACAAAAACAACCAACTTTTTTATACACCAAAAATAGTTATAAACATATCATTCAAAAACCAACCATTCAGGGCCATGTGGGTGTCTTAGTTAAAGGTCCGACTAGATTTCAAATCAGGTCATGATCTCATAGTTCATGAGATCAAGTGCTGAGCCGGCCTGGGATTCTCTCTTTCCCTCTCTCTCTGCCCCTTCCCACTCTTGCTGTCTCTCAAAATAAATAAATACACTTAAAACTTAAAAAGAAAAAAACAGGGGGAGGGCATCTGGGTGTCTTAGTTCAGCATCCAACTTCAGCTCAGGTCATGATCTCATAGTTCTTGAGTCAGAGCCCTGCATTGGGCTCTATGCTGAAAGCTCAGAGCGTGGAGCCTGCTTTAGATTCTGTATCTCCCTCTCTCTCTGCCCCTAACCCACTTGCGCTCTCTCTCAAAAATAAACAAACATTAAAAAAATAATAATTTAATTAAATAAGTAAAGAGATAAATACCATTCAAAACCAGACACACCTGTTAAAAGAATCAATGATCCTTGGATAAATGGCTAGAGCAAGGTAAGTAAAAGACGAACCTGGGGGGGCGCCTGGGTGGCTCAGTCGGTTGGGCATCCGGCTTCAGCTCAGGTCATCATCGCACGTTCGTGTGTTCGAGCCCCGCATCAGGCTCTGTGCTGACGGCTCGGAGCCTGGAGCCTGCTTCAGATTCTAGGTCTCCCTCTCTCTCTGCCCCTCCCCGCTCATGCTCTGCCTCTCTCTGTCTCAAAAATAAATAAAACACTAAAAATAAATAAATAAATAAAAAGATGAACCTGGGACACCTCACACTAAAAAAATAAAGTAGTACTCAGAAAATCATGGGGAGATATATATATACACATATACATATACATATATACATATACACATACATATATATATATATATATATATATATATATATCAAAAGTACACAGGAACCGTCTTGAAGATCATGCTGGCCAAAAATATAATTAATTTGAACATCAAAATAAATAAGGATACTAATGGACTACAACCTTTTGACTAAAATCTATAAATCATTCTGATAATAAACAAATGACAAAGAAGAAAAGGTTTCTCTTTCAGAATCTCAACTAATGTAAAAGAATTATAGAATTAGGAAAGTATTATTTTGCAACCAACACTGCAATAATCAATTCAGGCAAGATTCATTGATAATTGAGCTAAAACTATTTCCCCACATATTACTTATTTAAAAAAGAAAAATGCTAACTTCATGGTGAAGAAGCCTGACAGATATCACCTACCTGAGTAGTTAATATTGCCAATACTGGGGCAGACTAACATAGAGGGCCTTTTGATGGGCTATACTAGGAAGGACACAATCCCCTTTATATAGCATTTCTTCCCTAAATTCATAATCTGAATCTAATCCTGAGAAACATCTGACAAATCCTAAGATACACTATACAAAACATGTAGCATGACTTCAAAAATACCAACATATGAAAGATAAGGCTGAAGAATAATTCATATTAAAGGGGACTAAAAGACAGGACAACTAAATGCAGTGAATTAGACTCTGGATTTTTGTTATAAGGAAATTACTAGCACAATTAGGAAAATATCCATTATGGACTGCTGTGTTTAGTTTCTTAGAGCTGCTGTTAAAAAAAAGGCTTAAAACAACAGAAATTTATTCTCTTTCAGACTACAATTTCAAAATTAAGAGATTAGCGGGACATATTCCCTTTGAAACTCTGGAGAGAATCCTTCCTTGCCTCCTCCTAGCTTCTGATTACTGCTGGCAATCCTTGAGGTTCCTTGGCTTGTGACTGGATCATTCCAATCTCTGCTTCTGTTGTCACATGGCATTTTCCTCTTCTTATAAGGACTCTGGTCATATTGGACTAGGGCCTATCCTAATTTGGTATGAATTTATTTTAACCAAATTACATCTACAACCACCCTATTTCCAGATAAGGTCACATTCACAGGTACTGGGAGTTAAAACCATCTTTTGGGAGAACACAATTCAACCTAAAACTGTGTGTTAGAGAACTGTTTAATAGTGATGTTAAAATTTCTGAATTTAATAACTGTACTATGGTTATGTAAGAAAATGTCCCTGCTTTTAGGAAATACACACTGAAGTACTTAAAGGTAACAAGACATGATCTTTCCAATGAACTTTCAAATAGGGTACGAGTAGGAAGAGTGGGAATATCCACACACACATACACAGAGTAGAATAATAAAATCAAATGTAACAAAAGGTTAACAATTGGTAAATCTGGGTGAGAGAGACCTAGATGTTCTTTGTACTGTTCTAGCAACACTTCTGTAACTTTGAAATTATTTCCCAATAACAAAGCTTTTTTTTTGTTTGTTTTAATGTTTATTTATTTTTGAGAGAGAGACAGAGCATGAACAGGGGAGAGGGACAGACAGAGAAGGAAACAGAATCTGAAGCAGGCTCCAGGCTCTGAGCTGTCAGCACAGAGCCGGACGCGAGGCTCAAACTCACGGACGGGGAGATCATGAACTGAGCCAAAGTCGGGGGCTAAACCAAATGAGCCATCCAGGCACCCCAACAAGATTTTTTTTCAAACCACATGTGAAATAATATCTACAAGTTTCTTGAAAAGCATTTAGAGTCTATATTACCAAAATAAAATTCTTGGAATATAAAGAACCTCATTAAATGGAAACCTATAACCTTTTTTTTAAGTAGGCTCCATGCCCAGCATGGAGCCCAACATGGAGCTCAACACAGGGCTTGAACTCATAACCCTGAGATGAGATCAAAGTGAGATGCTTAAGCCACCCAGACACCCCAGAATCATGTAACTTTTTAGATAGTAAGAGCCATTATTAAAAAATGTCCATTCTTCCTAAATAAACCTAAATAATAAATATTATCTAAATCTAAATCACAACGAAGCTCATATGAACAAATGCATAAAAATAGCTGAGAAATTTTTAATAAGGAAAAATGAGATTTGTCTTACTAGTAATTCCAACCTCATGGTTAACAGCAAAGGCTCTGGAGTTAGCTGGTTATAGCCCTAGCTTGCATGTGAATAAACGTAATTTCTCACAGCCTATATCTTTATCTATTAGGAATACTAACTCAGTGCTCACTTTGGCAGCACATATACTAAAAGTGGAAAGACACAAAGATTAGCGCAGCCCCTGGATAAGGATGAAATACAAATTTGTGAAGTATTCCCTATTTAACAAAAATAAAATTATTTTATTAAATAAAATGGCTACATGTCAGAATACTTAAGCCAGACTTTCAAAAGAAAAATAGTTAGAGTTTTGTGAGAAATGAATTAGTTAAAATATGATAAAGTATTTATCACTGTGACTGGAACACAGGCAATACTCAACTGAGCAAATACTGAACTAGCTGCTGTTCTTATCACGGTCCTCCTCATCAAGCTATGTGGCACTAGCATAGAAATAAACAAGTAAATATCTGGAAGAGAAGGAAAGCTCAGAAAAAGACCTGAGAGTAACTGACTTTGTAAATGCTAAAGGTAGCATTCTGAATCCATGGCAAAAGGATAGATTTAATAAGAAGTACTGGTGAGCTACATCATGAGGAAAAAAAAAAAAAAAGAGAGAGAGGAATGGATTCTATAAATTCCAGAGTTCCAGACTAAAGAGCTAAATTACTTGCAATCTAGGACAAAACAAAAACCTACAGAATTTTTTAAATGATCACTAGTTGTGGAAAGGATCCTTAAAACACAAAATCCAGAAGTTATAAAAGGGAAGTCAGCTTTAATACTTTTAAGATAAAAGGAAAATATTAGACAAAAAGACAAGCAAAGATATGGAGAAAGTGTTTGCAGCATAGAGACAAAGGATTAATGTCCATACTATATAAAAATACCTATAAAAATCTGTAAGAAAAAGACAACCCAATAGCAAACTGCCAAAGGTTACAAATAAGCAGTTTACCATATGGAAAAATGCATAGTTGCTTTCAAATGAAAAGCAAATTACAGTAATTTTAAGGTATCTTCATTCACATGCATAACAAAAATAAAACAAGGCTCGCAGACACTATGAGATGAAAAAACATGCTTATATATTCTAGTTCAATCTTCCTTAAGAACAGCAACAACAAATCTGGAAATACGTTACAGGAGCTTTGAACTTGTTACTATCTCTGGCTCTGAATAGCATCAAAAAGATAAACAGCAATGCCAATTATGCCATTAGAAGACTTAATTACCAAAAAAAGGAGACTTAATTACAGAAAAGGGAACATAAAACAGACCAAAAGAAAAAAGAAAGAAAGAAAAGGAATCACTGACATTTACTGCTGGAAAGTAAGCTCATCAGGTCCACCCACACACCCATGGTAAAGTACTACTAACAAATGATCTAGATACAACATTTATTTACCGAAACTCCAAAGATAGATGGTTCAATAATTCAATTAAACACTTCTTTATAAGCTTACAATTGTTTATAAATGGTAACTTTAATAAACCATCACAGAATTTTAAACAAGCATCAAAGGCGATTTTCAGTGTCAGCATTTATGAAAATTCACCTAATTTAAATCATTTAATCAATTTTCTTTTTTTTTTTTCTTTTTTGAGACGTCTGTCTCTGATTTCTCTATTAACTGGAGCCCTGGGAATATCAGGAATGTCTTTCAGAACCGTCAGACAGAATTCTCCTGGACCTAGAAACCTGAAATCTACTGAAGCTAGATGCCCTCTTACCATCTATTATCTACTTACTTTCTTACTCTCTTTTCTAGGTTTTCTAACTTAAAGAGCATCTTCTTGTTATAGAAATCAGGAAATGAAAAGAAGACACGCTAGATGTTTCCTGTTATCTATTATTTCAACTTTCTAAGTTGTGGATCTGTGGCTTCCTTCTTAACTTCCAGCTTTGAATTTATTTCTAAGAATCATCTGTGTTGTCATTAGGTTTCTTTCTACTAGGCATCAATCATTCTAAAAATCCTATTCATCCTCTAACAACACCCTAAGAGGTTCCTGACTTTCTCTTCTACTTCAGTTTTATTATGAGTTCCTCCTTCCGATATGAGGGGGAGGGGCCCAGAGCGGGGAGAAAGAGTCCCAATCAAGCTCCTCAAGGTCAGCTCCAGTGTGGAGCCTGATGTGGGGCTTGAACTCAGTTCATGACCTGAGCCAAAGTTAAACAATTAACTGAGCCACACAGGTGCTCCTAAGTTCTAGTCATTAAAAAATCAAAAACTAAGACCCAGTACAGAGTGGCTAAGGGGATGGGTAATAATAAAGTGAGATGCGGGAGAAGGGCTTTAGCTCCATCATAATTCCCACCTGCCACTATCCCCAGTGAATTCTCTGAGATGGCTAATTACTATCTTTTCTCAATCACTAAAAGGACTACACAAATGCAGATACAATCCACAATTCTCCTGTAACCCCCACCCCTACCCCAATCAGAGTGCTTCCCAGCTTTTCATATAAAAAATTTAGGGGGGAGCCTGGGGGGCTCAGTCGGTTAAGCGTCAGCTTCGGCTCAGGTCATGATCTCACAGTTCATGGGTTTAAGCCTCGCGTCGGACTCTGTGCTGACAGCCAGCTCAGAGCGTGGAGCCTGCTTCAGATTCTGTACGTCCCCCTCTCTCTGACCCTCCCCTGCTCACGCTGTCTCTCTCTGTCTCTCAAAAAGAAATAAAAAAACATAAAATAAAAATTAAAAAAAAAAGGTTAGGGCATTTTTAGACTTTTCATTCCTTTAGGTGGTATACTGCCCATCAGAATCTGAAATCACAGACTCATACTGGTTATCCAACATGTTTCTTAAAGTCTAGGGCATATATGTCTTTTTAAAGTCCAGAATTATTTTTCCTGTTACTTTTAATATAAATCCAAGACAACATGGTCCCTATAGCTCTAAAAATTTTTTCTCTAATTTGCATATCACTTTTTTTTTTCTGGTCTTAAGTTCAAATATCTTCATAGCTTCCCTTAGCACCTAAAACATGAAATTATATTTTTCCAGATGCTCTGCTTATAAAAAACAAGCTTTCAGAGATCTCGGGTATTTGACTTTTTCCATCATAACTAGTTTGTTTCTGTACTAATATTGTTGCCTTAAATGAAGAAGATTCCATCTTGGGGCACCTAGCTCACCGGCTCAGTCAGTAAACTATGCAACTCTTTTTTTTTTTTTTAATTTTTTAATGTTTTATTTATTTTTGATGCAGAGAGAGAGCATGAGAGGAGGAGGGGCAGAGAGAGAAGGAGACACAGAACTGGAAGCAGGCTAGAGGCTCTGAGCTAGCTGTCAGCACAGAGCCTGACGCGGGGCTCGAACCCACGAACGCGAGATCTGACCTGAGCTGAAGTCGGAGGCTTAACTGACTGAGCCCCCCAGGCGTCCCTTTGCAACTCTTGATCTTGGGGTCATGAGGGTGTTGGGCTTAGAGCTCATTAAAAAAAAAAAAAGATCATCTTTGTTCACACCTTTCAAATATTCTAACCATGTTTCTACAACCAAGTAGTGTATTTCCATAGAGATATCTAATCTTTTTAACTAACAGGTTACCTTCTCTCCACTTCTGTAGCAGCGACAACTACCCATCCACCAAAAAATCCTTTTCCCCTTCTAAGGTTGTCAATAAAAGGCAACCAACCCGGCCAATAACTATTTTTCTTAGCCCTACTTACAACCAATACATGCATATGACTCATTTACATCAACATAATGTAGGAGGAACTGATGTGTGGCAGAGTTTTTAAGAAGCATGGTTGCTAGAGACGTAAGATATAAAGAAAAGGAATCCCTTTATTGCACATATTTTTCTTACTGGTCTTTAACATTCAGCACTCACTGCCAAATCAAATCTGTTTCTCCATCAGACTCCAATACAATGTTTATCTGCATTCATCCTGAGCACTGATGCCACTAGTCTAGCCTGAGGCCTGCCACTCCAAGAAGTCCAGAGTAAGAAACATCTGCTGTTAACTGCATGAGCTTCCAGTGAGGAGCGAGCTATTTGTTGACATTTCTTTTTCCCATGCCCATGGTAAGCAAACTTAGTTGGCAGACTGTTACACTGTCATACATTTTAAAGCATTTAATAAGTGCCTCCTAGGTTCCAAGATGCTTGGGATAACCTCTGTAACCAAAACAAAGATCCCTCCCTACCTTCATGGAGCTTATATTCTAGGGGCAGCCACTCACTCCTATCACTTAGACTTGGCACTACAGTTTAAAACCTATCTGCCAACACACTAATGTAGACTTGATAAACATGGGCAAGGACAGAACTGTTGAAGAGATGTGTGGAGTTGTACTGTAGATATTCAATGCGGGATAATAATGCTACAAAATCAAGCCAGCATTCCTATTAGAAAACAATGCTCCAGCTTATTAAAGAGGACAAAGAGTACATTCTTACATACAACCGAAGAAATAAGAGCAAATCAAAGAAAAAAGGCTTCTAAGGTAGTTAAGGAAATCTTTGTCAATAGAATCTGACACTGTAGTAAATGAGAAGCAAACAGAATTTCCATTTAGAGCTTTCGATGAGACTTTTCATCCAGAAAGTAAAGAATTCATGTAACAATAAGATTCCTAGCAACAAGCCAACATGGAAGAATCCTACAGTTTCCTTCAGAGGGAAGTGAAGCTTTGAATGGTTGTAGAATCTGCACCAAGGTGTAGGAAACTGCCATCTAACTGACAGGGCAAATTAGAAAGTGTACTTTCTGCAGCATGTTTGAAATGTGATGGAGAACCACTCAGACAATGCACACCTTACATGTATTTCTACCAACTCATCTAGGAATAAATGAGTTAATTAGTCAAAAATAAAACCAATGTTGCACAATAGAAGTTTGAGCCAGTTTTGAGTCAGAACTCATATTTGAACATAAACTCAATGCAAGGAAGGGAGACAAGGAAAGAAATGGACTATAAACACATATACTTCATATACACTTTATGAACCCAAACTTACAAAAGAAAAGCATTTGCTATAGTTTGCTGTAATATCCATCTTTTGCCAGCTTTGTTCTTTTGAAGAATTAAATTTAGATTAAAAAGAAAAAAAGAATCTTGACGGCAAAATTATCCAAACACTGTCTCTTTGTTAATCTGGGCTGAACATCTTATTATAAAAAGATAAAGAATGCTTTAGGATCAGTGTATCGGTTTTCCATTACAAAGCCAAACCTACAAAAGGAAAGCATTTGCTATAGTTTAGTGTAATAACCCATCTCTTTCAGCTCATATATGACCTTGATTCCTATTATGAAATGTGTACTAGAAAGCTACTTCAATTAAAAAGAAAAGTATACGTGGTTGAAAATTCTCAGCCCCAACACAAACATACAGTTTAAGGGAGAAGGAAAAAGATAAGAATTCCCCCTTTCCATAACTGCTCTTTATCCCTAAGGGAGTTGTTTTATAAGGAACAGGCTTACTGTCAGATAAATTCCATTTTAGTCACCACTAGTCTTTTTTTTTTAACATTTTAATTTTTATTATTAATAGTTTATTGCCAAGTTGATTTCCATATAAAACCCAGTGCTCTTCCCCACAAGTGCCCTCCTCCATGACCATCCCCCCATCCCCTTTCCTCCTCCCTCCTCAGTTTGTTTTTAGTATTCAAGGTGTCTCAAGATTTGCCTCCCTCCCTCTCCTTAACTTTCTTTTCTCCCCTTCCCCTTCCCATGGTCCCTTGTTAGATTTCTCCTGTTAGACCTATGAGTGAAAACATGTAGTCACCACTAGTCTTGTGACCTCAGCCAATCACATATACTTTCTGATTCTCAGTTTCTTCACATGTAATAAACACCTATCTCATTCACAATTTTTCTGTGTATTCTGAAAACGCATTTCAAATCTGTAACTGTGATAATGCATATGAACTACACATGTAGCATAGCATCTGCCATAAAACAGGCTTTCTCCCTTCCTTACACATTGCCTATAAGGAGTAAATGGGTGGGAAACAGAAATAAAGGGCAAAAAAAGAAGAAATTATAAACTTCCACATTACATCCACTCTTCATTTTCCCAAGCCCTTTTCTAATTTCCTCATTTTTGTTTCTCATTTCCAATCTTTTGAAGCTTTCTCATTCTTCACACTGTCCTATAGGGATAGACGAGGCAGGCTTAGAGTGCCTAGAGCAAGCAGTTGGGAGAAAGTAGGAACATCCAGTACTTAAATTCAACTTAAGAGCAAGACTTTACCGGGAGTCTTCACTTTATCCTAATATGAAACTCCTAACAGAGTGATTTTTAAATGGCAAAGAGCTGGGAAGGTGGGGAGGGAGAGTGAATGGCACTGGGTTCATTCCCTGTACAATCAGAATATTTAGTAAGCCACATATTTCATATGTTCAAAGAGCTCAGATTTAAGAAAACAAACAAAACCTGAAAATCAATCAGAATACATTTACCAATGAAACAATATAATATCTGTTTGTTACACGTTTATAAACTCTAATGGTCTACCTAGAAATCTAACCAAAAAGGTTAACCTTCCAGAAAGAACTTTTTCTGGGCAAAGATTTTGATTTTCAAAGACCTAACTGACAAACTTTGGGAACACAATCTACTTATAACTTCAGTGGCTTCCCTCCCCCTTTTTACAACATCTTTTTTGCAAACTTTAAAAAGCTAACCATTTCCTAATGCCAATGCTTACTTTTTTCTAACTAGTAGCTGTGTTAAAGAAAAACATCCAGAACAATTACTATGTGTTTTTGTCAATTAAAAAAATTAAATGTTTCAACGTTAGTGGCTATTTTCCTACTAAAATGTGGCAAAGTTCTCATCCAAATAGTCATGATTACCTGTTAACTACATCACATCTATGTGCTTCAATTACTAGTCCTTATCTTCCTCATTTTACTGCAAAATAAATTGGAAATGTTTTTTAAAGGACTTATTTTCAAACGTGCCTTTTGACAGTAAAACTTCTGTATCAGTGTTGTGGAAATGGCATATGTGTCACACATATCTGTAATAAACTGACTACAAAACCAAATCAAGTCTTCCTGCCTAGAAAATTAAATCAGTTTACTTGAAGCTAAAAGCATCCAATGCATAGGGATTCATTAACGTTTCAGATGTATCACACACGAATATTACCAAAACCCAGAGAAGTGTTACCCTGGATTATCACACTAAAAAGATCTACCAGTCTACAAAATTTACAACAGTCTCATAATCATAGCCAGTCCCAACCAACTGTGAATTCCTAAAAGGCAGCAGTCAGGCTGCAATCATTTCTGTACCACCAAAACCGGCATAGTATTTGTTACACCACAGGTTTAATGAATGTCCACTTAATGAGACAATACTACATTTCCTAGGGAAAAGTCCAGTGATAAATCTATGAGTCAGTTTTTTACTATGACCTTTACTTACCTGCTATCTAATTTTATTTCAAATGCTAGATATTCTGAAAAGTTTCCTTAACGTTTTCAATATGAAAACCTCAACTGTAACAGAGCCACACAATTCTATAAGGCTGAAAGGATATTAGAAACAATCTGGCCCCACTGCCTCCTGTTTCAAATGGTGAAACCGAAGTGCAAGGAATTTACTGAACTGACCAAGGCCACATAGCACTTTATTATCAAAAGTGGCATTTGAAGGGGCACCTGGGTGGCTCAGTCGGTTAAGCCTCTGACTTCGGCTTAGGTCAGATCTCACATTTGTGGGTTCAAGCCCCGTGTCAGGCTCTGTGCTGACAGCTAGCTCAGAGCCTGGAGCCTGTTTCCGGTTCTGTCTCCTTCTCTCTCTGCCCCTCCCCCTCTCATGCTCTGTCTCTCTCTGAATCAAAAATAAATAAAACATTAAAAAAAAACTTTTAAAAAAAGTGGCATTGAAATCCAGATGGCCTTTACCTTTTAGTCCTTTCCTTACTACACAATGTTGCCTTCTTTGCTCCTTTTCAAATAACTGACAGTTCATTATTTTTTTCATATTAATTTTTTGAGAGAAAGGAAGAACATGCACATGCAAGTGGGGGAGGGGCAGAGAGAGAAAGAGATAAAGAATCTCAAGCAGGCTATGCATGGTCAGCACAGAGTCTAATGCGCGGTTTGAACTCACAAACTGAGACATGCCCTGAGCCAAAATCAAGAGTTGGATTCTTATCCAACTGAGCCACAAAGGAGCCTGTGACAGTTATTATTTTAAAAATGCCCTTATCTGTAAAATACTAATTGCCTGAGAGAAAATGTAAGAAATAAACTTGGCATAGGACAATTTTAAGTATTCAATTTAAAAAAAGACACCAACTTTCTCCACTTCGCTCCCATTTCTACCTAATGCTAACAAACTGCAAGCTATATTAAAAAATCAGAGAAGTGACTAGCCTTCATCATTAAATAAAAGCTAGAGTTTAATACTGCTAGGAACAGGGGCGCCTGGGTGGCTCAGTCGGTTAAGCCTCTGGCTTCGGCTCAGGTCAGATCTCACGTTCGTGGGTTCGAGCCCAGCGTCAGGCTCTGTGCTGACAGCTAGCTCAGAGCCTGGAGCCTGCTTCCGGTTCTGTGTCTCCTTCTCTCTCTGCCCCTCCCCCTCTCATGCTCTTCTCTCTCTCTGTATTAAAAATAAATAAAACATTAAAAAAAAATTAAAAAAAAATACTGCTAGGAACATAGACTGAAACCAGACAACTTTTAAGTTTTAGTGGTCAGATCTTTCCTCTCAGTACTTCCTGTCTTCGCCCACACCCCCAATAGCAGCAGACAAATCCTATAAACTATGCATTCGTTCACATGCATTACAGCAAGAAAATCAGGAGTTTTTTCTTTTTGTCCTTGGAAGATATGTACGTAAATCATTATTATAATATTGACCATGTCTAGTAACATGATACGATGCCAAATGTATTTTAGAAAAATCTAGGTTTTCTTTTTTCTTCCCCTGGTGGATAGCTTGGGCTTTCTACATTCACTAAAATGGTAAAAAAACATTTCTTTAAAATAAACCTTATTAAAGGCTAGTTTAACTTCAACTACAGAGAGTTTCCAGTTTATCAGAAATATCAAATTGACCTTCAAATTCACATTTGCAAGTATTTATAAACTGTTTTATAAATCATTTTCTAAAACAAAACTTTGAGGGAAATACATGAAGCATTTGTTATAACATTAGTGTATGAAAAAGCACTGTTTTATAAAATTTTAGTAGAGATAGGTCTTAAAAATGTGTGTAGAAAAAGTGTGTATATATAGTCATAAATACCACAGAACCATATCTCTGTATACAATTGAAAATTTATGAAGCATTTATTCTATTAGAAACTGTTCTCAAAGATTCATATAAAACAAGTTCCTTGCCATAGTGAGTATGAAATCAAATATATCAGAGTTGTGGAAATAAGTAATTATAATGTAAGGAAAACGTGCTTTCATGCTGGAATTTTGTGGGAGCACAAAGACGGGAGCCACTACGCTAGTGTTTTGCTAAGTACATGCCACAGTGACATTGTGTATTTGTTCACTTTCAAGAGTACAGTCTTCAGTAACTCTTCCTTCTGGTGATACAACTTTGCTGATTCTCTCAATGCTCCCTAATACCCATCCCAAATTAGCTAACCCCAACCATCAAGTTCCAAAGCCAGAATTAGAACTGGCAAAAGAAACCGTTTCTGTAGAATTTTCTGACAGTCATGGTAAAAGAGAGGACAAGATGCTGCTGCTCTTTGCCTAGCATGTTTATAAAGTGAGCAACATTTCAGAAGCAGCAAAATCTGCCTATGGCATCTGTCAGTCTGGGGCTTGTCATAATATAGCTGATAACATATCTGTGTTTGTTGATGTCCATCTTTTCATAACCCAGAAATACGGAAAGAACAACAGAACAAAGAATCTAGGGTCTTGCAAAATTCAGGCAGACACAGGGGATCTACCATGTACAACTAGTTCTAGAAATAATCTCTCCGGAAGGTCTTCCACTTCCTGGGAGAAAGTAGGATGTCCAAAGAACGTACATAAAAGCTCTCCTGCCAACAGCCAAACAGTAATAGCTGCAGCACTTCTAAGTGACACAGTTTAAAGCAGCAGGGGGTATATGTTATAAACTTCAAGGAACCTGCAGTCACAAATATACACTCAAACAAGGGAAACTGAGAGGCACTGCTATACGGAGCACGAAGGCTTGAAATTCAGTCCATCAGTATTATCCTGTACTTTGAAATTATAAGATTCTCGCTCTTTTCTGGAGTGAGCTTCAAGATTTTAAAGAGGAACATCAGGTAAACTCACTCCAGACCAGGATATGTTGCCATCAAGTCTGCGAGTTCCAAGACAACAGTAGTGCTGCCGCAGCCAACAATTCCTTGGCATAGAGACATGTTAAAATGATACTGGCAGCAGCACAGGCTCTTCTCTTTCATCCTCTGCTGTTACTATAGCTCCTTTTGCTAAATCTGCCTCTGAGTTTAGACAGGAGCTGGATGGTTCATAATCACCCAGCAGCTGCAGCTGAGCAATACTCAGCCTAATTGTGGCGCTGGAGCAGCTGAGAGGAAGAAAAGCGATAATACATACCCTACCATAGCCACACACAAACTGCTGTACACATTACCAATAAGATACCAAGATACTTTAATAGGAGCATATTTCCTTTAAAGAAAAGCTGTTGTACTTCCCTGGAAGAACTCTGGATTTGTATTACAGATCTGTTAAAATGTGTGTGTACTGAAGGTGACCTAAGCCATGTAGAGCAGTGAACAATGGAAGATCTTAACTAAAACTTCCTGTAAATATTCATGTAACAAAGCCAGTGCCACAAACATCACCTTTGTAACGACTGAAGTTCCTGTGATATAAGAAACTGATAGATGTGATCTCTTTAACTCTACATGACAACAGTGCAAACCACAAAGCAATGAAATCAACAACTAAAACAGTGAGCCATTACGTAAAGCAAGTAGCATAATATAATCATTCTGAGCATTTTTGAAACTCCAACACCATACCGTCATTTTCTTTCATGAAACAAAACATACTCTTCCGTTAGGTGCCATATGGCACATCTTCATAAAGCTTAAGTACACGAAAACTTAGTTTATGCTGAGAATTTCATGACATCGTTAAGAGTATCAAAGCTAAGGCATAAATTACTGATCTAAGGAATTACTGTTACAGAAAACAGGAAATGATTAAAAGTCAAGATATATTACTTTGATGTGATAGTTTTGCCATTTACAAAACTTTATGACAAATAAGTTACATTATATATTTGATGACAGAATAGTATCCATTAGTTTAATAAACATTTGGTTACCTACTATTTACCACTTATATAAGCTAAAGAGGATTTAAAATTAGTAAAATCTGGTTTCTTCCCACAAAATATTAACATAATTAACATGTTATTTATATGTCAAAGTAGTTACTACCTAGCTGGAATATGACAATTATGATTTAATAAGCTAATTCTGTTTGCAAAGGGCAGCTCCAGTAGTGCTCCAAAGCTGGTCACTAAACGTTAACTGTTTCATCCGAGCCCCTTTTATCGTGTATAACACTCAGCCTCCTTAAAAAAAAAAGTTTTATGTAAACTAAAACATACAGAAAAGCACACAGAAGAAATAAATGTATGGATCAGGGAATAACTGAGGCCGACACCCTTGCACCCACCACCAGGTTAAAACTTTGTCACCACTTTAGAAGCTGGGCCCCAATCTCAACAATCTCCCTTCTCCCATATCTTTACTTTTATAGAAATCGTTTCCTTGCAAGGTGGTGTTTTTTTAATATAGTTTGCATTCCCAGACAGCAAAGCTTAGTATAACCGCTTTCAAATTTTTTGACATTAGGCTTTTGAATTGAAGTATAATTGGAATATACAATATCCTTACTAGTTTCAATTGTACATCATAATGATTTGATATTTTTATACAGTATGAAACAATCCCCCCTCCATAAGTCTAGTTACCATTTGTCACCATATAAAATTATTATATTACTGACTATATACTCTACGCTGTACCTTACATTCCCATGACTTATTTTGTAACTAGAAGTTTGTATCTTCCAATACACTAGCCTGAGAGTTAAATATGTTTATAAAGTAAAATTACTCATGTTAACAAATTATTTACTGCCTACAAGGATGCAGATTTGGACTTTATATAAACAAATCGTACACCAAGGGCTGGTAATATTTCACTTACACTGGACCACTGCTTATTAGAATACTTATTCTTTAGCATTACATATCATGAAGGAGATTTATTTGCATGGATGTTAATTTTCAGCTTGTGAATTTCCTGAATTAAAAAAAAAAAACTTAAGCCCTGTATTAATATTATACGTCAGCCATAAGACAAATTCCACCGATCCCAGGAAGACAGGTCAAAGCCGTAATTTCACTTTCGGTTGAATAGAAAGGAGTCAATTTTGTGGTTTATGAAGTCAGCAAAAACATACTGCAAAATTAAAGCTACTATAATATGATGGTAGTTTCAGCAAAGTACGTATTTTAAGAGTCCTTTTATCTTTTATTCTGAAAACATGTATATGAACTGTCTTGTATTCAGATTCAGATCAAAGGTTAACTGTTCTGTTTTTCAAATTCAGGACCCTATGAATTGTCAACCAGCATTCAAAATCTCCAATGAGCTTTATTTAGGTAATGTCCAAAATTTAAAATAAACTTCCGTAAGTCAACTATGACAGAGGTCTCACATATTAGCAAAACAAAACATATGTATGGCTTAATGAAATACAACTTTCTTACCGAATATATGAAAATCCTATATGATCCACACAAGATCCTCATTCTATCACAAGATGGTCCTTTATTAACCTCCCATCAAGACGATTTCTGTCCACTGTGTGCTACTGCCCTAGTTATTAGATTTACCAGGTTCTATGCGGTAAGTGCATACAGTCACATGAACACATTTAGTAATATTTTCCTCAGTATGTAACTTAACTTTAGAAATTTAACAGGATGCTTTGAATATACTCAGAATTATCGAGATACTTTTAGCACTGTACTCCTACAGGTACAAGGACACAAATATACTACAATCATATATGCATGTACATGTGAAACCATGTATGTGAAAGCACACCATGAAACACTTATACATAATGCATGAACATAAAGTTGTGATTTCATGGACTTCTCATTTCTTTATATTAATAATTTACAAATAGACCGCATGTTATGCCATGCCTATTAATTACGCAGCAAATAACTGAACCAAACCCTACGCTGTGTCCCACTCACTACAAAACAAAAATTAAAGGAGTCTCTCCACAGGACTTGATTTTCCACTCCCCACAAAACACAAATTAAAGCAATCCCTACATCGGACTTGATTTTCCACTGAACTGCAGAACAAAAATTAAAGAAGTCCTTACATCGGACTTGGTTTCCGAAGAGCTTCTTTAAAAGAACGCTGCCCCATGCCCAATGAAGCAAAAGCTGGAAGCAATTATCAAGAAGAAAAACACACTTTAAAACAAAATTTTCTGTAGCATGCGGACAGAGAACCAAACCAAATGGGAGACAGTGTCATAATACTGTAATAGTGGATGCGAAATGGAATACTTCCCAACCCCCAACCCAAAACAAAGGAAAACTTTAACATGTTGCGGTTTTCAATCAAACCAAGTCAAGCGAGAGGCTCACCACTCGCTCTCCCCCCCCCCCCACGTCCGCTCTCCCGGCACAGTTGCCACCCGGCATCAGCTACCGTGCAGACCCTCAAAGGTCCGGGACCGAAAGGGGCCGCTACCCTCCGCCTTTACTCAGGCAGAGTGAGCCAAAATTAACCTAGCCCCTAGGCAGGGGTGGGAGGTTCCCTACTGCTCCAAGGACCTTAAGTCAGACTTGGGCGGGACCGGGAAGGACTGGACGGGGCGGAGACCAAGTCAGGGTGCGAGCAGGTAGCGCCGGGAAGGAGACACGCCCGCCGGTCGAGCTGGGTCGGGGGAGGGGAGAAGTTTCTCCCCAACTTCCCGACTCGGAGCCTGAGGGGGCGGGGAGCGCGGGCGCCTTCGGGCGCTGGGGCCTAGCGCTGCCCGGGCCGGGGTCGGCCGCCTCACCCAGCGGGGCCCCGCCGGGTCCTTACCTGCCGTCCAGCCGGGCTCGCA
>NC_043713.1:49442464-49448059 GCF_006229205.1 Suricata suricatta
GAGTCACTCATCCGGACCCAACATGGCGGCGGGGTCCGGGGTGGACTCCCGAGGAGGCGCAGGCTGAGGGGGCGTGAGGAGGAGGTGCTTCTTGCACGCGGAGAGCGGACTCACAGCGCCCCCTCCCCTTCCGCGGACCCTTCGGCCGCGCACTCAACCGCCCCGGGAGGTGGAGTGAGGGGCACCGCTTCCGCCCCCTCAGCCTTTTCTCAGTTCCCTTCGCCCAGCTCTAGTCCTGGCGAAGGCTTCGGGGTTTTGTTTGTTTTTGTGGGGAGGACAGGGTTGAGTTATTTTGGTTGACCGTTTGCTTTTTAGTACTGTGCTTCCGCACTCTTTTGTCACTGATAGTAAAATCTCAGCCCAATCGAGTGAGCCGGGGTGGGGAGGGGGCGCGTTACTAACTCTCTTCACCCTCCTGATCGCCGTCCAAAAACGCTCGCGTCTGGCCTTCTCCCGAGCCAAGGATCCTGTCCCAACCCCTGGAGCTTCCTGTTGACTGTTGGTCGAACCAGCCTTGCCGGGAGGGGGAACCGAAGCCAGGTTCTCTTGGCGACTCTCCCAGTAATGGTGACCTTGGCTTATCTGGGGACAGTATTCTTTTATGATCCCGGCAACTTCCCACTAAGGTACGGGTAATAGTATCCTGTTTGACAACTGTGGAAACTGAGGCTGCGACTCCGCAAGTGGAGCACAGTGGAACTAGAATTCTGCGAATCCAAATGCAGGCACCTTTCCGGTCTGCCTTGTCGCCAGTCGCCGAGGGAGAAGGGAGAGGATCCAGAGAAGGAACTGGGATAAAGATGAGGGTTAGTGTCGGACCGTGCTGAATCTTGAGGCTCTTCTGCTAAAATCACTTCTGCCCTATAAAACTTGTAGATTAACTTCCTCTCTGTATTTCCTCCTTGGAGGGGTTATCAGAACTATTAATGTGGGTCTGTTGGTTTCCTTTGTGGTTTTCAGCAAAATTCAGAATTTTCTTTGACAAATACGAAATGGTACAATCATATGTGTCAGTATTCTGGTATTCTAGGAACTTAGGAAATGCATATAAAGGTTTGAAAGTCTTTTTTTTCCAGCTAAGTGAATTAAAGGCAGGGATAGGCATTCAGATTAACAAAAAGGTACACCTAATATGGCATTGTACTTTATTTGATTTAGCTACTGACACTTCATTTGTTCTTAACCGTGTTTGGGATTAAACATTTTTATGTAGATTTATATTGTTTTTTTTAACTAGAAAAATTTTGAGCTCTTACTTTCCTAAACTTCTAGATTAAATGCAGATAATACTTTTGTTGTCCTAAGCACTCAGCCTCAAAAATCTAACTCTAAAATACTATTGCACTCTACTATAAGGGATGAGGTGACTTAGAAGATGCTCTGTATGGAGTTTTAAAGGTGGGAAAAGATGTCAAACCCCCCTACATGTTATATTAACTTATCAGTGAGTCTCCTATTCACCCTCATTTTGATTCTTTTTGTTACCTCATTGCCTGTTTTCTCTTTTGGAATATTAATCTACATTGTCAAGTTTTAGTCTGTAAATATACTGGAGACTTCAGTCTTGTTTAGACTCAATGGCTCACTTATTTCCAAGAATATTTTAAAATACCACAAACCAAAACCAACAACAAAACACCAACCAAAAAACCACCACAACCACCACCAACAAAAGTAAGAAAGAGAATCTCTAAAGCCTTGATGAGTTTGGTACAGTAGAAATCACTTTTAAGTGCAAATCTGCTCATTCAAGATAGAGACAAATGATAGGGGACCCCTGTCTCCCTCCCACACAGCACCGAGGTCTGGCGTGTATGTATGAAGGAGTGATAAGGGACCTAAGTCTTGGAATCCCTGGGAGAGTCTGCTGGTTTAGGAAGCTAGGGGAATGCTTGAAACAGAAGGAATGACATATGTTACGTCCGTACAGAAGTTAAATGTATCATTTATTCAAGTTTATTAATGCTTATTGAATGTTTTGACTGACTGAAAGTTAAAAAGTTCAAGGTTTAGGGGGCACATTTGATCTCACCCTAGATCATGTGATTTTGTCAGAAAATGTTTGTGTTTAGGATAAATTTCCTAAACACTTCCATCATAGCCTGTGATGATGATTTTCTTTTCCTGGTAACTAGAAAGCCTGCAGTCCTACACCGGGTGTATGCACTGGTCTCTGCTCTCTAATTACCATCCCACTAGGAGCCTTCACCCCCCTCCCCCCTCCCCGCTTTCTCCTGGACTCCTGCTAATCACTGAAAGCCTGGATCTTCTCATGTCCACTCCATGCCTGAAGTTGTCTACGCCACTTTAGCCTGTCCAAAACTGTCCCTAAGTCCAATTAGGAAGACTATGAGGATCCATCTAAACAAAGATCTGGAAAATCAGGCAAATGGGAAGTATTCATCATTGAATGTTAGGTTCATTGTGCCAAATTTCTCCTGATGCCTTCACTGTGTCAATGATTGGTGCTTACTTCTCATTTGGACAAGGTCTAAGAGAACCAATTCATTGGATGTGTAAGGATATATCCTGTAATGAATAGATGTAACAAATACCAATCTTATATAAAACTCAGCAAATCTAGCTCATCTTTTTGCTCTGTTTTGTTCTTTCCAACTTCTAAACTTCTTGATTACCTGGCCTAAAATACTAGAATTATACCTTGTGCCTGCTGTGCCTCCCCAGCTCCTGGACTAATTTTTGGAAGTTTAGTCTTTGGATTGAATCTACTTTGGGGTTTGTTTCTTTAATTTATGTTCTTTCTAGTGCTTCTGCAAGTTGGTCCCAGGCCTGTTACATCTAGCAAAAACTCCCTAATTTCTGCTCTAGCTCCTCCTGGTACCCACTCTATCTACTCCTGGTACCTTTACCTATAACTTTAAACACACAGCACTTCCTGAGTTGGATGGCACATGGAATCTTCTCACGTGACCTCTGCCTAGCCGAATATAGCATGAGGCAGAAACCTTTTGAGGGTATCTTTTTTTTTTTTTTAAGTTTACTTATATTGAAAAGCAGAAAGAGGGGATGGAGAGAGAATCCCAAGCAAGCTCTGCACTGCCAGCACAGAGCCCTAACCAGGACTGGAACCCACGAACCATGAGATCATGATCTGAGCTGAAATCAAGAGTAGGACCCTTAACTGACTGAGCCATCCAGGCGCCGCTTGATGTTATTGGTTAACTCAAGTTCCTTTTCTCTGAGAACAAATCCTCTACCAATAACCCTGTGATCCAAGTACCGCTACTCACAATCTTCAGCCTGGAATTTGGAATTTTGAGGGAGGGACACAAAGGTAACCCAGCAATTATTGATAGTGGCTGTGGTGTTGAGGCTTCAGTGGCAGAGGATTCATGTCTAGGGGAAGGGGAGTCCAGTAGCAGTAGGCAAGTGTCTAGTGCTGATGGTGCCTGCATCTTAAGCAGACCATCCCTAAGTCAGGACCTGGACCCTGATGCACCTTTCTTGGCTCCTGTCTGAGTATGCCTCACCAATCTTCCTGTTCCTTCTCTGAACTTCCAAAATTAAAATCTCTTTCTGCTTAAATTAAGTACAGACTTCTGTTCTTTGCAAATGAAAACCACTACTGAGTTCCTCCTACTTCTTTGTGCTACTGACAGGAAACTCAAGCGCTGTAAGACAAGCATCTCCTGTCTCATGCACATAGTGGGGGTGGGCAAGAGATGGGGGCACTTGTTTTCAGAGAGAGAAAGAGGTAGATAGATGCATGGCGAAGGGCAGGAATAGGATAGTATAGGGGCCCAATGCTGACTGTAGCTGCCTTAAGCTACATGGAAGAGCACAAACCTAGAATATACCTGGCAAATGAGTCTCTCTCCTGCAGGCCCAGGGCAGTCTTTGTTCTTAGATCACAGCATAGTACAGACTCTTCTTCCCAGAGCACTAACTCCCATCCTCTAAATCTTCAACAACAATTCAGGCAGCAAACACCCGAAATTAGTGTTAAATGTTAAAACTCATTTGATATCTCTGTCCTACAGGCTTGTAATTTCCTCCCAAGATCTATATTTGCAATATCTGTAGCCATTACCAAACGTTTGGCCTTTACTTTTCTGGTACATTAAGCTAGTGTGTGGTCATATTGGGTCAGTGTCTCTGACATTGGGTTTAAGCACTACTAAAACTGCTACCAGATTGCTACATCCTGGAAATCTTTACAAATGGGTTATGAAAAGTAGAACATAACTTTGCTTGAAGGCAAGAAGTTAAAGTTAGAATGTTTACCTACATCAAAGGTTTGGAAAATAAACTATAAATCAGGCATGCTCTTATCTTTTAAGTTAACTGACATCAGATTATAAAACATAAAGGGCTGGTTATTTAGGGACTTGTTATTGTTCAATATTTTACAAGCTAACATTGTGCTTGGCATTAAAATCATGTTGAGAATAAATCTATGTTTTTGAAAACCTTTAATGTCCCTTTTAAAACTAAATCTTTGGGGCACCTGGGTGGCTCAGTCGGTTGAGCATCTGGCTTTGGCTCAGATCATGATCTGAGCCCGCTTCGGGCTCTGTGCTGACAGCTAGAGCCTGGACCCTGCTTCAGATTCTGTGTGTCCTCTCTCTGATCCTCCCCTGCTCACGCTGTTTCTGTCTCTTAAAAAAAAAAAAAAAACATTAAAACATTTCACATTTGTGAAAAGTAAATTAAATCTGAGCAAATTAAAAATCTGACTGGATTTTATTATGTAATATAAACCACAATGCATTTAATCATTTAGTAAAGAGTATTGACAGTCCTTTTGATCTGTGTATAAATAGGCTTTTGAGTACTTTAAATAACGACTTAATTTTTCTTCTTTCTAAGGGAATAACATAGGCAACAAGTTCTATGTTTTGGTGAAATGTGAATGAGAGGATGAGATTGGCAATGCAGATCCCAGGATTGATAAAAACAACAAGGGCTATCTTTCATTATGCCCTCACCCATATGTAGGCTAAGTGCTTTGCCTGGACCATTCTCTGGATCCTCAGAGTCACCCTGGAGTTTGGTAGTGGTGTCCCTGATTACAGGTTGGATTCTTCCACTTTGGAGAGGTTAAGCAGCACACAGCTAATAAGAGGAAAGTTTCCAGGGGCGCCTGGGTGGCTCAGTCGGTTGGGCGTCCGACTTCGGCTCAGGTCAGATCTCACATTCGTGGGTTCGGGCCCGCATCGGGCTCTGTGCTGACAGCCAGCTCAGAGCCTGGAGCCTGCTTCCGGTTCTGTGTCTTTTTCTCTCTGCCCTTCCCCCTCACAAGCTCTGTCTCTCTCTGTATCAAAAATAAATAAAAACATTAAAAATAAAAAAGAGGAAAGTTTCCAAAATGTATTCTACTAAAAGTCTTTGTGATTTCAAAAAGGAAGTTATTTTCAAATGTTATTTTTTTTCCATAATATTTTATTGTCAAATTGTTTTCCATACAACACCCAGTGCTCTTCCCCTCAAGTGCCCTCCACCATCACCACCACCTGTCTTCCCCCCTCCCCCCTACCCCCCAACCCTCAGTTCATTCTCAGCATTCAATAGTCTCTCAAGTTCTGCATCCCTCTCTCTCCCCAACTCTCTCTCCCTCCTCCGTTCCCCCTGGTT
>NC_043713.1:49448159-49508512 GCF_006229205.1 Suricata suricatta
TATGTGTCTGTAGGCCATTTGGATGTCCTCTTTGGAGAAGTGTCTGTTCATATCTTCTGCCCATTTCTTCACTGGATTATTTGTTTTGTGATTTTGAAGTTTGGTGAGTTCCTTGTACATTTTCGATATTAGCCCTTTATCTGATATCAAATGTTATTTTAATGACCATGAAAACAATTTATGTTTTCAGATTCTGGAATAACTAAATTAGCAAATTGTATAAATATGAATCTAAATTGTTTTTAATGTTTACTTTTGAGAGAGAGTGACAGAGTGCCAGTGGGGGAGGGGCAGAAAGAATCCAAAGCAGGCTCCAGGCTCTGAGCTGTCAACACAGAGCCCGACGTGGGGCTTGAACCCACAGACTCTGAGATCGTGACCTAAGCTGAAGTCAGGTGCTTAACTGACTGAACCACCCAGGTACCCCAAGAGGAATCTATAAATAAGAAATGTGGAATTCTATAGATTTGTAGGAATTCTTTATCATTTTATATCCCAAAGAAATAGTTGGGGGGAAACTGAAAAAGATGTATGAGACTAGCCTAAAAAGAATGAATTCAATTTAGAAAAAAAACCAACATACAGTGAGTATACCTTTCTGGAGATTAGCATTTGGCATCTATCGTCAGTTTTCTGGTGGCATCTCCCCTAAATCATGGTCTTCAGACAGAGAACCAAATGTCTGACAAATGACTGCATGTATAGCATAATTACCTTGCCAAATACAAAATATCTATGTTAAGGTTTACACTTTAACCTGCCAGAGCTAGGTGAGTATAGTTAAGTCTTCCATGTAATCACAACTCAGTGATTAGAGTTAGTAAATAGTTAATTACCCAATACTATTTAATGTTTTTAAAATCAGCTCATTCATTCATAAAGCATTTGTACAATATCTACTGATAAATTCTGTATATTTTAGTTCATATTGTATCTTAAAAGATATCAGGACTTTATTAACTTGGAGAACTAAAGCTTAATGGTAGGGTATTTTCTTTGTGTCTAAATCCAAGGAATGTAATATTAATAGATTTTCAAAGCTTTTATTAGGATTTTTTTGGGAGAAGAAGGAATTAATATCCTATCAAATTTAATTTAACATACATTGGTTTTTTTGGAAATTTTCATTAGTGAGTAAAAATTTGTTTTTACTATTTATACCTAACTTGATTTAAAATTATTTTGAATTTTGCTTAAAAGAACTAGCTACTGTATTTCTAAAATTATTTTTTGGTTTTATTGTCATTATCATCATTTTCATTTCTTTATAATGGACTAATATACAATTTCACATTTTTTGAGTCCTGAGTTCTGATCATTAATTTTCATGTCCTTATGACAAGTGTGTTTACTAAAGACTCAACAACCATGCACTCAAGAACCAAAAAGTATACAATGACTCACACTTTAGAGAACACTATTTAAATAATTCAAAAGTGACTAAACTAGAGATTTTTCTTTTAGAGACCTGGTAATTTTGGCATAAAATAGAAAACTGGCACTCATGTTCACTTTATGTGAAATTAATTCCAACAAGTTAAAATAGAAGCAAAGCTGGAGACCAGTGGATATTTTAAAACCAGACTAGAAATTTTGGGTTATATTATGATAAGGCACTTTTAAAATTTATTTGAACTCCTGTTCAAGAAAATATGTAGATTCTCCTTAGACCTCTTAAGGACTTATTGTCTAGTTGTGAATTTTATTTGAAAACCTTGAAATAGAAAAAAAAAAATCCTCCTTCTGTAAAAGGCTCCAAGTCTTACATACTCTCTCTAAAAGTCACTAGTCTCATTTCCTTTGAGATGATGAGCTATACGTCAAGAAAACAAAACACTTCCTGAGTCTGTTTAGAAACTTAGGATCTGTTCCTAAGTGTCTGTCATGTGTCCTCAAGAATCTGGTAGATATTAAAATAAAAAATAGAAATTTATATAAAATTTTAAGATGGTTTAGGACCCAGAATCATACAAAGTCTTCACAAGTATTTGATAAATGTGGTCATTTAGACATATAAACACTTATTAAATTTTACTTACCTTAAGACAATCCATTGGAAATCCATATAAAGCTTTGACAGTGGAAAGATCTTTGGTCTGCAAGTAAATATTAATTCTGGTTTCACTGCTAATGGGTATGGGATTTCTTTCAGGATTATGAAAATATTCTGGAATTGGACAGTGATAATGGTTGAACAACTCTATGAATATACTAAAAGCCACTGAATTGTACATTTTGAAGGGTGAATTTTATGGTATGTAAATTATTTCTCAACTTGAAAAATTCTGGTTCTAGAATCTTTTTTCCTCAACTTTATTGATATATAGTTGACATATGACATTAAATAAGTTTAAAGTATACACTATGATTTGATATATATTAATCTATTGTGAAATTATTACCATAAAATGGTTAGTTAGCATATCCATCACCACTTATGCTACATAGAATTGATCAAAAGAATAAAGTACATAATAAGGAAATGAACACTATGTAACTAACTTCCAATGGAAACAATAGAATACTAGGACCACTGATTGTCCATCTGAAGAAGGCAAATCTGCATAGAAAATTTTGTGTACCCTTATTGGCCACATATCTAATTTTGTGAATTGTCCTGAATCAACTTTGCATTTAGGTGTGATTGTTCTTTTCTTTATGAATTTGTAAATATTCTTTTCAAATATTTTGAATATCTGAATTCCTTATTTTTCATAAACAATGGCAACATTTCCCCCAAGTTTTCATGTGCCATTTATTTTTATTTGTGGATTTTCTTTTAATATGGAGAAACTGAATTTTTTCAAGGGGCGCCTGGGTGGCTCAGTCGGTTAACTGTCCGACGTCAGCTCAGGTCATGATCTTACGGTTCGTGGGTTCGAGCCCCGCGTCATGTCAGGCTCTGTGCTGACCACTAGCTCAGAGCCTAGAGCCTGTCTTCAGATCCTGTGACTCCTTCTCTCTCTGACCCTCCCCTGCTCACGCTCTCTCTCTCTCTCTCTCTCTCTCTCTCTCTCTGTCTCTCTCTCTCTCAAAAATAAATAAAAACATTAAAAAAAGACATTTTTAATAAAAAATATTTTTAAGTTAATTCATTTTGAGAGAGAAAGAGAGAGAGAGAGAGAGAGAGAGAGAGAGAGAGAGAGAGAGAGAGAGGGGGAGGGAATCCCCAGCAGGCTCCACACCATCAGCAGAGAGCCCAATGTGGGACTTGAACTCATGAACTGTGAGATCATGACCTGAACGGAAAACATGGACACTCAACAGACTGAGCCCCCTGGATGCCCCAAAATTGAAAAATATTTTAACTGATTTATCAATCTTTCTTTTTGGTTTCCTCTAAGTCTTAACATTTCCTTTCTAATCCTAAAATTATATATTTTTCTACTATTTTTGTGATTTCCCTTTAAACAAATTTAGTGCATTTGAATGTGTTTCATATTGTTGTAGAATTGGAAGTAGTGATCTAATTTTTCTCTTTTTCCAAAGAGATTGTCAGTTGTCCCCATATTTTCTTCTTTCCACTGGAAATTAAATTTATTTCTTTTTCTTGCCTAATTGCTCTGACTAGGACTTCTAGTACTATGTAGAATAGGAGTTGTGAGCGTGGGCACTTCTGTTTTATTATTAATTTTAGAAGAAAAGCTTTCAGCTTTTCATCATTGAGTATGATGTTAGCTGTGGATTTGTCACACAGAGCCTTTATTATGTTGAAGTATGTTTCTTCTATACTTGATTTGTTCATAACTATTATCATGAAAAGATGTTGGATTTTGTCAAATGCTTTTTCTGCATCTATTGAGCGGATTATACAATTCTTATCCTTTATTAAACACAGTGAATCATGTTTTCTAACTATGTAATCTTAAGTAAATTTCCCAAGTTCTTAAGACTCTGGTTTTCTCCACTGTAAAGTGAAGAGATCTTATTAGATCAGCTCTCTTCATACTGTGGGTTGCAATTCCTTAGTAAGTAGCAAAGCAATTTAGTAGATGGAAACCAACCTTTTTTAGAAAATGAAACAAAGAAATATGAGTGTATTACATAAAATAAGTATTATTTTGCCAAACTTTTGTTTTCCTTGTGGATGTGTACATCCTGAGTCATGATGTAAAATATATTTTTTTCACTGTGGGTAACAGTTAAAAAGTTTGCAGTCCACTGTATTAGCTGATTTGTAATGTCCTTCCTTCTTTAAATTTTGTCGGTTTATACTATTCCATTTGGCAGGAGCAAAGTCCCTATCTGATCTTGCAAAACTTGCAGGTAACATTCTTTGAGAGCTGTGTGTCAGAAGCTATTCTGAACTCTTTGGGTATTAACTCAATTTTCACTGCAAACTATGAAGCAGTACAATTATTACAATCCTTCCTATCTTATAGGCAAGGAAAATGAGGGGAGAAGAAGGCCACAGCTAAGGTAAAAACATATAGCTAGTAGTGGTGGAGCTGGGAATGAATGTAATTAATTTTAGAGCCAACACTTTTAACCACTATGTCATTCAATTAAGAATTCTGGCAAAAAAACTTTAACATGTTTTAAACTGATTTACAATCTTGTAGTCCTTCTCTACGTAATATTATAAAATTATGTGTTTTGGGTGCTGAATATTGATTTAAAAAAAGAAAAAAGTTTCCTTGATATTAGGTAAACCACATTTGAGAAAGCATAAAAAGAGTGGGGGAGGGATAGTCAATATATCATTTAAGGCTGTCAACTCTCTTCCCGGTGCCCTCTGTAGATCTCAAAGTTTTAGGTGAGTAGCAGAAAATTTTCACTTAAAAAGAGAGAGAGAGAGAAATATTTGTCTGTAACAAATAGTTTCCCCTTAAGAAAAGCACAGAACTCCTGTAAATTCCTTTGTTTCATTCTATTAATATTCATTCAACTTTTTTGCAGTTGAATTTGGTCACAAAAATGTCCTCCTCTCCGAGTTTTTCTAAATAGCTTCCAAATCAGGCAAATGATAATAAGATGCATGAGAAATGAGAAACAGAATTTAACTGAATGGCTGAAGTCAATGCAATTAAAACAACAGCAACAAATGCTGGATTCTCTGTCTTCCTTTTTTTCCCCCTTTTGATGATAGCTATATTCTGTGGCACACATACATACTCACTATTCTACTAATTCAACAACCGCAGACATTATTTTGACATGTTCCTTCCTGCTCAAGTACCTTCCAATTTCTTGGTAATAAAAGTTGGAAACGATCATCGGTTGAGTGTTTATTCTTTACCCAGCACTTGCCATGATTTATATGCTAAAGTCATTTAAATTCATCTTCTCCACAATCTGTGAGGTTATTCCCCCCTCCTTTTAAACTGAAACTCAATTAAAATAGTTAGGTATTAAAAGATACAGCTTGAGTTAACCCCTGGTTCCTCTGAGCCATGTCTGGTAGTTTTTCCCACTCTACAGCTCTGAAATGTTGCTGTTTCCCCCAGAACACAGTATGCATGTGTTTAGTATGTTTTCCATTATTGCAGTTATTTGAAATGAATGTAATACTTTCAATCTTTGGTTTTCATCTGCTATGGGATTTGTAGTTTACTATTATGGAGCATTTAGAAGATTTAGTTTAACTACAGAGAATATTATTTTTTTTGGTTCAGCTCAAATCATGAATATTTCCTTCATGTTATGATCACATGTACATTTTTCACATTCCCTTTTTAATGCTTCATTGTGAATTATTAAATTTAAATCCTGCTGCTAATGTCTAATGGGCCAGGAACAATGTAGCTGTTTAGATAGAATTTTGCAAATTCATCATGGAACTCAGAGAGGGAGGGAGACCCCTGACTGCGTTTCTTTAAAAAAAAAAAAAAGCAAATAAAAACCTCTATAATCATATTTTTGGAGGAATGCTTGAAATAATGATCCCCACAAAGAACATTAAAAATAATGTAAAGTAAAAGCATTTAAACAAAGCATAACAGAGAGATAAACTTCTAACCTATAAAACCTATTTTAGGAAAATCAGATTATGAAATTCCACAAGGTAGAGGAAGAGAACATTTAACAGAGATTTTAGCCACATAGGAATAATGCAGAACTAGTATGAAGGACTTAGTGTGAGCAGCCACTACAAGCTGACAAGCTTTCTGGCCATTTATTTGCTAAGGCAGTGTTAAAAATATTCAAGTGGGTAGATTTTCTTAGATGTTTATTTATTTTTGAGAGGGAGAATGCACATGTGAGAGAGAATGAGGGACAGAGAGAGAGGGAGACAGAGGATCTGAAGTGGGCTCTGCACTTGAACCCATGAACTGTGAGATCATGACCTGAGCTGAAGTTGGATGCTTAACTGACTGAGCCATCCAGGTGCCCCTGAGTAGATTTTTTTTTTTTTACTGTTTATTTATTTATTTTGAGAGAGTATGAGCACAAGTGGCAGAGGGGCAGGGAGAGGTAGAGAGAAAATCCCAAGCAGGCTCTACACTGTACTGCTGACCAGGAAATTCCAGATTGCCTAGTTTAAGATTACCTTCCTAGGAGAGGTTAAAATTGCAATTAAGTTCTGTGTTAAGTGTTGTTCTGCTGAGGTAGGCTTAGCACAAGTGACTCCATTTTGGACCTATTGTCTCGTCTTAACAGCAGGTACTATTTATTTCACAATCACAAGGCACCACACAAATTACTAGCATTTCACATCATCATAGCTCTTTTAATCCCTCACAACAATCCTATAAACCCTAAATTTGGGTATTAATGAGGTTCAAATGTCCTGAGAGTCAGAAATATTCTTTTGTGATGAATACCGTTTAAATTTATAATAAAAAATAGAGAATAAAATTCTAATTTATTAATTTTCATGAGACTTAGTAAGGCTAGTATGTCCAAGTTTTGCAGTTATAATAGGTGGCATCACTATTTTAACTAAGTCTGATTCGTAATCACTTTTTGCCACTGCCTCCACAATTAAAAGGTACTCCCAGCCCTGCCTGTTTTCTTAGAGAGCTCAGTTCCTCAACCACATATTAATAAATTTGAACTACAAATTACATATGGCTTAGACATTTTTCCAAAGTTGGAATTTAACTATTGATTATAGGGAAGTCTTTTGGATATTTGTCATGGACAGAAAATATCTAATCTTAGTAATAGATACTGATTAATTTCCTTGTCATAATGACATTATAAACAAAGTTTTATATTTGTAACCTGATTATCTTTTCTCCTCTTGGTAATAAAAAATAGTTTACAGAAAATTCCCAATATCAAGAGTTTTCTTCATTGTGTAGGTTATGAAAAATCAGGACACTGAAAGGAGGTGATTTCCTAGTTCCCCTTCATTATTCAATAGTAGGAATCATTATTGTTATACAAGAAATGCTCATTGTATTATACATGAAGATGAATACCTGATACATGCTAATGAAGAGCATAGAAAATAAAATCTTGGGCGCCTGGGTGGCTCAGTCGGTTAAGCGTCTGGCTTCGGCTCAGGTCATGATCTTACAGTTCGTGGGTTCGAGCCCCGCATCAGGCTCTTTGCTGACAGCTAACTCAGAGCCTGGACCGTGCTTCACATGCTGTATCTCCCTCTCTCTCTGACCCTCCCTTATTCCCACTGTCTCTCTCTGTTTCTCAAAAATAAAGAACATAAAAAAAAAAAAGAAAATAAAATCTTTGGGAATTTAGAGTAGAGGGAGATCTTATTAGGCAGTTGAAAAGAGCTTTGAAAAGGCAGTGGGACATATGAAGAAATCAATTCCATACAGACATCCCTCAAAGGAAAGAAGATGACTTAGGCAGAGTTTCAGAGCCCAAAGTGTGTGTAGAGATAAGAGTGCAAATGATGCCAGAAGTTGGGGGTGTATACAGGGGGTAGAGTAGGAGATAAAGGTGTCTGATGATTTGATATTTACAGCTCTTAACCTTTGGACATGAATTTTTCTATCACATGCCTCCAGCTCTCACTATACTGAACTTTTTAAGGGTGAGCCTTTAGCTTATCTATCCTAATATCTTTAGCACCTAACACAGCACACTCAGTGCCTGGAACAGAAAAGGAAATCTAGAGTCAGGTACTTTAATGGACTGAGCCACCCAAGTGCCCCATTAAAAACAATTTTTTATAGTTTATTTATTTTTGAGACAGAGACAGAGCATGAGTTGGGGAGGGGCAGAGAGAGAGGGAGAAACAGCATCTGAAACAGGCTCCAGGCTCTGAGCTGTCAGCACAGAGCCCGACGTGGGGCTTGAACCCATGAACTGTGAGATCATGACCTGAGCCGAAGTCAGATGCTCAACTGACTGAACCACCCAGGCACCACTAAAAACAATTTTTTAAATAGGAGCTTGGTATGCAGTGGAAATAAGGATAGTTTTTGTAATTTGGTGAAGGATTTATATCCTTAGCACCAATTTAAGACTCAATTTTTGGGAGGTACCTGGGTAGCTCTGTCAGTTGAGCTTCTGACTTGGACTCAGGTCATGATTTCACAGTTTGTAAGTTCAAGCCCCCCATCAGTCTTGCTGCAGGAAGTGCAGAGCCCACTTCAGATCCTTTCTCCCCCTCCTCCTCCCCTTCTTTCTCTCCCTCCTCCCTCCCCTGCTTATGCTCGCTCTCTCTCTCTCTCTCTCAAATCTTTATTTTAAAAAAAGACTCTCTTTTTTAAATTGAAGTAATAGTCTCTGTGTGTGTGTGTGTTTTAAGTAATCTCCGTGCCTAACACGGAGCTAATACAACCCCGAGATTGAGTTGCATATTCCACCAACTGAGCCAGCCAGGTACCCCTGAAGTCAGAGTCTTGACAAGAGGATAAAAAAACTAGAATCACCCCAAATCTGTCACTCTGATGGTGTAGTTATTTGGTATCCTTGCACAATTTTCTCCTGCAATTCTATCCCTTCAGTCTCTAACAGAGAGTGAATTCCAGTTGGATTCACAAAGCCCCAACTTGAACAGCTTCCTGATAGTTTTGAGTTTGATGTTTTATACCCCCTCTAACAGTGACAGTGCTCAGAACAATGGCCAGCAGGCAGAAGGTGCTTGATGTATTTTTGAACAATGCATATACAAATGAAATTGGTTTGGAAGAGACCTGGGGAAGTCTGGGATAGAGGAATGGGAAGGCTCTCTTTGTTAGAAGGAAAGATGAATAGATACCTCACCAGTGGGACATCAAAAATGACAATCCTATGTAGCAACTGCTGAAGCAGGAAATAGCAGGGAAATGAAGTAAAGGCAGACACAACAGAGGCAGTCCAAGGGAATGCAGCAAGCTTTGACCATGAGGCTTACGGCAAGGCGGTGTTTGGGAAGGGAATGATGTCATCAGAACAACAATAGAGGAAGACAGTTTTGGCAGCAGATTTTGAATAGACTTTGAAGAAAAAAAATTAGAGAGAGGGGAAAAAGGAAACGGGAAAAGGAAGTCTGCTTAGAACTCAGCATGACATTCGGAGTGGGTGGGGAGCTTCCTGTTATAGCTTGATGTTTGGAACATCTGGTCACCTCTTATGAAAATGGCCTTAGAAAACTTTAGCTTTCTTAAGTCGATCAGGTTAGAAAATGTACAGATTTCCACGGCCTAATGGTCATTGCCGGTAGACAGGATATCTGAATAAAAAAGAAATACAGATGGGAAATAAACTCTTCTCTTACTCTGACAACACCCCTTCTAGTTTTCCAACGTAAGTGTTCATATTTGTAAATGTATATGTTTTAGGTGTTTTGGGAATGTATTCGTTTTGTATCAAAATTAAAGTATTGCAAATTCACTTTTAATTCAGTGATCTCAAATGGTTAAATGTAGTTAAAAGATTTTCAAAGAAAATATTTCTTTCCAAAGCTAATGATTTTCACCACCCATTTTTCTGTTGCATTGTTTAATTTTCCTGATTCCATACCTTGCTTTCTTTACAATCATGGCCCCAAATTTCCACAACTCAATTGTGCCCTCTAGTGTTTCTTAGTATTTAATACAGGCTACTTGGGAATTTTTTTAAAGTTTATTTTTGAGGGAGAGAACACATGAGTCGGGGGAGAGAGATAGAGAGAGAGAAAGAGAGATAGAGAGACAGAGATAGAGACAGAGACAGAGAGACAGAGACAGAGAGAAAGAGAACTCCAACCTAAGCAGGCTCCATGCCAATTAGAACAGAGACAGATGTGGGGCTTAAACTCACAAAGCTGTGAGATCGTGACCTGAGCTGAAACCAAGAGTCAGCTGCCTAACGGACTGAGCCACCCAGGTGCCCCTACTTTGGAATTTTTAAAAGTGGTCACAGGTAGAACTAATTCTTGCAATGAGTAGGGAATCTGATAATGATTCCCACTTTATCAGCTGTGGACTACCCCTGTATTAGCCAGTATAAGGTAGCTATGTTGTGGTAGCAAACTCCCAAATCTCAGTGACTCAAAAAACAAAAGTTTGTTTCTCATAGAAGGTCTAGTGCAAGCTGGCCAGGCCTGTCTGCATGCAGCACCTTGGAGATGGCAAAATTCCTTCATCCTGTGATTCTGTTATCTTCTCACCTGCTAAGTCACCAGGACAGGAAAATAGAGATATGGAGATGGCACGCTGGCTTTTAGCTGCTCCAGCCTGAAGTGACACATGTTACCTGGCTACTTCCTACTGGCCAGAAGTAATACACTGCCCCAGCCCAAAGGCCACGGGGCCTGGAGGACATGGAGAAGCACCTGGATGTTCCGAGACCACTGCCTCTATGGAAGCTTCTACAAGAGCAGCCGGGGATGAACACGTTAGACATTCTAGCTTCATTATTCTGGGATGCATTTTCGATTTGAAGTTTTCTAGTAGAAGAGAATTCAGTCCAAAAGAGAGTAACAATAGCAATTTTAATATTCATAATTCTTCATTTTCAACCAGACCCTCAAAATTAAATATTTCATTTGTATAATGGCAGAAGTGTAGGAACTGATTTTTATATTACAGTTTCTGTTCTAATTGACTCTTGTATAAAATAAAATGTCCCTACTTCCTTATTCTTTGAAAGAACTATCATCTTCCTCCTGCATCAATTCCTTTGATGTAAGTGACAATTCTGTTTTTAAATATTTATTTCCAATTTTAGTTGGGTACATTTGTTTTTTTTAATTTTTTAAAATGTTTTATTTATTTTTAATACAGAGAGAGACAGAGCATGAGAGGAGGAGGGGCAGAGAGAGGAGACACAGAACCAGAAGCAGGCTCCAGGCTCTGAGCTGGCTGTCAGCACAGAGCCTGATGCAGGGCTCGAACCCACGAACGTGAGCTCTGACCTGAGCCCGAGTCGGAGGCCTAACCGACTGAGCCACCCAGGCGCCCAAGTTGGGTACATTTGAAAGCTGTCTCTAACCTGTTCTTTTTACTGACATTCCATCTCAAATTACACTTATTAATGAAATTTTGCAAGTTTTGCCTATTATTAGGATAAATGTATTTAAGGAAACTTAATAATTATCTATTAAATATTGAGATTAATGGCTCTTTAAAAATTGTCTTTGTTGTGGTAGAATATACATAATATAAAATTTACCATTTTAACTATTTAAAAATGTACAGTTTGGAGGCATAAAGTACAATCAATCATAATGTTGTGCATCTATCATCACTGTCTGTCTCTGGAACTTTTCCATCTTCCTAAACTAAAACTCTGTACCCTTTATTTATTAAAAAAATTTTTTTTAAAGTTTATTTATTTGAGAGAGTGAGTAGAGGAGGGGCAGAGAGAGGGGGAGAGAGAGAATCCCAAGCAGGTTCCCCACTGTTAGAGCAGATCTTGATGCAGGGCTCAAACTCATGAACCCTGAGAGTCAGACACTTAGCTGACCGACCCGTCCAGGTGCCCCAGACTCGCATCCTTTAAACCCTACCCCTCATTTCCTGCTCCCTCCAGTCCCTGGAAACCACCATTCTACTTTTTGTGTCTCTATGAATTTGACTACTTTAGTACTTCATGTAAATGCAATTAGACAATATTGGTTCTTCTGTGTCTGACTTATTTCATTTAGCATAGTGTTTTCAAGCTTCATCCATGTTGTAGCATGTGTCAGAATTTCATTACTGTTTAAGGCTGAATAATTTTCTATTGTATGTCCATACTATATTTTGTTTATCCATTCATAAGGGCTTATCTTTGACAATGTCACATTAATTTTGTTTAGTCAGTAACTCCTCAATACATATTTTGATGGTCTTCTATAACCTATAGCCCATCTTAATTAGAGAGACATGAAATTGCTCAACCTTGATCATCCTCTTACTCTATTTATCTGCTATATCTTGCCATTTCTACCTTCAATTAGGTCTTCTGGCAAATCTCCACTTTTCAGAGGAGGTTTTCTACATTGTAACTCATGAGCATCCCCCATGCTGTGGGGATAATCAACCGTAGCACTTGGCCTCCAGTACAAGCATATTACGTCATTAAACTTTTCCTTTTCTATCTTGATATTTCAGAGAGTGATTTTTTTAAAGTTATCTTAGGTAGAGAGATGCTATAGAGTTGCAGGCACTTAACCACCAGCTTCCCCATGTTTTTAAAGTCTTTGCCATAATTCTATTGCTAATAATATTGTTAACTCTCATATTTTTTTATTTTGAGAGAGAGAGAGAGAGGGAGGGAGGGAGAGAGAGGCAGAGAGAGGGGGAGAGAATCCTAATAAGGCTCTGAGCTGTCAACATAGAGCCTGATGTGGGGCTTGAGATCACAAACCACGAGATCATGACCTGAAGCGAAATCAAGAGTTGGATGCTCAACCAACTGAGCCACCCAAGTGCCCCATCCCAATCCTCACATAATAATAGCTACCGGGGCCCCTGGGTGGCTCAGTCGGTTAAGCGTCCTACTTCGGCTCAGGTCATGATCTCATAGTCTGTGGGTTCAGGCCCTGCATCAGGCTCTATGCTGACTGCTTGCTCAGAGCCTGGAGGCTGCTTCGGATTCTATGTCTCCTTCTCTCTCTTGCCCCTGCTCTGCTTGCTCTGTCTCACTCTGTCTCTCAAAAATAAATACATGTAAATAAAAAAAGTTACTGAGCTCAGTTCTAAGCATTTGATAGCACAGTACATACTGCTGCTAGTTTTCAAAAAAGAAAACACAGGAGGAAAAGCAGGGTAGAAAGGAGGAGAACGATAACTTGAGTTTTGAATGTGTGGGGTTTGAGGTGCCCGAGGAAAGCAGTATCTTTTGGAAGACAAGCCGGTGGGAAATGGGAATGTGCATCAAAACTCAGGAGCACTGTCAGGGCTGGAGATAGGTTTGGGGATGAAGGGTATGTAGGTGAGAGCTGCAGCTGCAGAAGAAATGACATTTCCAGGGGAGAGAGAGAATGCAGTTTCCACTTAGCCCAGCACCAGCCCTGAGCTGAGCCTGAGGCACGAGTAGGAATTAGCCAGGCAGGAAGGCAAGAAGGGATGTGAGCCTTCAGGGTCCCTGCTCGCTCCTATTCTACTTTTCCTCTCCATGGATTTGATTACTGGGTACCTTTTATAAGTGGAATCATTGCATATTTACCTGTTGTGTCTGGCCATTGGGAGCAGCAGAGTTTACCCCAGCTGTTCAACCAAAAGAGCTTTGAAAAACCACAAATGCTCGAACCCCAGAGCCAGGGATCTGAGTCACGTGGTTTGAGGTAGGGGTCCAATATTTGCATTGAAAAAAAAAGTGAGAACGTCTGCTGTAGAAGTAGAAGACCAGGGAGGGCAGTCTCCTGTAAACCAAAGGAGGCAAGGCTGCAGGTGAGGGCAATTGGTGACAGTGACAATTGGTGCAGGTGAGGGCAGTTTAGAAGGGAGAAGCCTCTGAGGCAGCCAGTGCGTTCGGCAATCAGGTTTTATCAGAAGCTTCCACAGAGCAGGTTCAGTAGTGGGATAAGGGGGAAATAATTGTCAGAGCAAGTCTTCTGGGACATTGAGAGAAACTGGAATCAAAATTATGGGTAGTAAGGGAAGGATTCAAGGACAGGAGGAGATGCAGGTAAGTGGTGAGATGGAGGCGGGGCATACATGGAGGGGCTCCTACCTGAGAGCTGCTGTTTTCTAAGCAGAGGCCACACTGTAAGTGATAGGAACACACACTCAAATTCTGGCTCTGCCACTTCCCTAGTCTGTGATCTCTGTGCCTCAGATTTCTTATCTGTAAAATGAGGATTTTAGTATATATGTATTTATTTTTTAGAGACAGAGGGGGAGAGCGAGAACTTAAGCAGACTCCATGCTCAGCCACCCAGGCGCCCCCAAAATGGGGGAAACACTATTTGCTGCCCCACAGAACTGCTGTGAATGTTCTTTGGACAGCTCTTGGCACACAGCGAGGACACAGGTTCATGAACAGACATGGAGGTGAAGGTTGGGCTTGAGGGCCGCTGCCTCTGAGGGGAATGGAAAAGGAACCAATCTGAGCTGCAAAGGGGGTTATGGGACGGTGTTGGTGCTCAGCCAAAGCTGGAAACCACTGATCTGTAGCAGAATCAATCCGTTCTTATTTGGTTTCCTTGGCAGCATTCAGCAGCAGGAAGCAGCGAAGGTGGGGCATTAGCAGGGGAGGGGCAGTACGGAGGACGAAGAATCAAGGGCGCCACCGCCCAGTGTGGTGGGTTCACCCCAGTCCAGGCGGGACTTGGAGCCTGGGGTCATGGAGGGCTTCTGGTGCCTGCACTCGGCTGAGGTCCCAGAGGAAGCTTCTGGCTTGGGAAGTAGGCGGAGATACAGGAGATGGGGAGTTAGGGTTTGAGAAAGAAATTCCCTACGGGAACAGGTTTTAGGACTCCTCGTCCAGTTTATCCCGCCACATCATTCCTTTTCAAACGCCTCCTGAGATAGGGAAACTGAAGGAATCCCATAAAGGATTGCCTTTTTTTTTTTTTTTAAATCCTTTCCCAGCTTCCATTCTTGCTAGGACCGTATGCCTGTTTTACACAGGCCGCATAAACAAATAATGTATGTCTTCCTTGTACAGAGAAAATGAACTATGGATTTCTTTGGGGTCTTCCAGCCTGATAGATAACATCTAAGCCAGCAGGTGGGGCTGTTAGGTACATTTTCCAAGACCACTGATCCCAGACACCTTGACACCAAGACCCTTGGATCCCAGGCATAAGTGAATTATGGAGGACATCTGAGCACTTACCCTTGTTCTGAGGAGTTCAGACCAGTTCCTAGATGCCCGAGAGGACCCACACACCAGACCACAATTGCCAATAAAAACCCCGGACCTCAGCAAAGGTGACACTCTCTTGTTCCTTTCTGAGTCTCCTAGATGCCCTGTATCTGTGCTCTCTCTCCATTTTCAGTGAACTCTGCTTGCATTTGATTTCCAGCCTGCACAAAGCCAAAAAGCCTCTTGGCTGGCCCTGAGGGCCCCCACCTGGCCAGCCTACATCACTCTTAGGAGGTAGGTAGCTCTTCAAAGATGCCTCAGGGAACAATTCTTTCGGTCTAAGTGGCTCCATTTTCATTTGTCTAGATAAGTAAGGGGTAAGGGAGTGAAGGGCTAGAAGAAGTAATATTCTTTATAAAATTTCGTTAAAAAAAGGTTTTTTTGTTGTTTGCTTGCTTGTTTTTGTTGAAAACCAAGGCCCTTTGGTGGAATGAATTTGGGATTGACGGTGTACAGCCATGGACCTTGATTGTGCACTCGTGAAAGCAGGCGTGTGATTTGGGCTGGGTCATTCACCTTGTCTGGGTCTCAGTTTTGTCATTTATAAAATGAATGGGCTGAGCTAGGTGACCCTTTCTGCTGTAACATCCCCTTATTCTGGCTGGTGAAGGCTGGGATTCTGCAGCTCAGCCGCATAGTGCCTGTGGAGGTTGCGAGCGCCACCTGGTGGTAGAAACGGATAGTGCTGTCCACAGGCTGGGGCCAGACTCCAGACCCAGGGACCCATGCCACTTTCTCCAGGGGAGAAAAATCTCTCCAGCGACAGGGTGCCCTATCCAGGGTAAGAGTTATCTCTTTTTAGAATAAATTGAGGATGAGCGGGACATGGCACAGTGGTCAGAAACTCATCACAGCGACCATAGTAACTCATCAATACATGTGAATAATTTAAGGCATGCTCCACACGTTGGAAGGCGAAGGTCAATAATAATGTTAGCCAAAACTTACTTGGAACTTGCTTACTTTGATTAAATGTTTCTTTATTGGAACAGTGACCTTGAAAATAACTCCGTCATCATATTCAGGCCCATCTCATGGGTTTCCTGGTAGAACTGTGAAGCTGTTCTGTGTACTTGCTGTTTATGTCACTGTACTTGCTGAGCTGAGATGAAGTCAGGCTCACTGCAAAGAGCCACAACAGCCTCTTTTGTCTCTAAAGGATTTTTAAAATGACTGATGAGTAATGTTGGAGAGCCAGGTATTGATTCAGAAGGAGTGTTGGGACCAAAGCTTCTGGGAATAGACTTAGGTTATGAATTTCCTCCACACGGGCAGAAAGGGTGTCTGTCACGAAGGTTGTCAGGAAACAAACACGATAAAAATGACAATAGAGCAGAAGTTGGAGGGAATTTTTCTGTCATTGTGCTCATCCTTCAACTCTCAAGAAATGAGATCCAGGCCTCTGGTTTTGAATTGCACACAGACTGGGTTTAACCTCACTATTTTAATAGCAAAGCTAAAATTTTACCCTCCAAATAGCTGACTTCAAAAATGTGCTGGAAAAGCTCTAGTTCCTTTTTATTTAGGGTAATTTTATTTCCTCTATGAATAAATTTGTGGATTAAAACTTATGATATCCAAAATTTATTATATAGGTTGGTATCAAAGCAATCGCCCACTTTTATAATTCTGTAGGTCAGTCCTGTAATCCTACCTATCAACTTTTTCCCCCTCAGTCTCAGATCTAACTCCTAGTACACCTTGAAAAACTGAAACTCTCGACTCCCATCCACAAAAGTCTACGACATTTATACTTCCTTCTCATTTCACAACAAAAGGTGAGCACCCTACACTCATGTTCTGGATGCTAGGACCTCTCACCTTTTACCTATACATCAACTATCATTGTCTTCTGTATGTCCATCTTCTCCTCCTGAATAAATCATTGTGCATAAGTGATTCACATTTTTAGACAAAGGATCAAACTTGATCTTATTCTCCACTTTGGTTACTACCTTGGGTCTCCTGGTCTGAGCCAACCCTCTTGACAGAGCAAGGTATCTTCTCTATCTCCAGTCCTCCCAGCTGACAACCCTTCCTCAAATGATAGTAATAAGGCTTCCAACTCAACCATGCTGTCGAAACTACTCTGCCAGAGTTACCACAACCAGATTTCTTACATGCCCCTCTCGATCTCTCTGTGGGATTTAACACCACCAACCACCTTCATTTTTTAACAGTCTCCTCAGTTGGCTTCGGTGACACCCTTCTCCCAGACTCTCTTTCCTCTTCAGAAATTCCTTCTCAGTTTCCTTTTTAGATTTATGCAGTGTGTGTGTGTGTGTGTGTGTGTGTGTGTGTGTGGTGGATTGAAGAGGGGGAGATGCTTGCCCTTTACTGAGCCCCTCCTAAGTGCCAGGTCCTATAATAGTTGGCATACGTTATTTCGTTGAATCCTTAGAACAACCTTATGAGGTGGTGGTGTTGTTTTTAATTTTAGAGGAGGGAGAGAGAATCTCAAGCAGGCTACATGCTTAGGGCGGAGTCTGAGGCGGGCCTTGATCTCACAACACTGATCATGACCTGAGCCCAAATCAAGAGTTGGTCCCTCAGGCAACTGAGCCACCCGGGTACTCCTGAGGTAGGTGTTTTAAATCCCCGTTTTACATGAGGATCTCAAGATTCAGAAAAAGTTGACTACTTCCTGGAGTAACAGACTCAAGCCCAGCGTTATCTGCCTTTGAGGCTAAGCTTTACCCTCTGGTGTTACAGTGCCTCTTCTTCATCAGGCCTCTTAAAGTCTACCCTACCTGAGGCTATGTCTACGCTTCCCTCACCTCCCTCAGGGAATGTCATTCCCACCCTGGGGTTCAATGACCATTTCTCTGCTGATACATGAGAAGTCACTGCATGCAGAGTCACTCCCTGTAAAAAACAATCCATGTCCCACAAGCCTCTCAATCTTAATTTTTCAAAATCTTTGTTTTTTAATTGTGAAAAGAACACTTCATATGAGACTTAGCCTTTAACAAAATTTTCAATGTACAATATGCTATTGTTGACTATCGTCAAATCCTAGTAAGGCCCAGACTCCTATAGATGGGGACCTTGCCACTTCCAGCCTCATTGCTTCCTGATCTGCTCCTCGCTTGTGGTGCTCCGGCCACAGCCAGTTCCACCCCAAAGCCATTGTCCATGATGTTCTCTTTTACTTCACAGTTGGCTCCTTCTTCTACTTGATGGCTCAGTTTAGTTACCATATCCTCAGAGAAACTCTCCTGCCCATCCTATCTATAGAAATCTTCCTTCAGTTTTTCTTGATCACATCGTCCTTGATGATAATCTTGTGTTTACTTAGTCATTGTCTGTCTGCTCCCACTATCACAGAAGTCCTTTGACTTGTCCAGGGCCACCATGAGCACTTGTACGTGTTGTATCCTGTGCGAGGGTGCCTTGCTGAGGGGAGTGTGCTAACATCTAGTCTGCCTCTATTTATGTGCCCGAAGAGCTGTCTTTAAAAAAAAAAATTGTTCAAAGATATCATCCAGGCTGGTGGTAGACATGGTTTTGTCTGTCTTGTCCAATGGTTTATTTCTAGAGCCTAGAACAATGACAGGTACATATGGGACTTTCATAAAATATTATTGAGTGAATGGAAGGGAGGAATGTAGCCGCAGGACAGGTTTATACTACAAAAGAACCGAGTCCTTAACATTTAACAGTCTTCTGATGGTTCCATTATGCACAGAGTAAGATAAGCATCCTTTATGTGGCCCATTGGGTTGGGCTTGCCCTGCCTCCAGCCTGTGTCTCCAGCCTCATTTGAGATGCCCTCCTCATGAGTTATGATAAATGGCTATCATTCTGAGTTGCTTCACGAAAGACACCCCCTCTCCCATATCTTTTGCTAATCAAACTCTGATTACAAGTCCAGAGCCCACAAAACATAGGAAATGCTGTTTCTTTCTAAGTTTCAACTTGCATGAAGGGATGGTTTGTATTCCAGGGCTCAGCTAAAGAGGTCTTGAATGCTTGCACTTTCTCCCTATCACAGGAAACAGTTTTGATGAGACTCTTCACCAGAAACTGCTTAGTAACTTCAGTTCTCTCAGGTCTTGAGATCCTACACAAATTTACCCATGAATGTTTCCTTATTGAGTTTTACTTAAATACCCATGTAAGTGGGAATTCTGTACCGATTCTGGAAGTTCTTAGACACTGTCTTTAATAGCTATCGCTAATCACTTGGTTCCTTAAAGTAATTCCTCCTTTGATTACTGCTGTTTGACTAGATTCTCATCTTCACCGAATTCCATTCCACCCATCATATAACCATCTGCTTCAGGCTGGCTTCTTATTGTGTCCTTTCTCCTCTCCCGTTTTGCAAGCTTTGCCCAACCATCCAGGGTAAACGTCCGATGGTGGTGATAGTAATGGAGCAGTTGTGGAATCCTTACCTTCAAGGTCCTCCAGCAAATGATGAGTTGTTGTTGTTGTTGTTGCTGCATGTGTGTGTTTTCTTAGTCCTGAAGGTGACTGGAAATTCATTTCCTAATAATTAACTTCCATTTTTTGTAATGTAAGTGAAAGGAAAGAAAGGCAAAGACCTCAACCTCTAAACTCCCTCTTGGGCCCTTGTAAGATGTGTTTATTAAGTAGCAGTTTTAGAACCAAGCCAAACAAAATCCCAGGGCCAAGGTTTTAGATCTTTCCTTATTTACTCATTGTGGCAAAGTAAGTGGCAGTCGTCATGATGGGGATGGGGGTGGCCAGGATGACCTTAGTCACATCAAGCACGTAGGATTTCTCTGAGTCCCACTTTAATATACACATGCCTCTTCCTGCTGTGTGTTTAGAACTGTCAGATATACAGAACAACCACCTAAGCCCTTATTTGCTGCTTAATAGTTTTAGAAAATTTGGGCACTAAAGTGCTCCAAGATCCAACCACAGGAAGCCTGGTGTGGAGAGACTGCTTTCCAGGGGCCATTTTGGGAATACTTGTCTGAACCAAATGGAAACTGTCTGGCTGAGTGAATTTATTGTCATGAGCTAATAACACTGTATATTTTCCTATCGTTTTAAAGGGCTAGGTTTTTGGGAAAAGAATTGGCACTTTAATAGTCAGCTATTCTTATATCAGTTTGAGGCAGATTTTTAAACAATTTTTTAAAGTTTATTTATTTATTTGGAGAGAGAGAGAGAGAAGGGGACGGGCAGAGAGAGAGAGATGGAGAGAGAGAATCCCAAGCAGCCTTTGCACTACCAGTGCAAAGCCTGATGTGGGGCTCAAACTCAAGAACCATGAGATCATGACCCAAACTGAAGTTGGATGCTTAACTGACTGAGCCACCCAGGCACCCCTGGGATATATATTTTAAAAATTAAAGTTTAATTAGTGATCAGGGACACCTGGCTGGCTCAGTCAGTGGACTGTGAAACTATTGATCTGGAGGTTGTGAGTTCAAGCCCTACATCGGGTATGAAATCTTTTAAAAACATAAATTTCATGATCAAATTAAAAGTGATTATTTTCCTTTTAAAATATATTCTGCCCCTCTGTATTGTTGCTTTTCCAAAGTGTATCTGACCATCCTTAACTCAAATGGTAAGATAATGATGATAAAAATATGAAGAAAAAGTAGGCATTTTTCCAATCCCATAAGAAACTTTCCACCAAGAGTGTTTTCAACAGAGGATTCCGTTGTATATAATGGCTCAGGTTAGATAATCTGGATGCAGCCTAGATCACTTGATGTAATAACAATAATATCTATCAGCATAAAATACATGCCCTGCTAAGTATATGTGCTAAGTATTTTACATGAGCTATATCTCATTTTTTAAATGTTTGTTTATTTATTTTGAGAGAGAGAGAGAGAGAGAGAGAGAGAGCAGGGGAGGGGCAGAGAGAGGAGACAGGGAACCCCAAGCAGGCTCTATGCTGTTAGCACAGAGCCTAATGACTCAGAGGCTCAAATTTATGAACTCTTGAGATCATGACCTGAGCCAAAATCAACTGGCTGAGCCACCCAGGTGCCCTGAGCTATATCTCATTTAATCTCTGCATCATAAATGCAGTGTACTTACCAATCCTTACATACAGATAAAGAAAGCACAGCTCAGAGGAACTAAGTAACTTGCCCTAGGCATGTTGGGTGGTAGACAGCAAAGTAGGTTCTGAACTAGGGTCTGTCTGATGCCAAGCACATATTCTGCATGCTATGTCGAGACGGAATAGGTAACTGTACTCATTTTTTCTTGACTTAAAACTGTCATGGTGTTAAAATAAATCCTAAACTTGTGAAATCATTCCGCAAGTAGAACTCAAGGTTAAAAACAAGTTTATTAGGGGCGCCTGGGTGGCTCAGTCAGTTGAGCATCTGACTGCAGCTCAGGTCATGATCTCCTGGTTCATGGGTTTGAGCCCAACATTGGGCTCTGTGCTGACAGCTCAGATCCTGAAGCCTGCTTCTGATTCTGTGCCTCCTTCTCTCTCTGCCCTTCCCTGTAGCTCAGTGTCTCTTTCTCTCAAAAATAGATAAAAAAAAATAACAAATTTATTAAGTTCTAGTCCTTTTAAAGACAACTTCTTATTCTGGAAAAACTGACTCATAGTGAGATTATTAGGGCTTATTTGTCAGGGCTAATACTACTTATATATTTAGATGACTGTTACCCATGCCAGGCACACCCAAGAGGAATTGTAGAAATAAAAGTCTTTCTGTTCATGTTGAAATTCATCTATTTTTTGGCTCTCTCTCTCTGTCTTTGGTGGAATCCAGGGCTCCTTTCAGTTAGAATTCAGAACCCATCATCAGCTTAAAAATGCCACTCAATTAAAATAAAATATAAAATCCACCAACGGAGTTCTCTCATAGCCACAATTGTTTCAGTTAGTTTCCATTCATCTGGATTATCATGACAGATACCCGACTCCATCAGCTTAAGGCTCATGCAATTGAGAAGATTCTGGGCTGGCCCTCTGAGAGGAAGGTAGAGCTATAGGAACCAGTGTCTTTGAATGGGTGTCTCTCTTCCATCTCTGTGGTTCCTGCTAGACTTCCATAGGCAGACACACTCTCCACGGAATGAGAAAGGGGGTCACCAGAAGCCTCAGCCGCACGCCAATCTTAGTGACCTCAGGGAAAGAGGCTGACCTGCTTTGTGGGATGCCTCATCAGCAGTGTGTGCAGGTAGTAATGATGGGGTTTTGGAGTGAGGTCTAAGCCTGACGGCCAGGCAAGAATTCTAGGGGCATCTTTGGTGCAAAAAAGGGGATCTTATTAAAGCACAAGAACAGGACCTGTGGGCAGAAAGAGCTGCACTGGGATTGTGAGGAGTGACTAGTTATATACAGCAGAGCTGGGCAGGGGTGGAGGGGGATAAAGTCAAGAGGAAGTTTCTAAAAGGGATTTCCATGTGCTAAAGAAGATTCACAAATTACTGGAGATGTAGCTGTTGTCAAACTATGGTTGTTTTTTCCTCTAGTAAAGCATTATCATTAAGACCGGAGTTTCTGGAGATTAGGCTATTGATATAATTGCTTTTTTCTTGTAATTACTAAGATATTTGTAAACTGATGGAGACTCAGGTCCTGTGATCAATCAGTTAACCATTTGTTTTCCCCTTTGCTTTTTTAAAAAAAATTATTTTTGAGAGACAGAGAGAGACAGCACGAGCAGGGGAGGGTTAGAGAGACAGGGAGACACAGAATCCGATGACAGCCTCCAGGTTCTGATCTGGCTGTCAGCACAGAGCGTGGCGCGGAGCTTGAACCCACAAACTGTGAGTCATGACCCTAGCCGAAGTTGGACGCTTAACCGACTGAGCCACCCAGGTGCCCCCTCTTTCCTTTGCTCTTGGGTGGCCAGGAGTGCCTGAGGAATATCACACATATCCCATCTGGGGTGCTGGGGGTGGTGTGCAGTCTCAGCTTGCCTTAGGCTCCCTTATCAGTAAGATTGGCCACGCTTGTGAAGCATGCCCACGCCGGGTCTAGGGATGGGGCCAGGCACAGTTACCTGACAAGGGGGATTGGGGTAAAATGTGCTGGGCAGCCAAAAGTGAGAGCCGCCACAGGGCATTGTATGCCCTGTGTGGTACACCACATTCCTCACTAGACTTACCAAGTTAGTTAATGAGACGTGATTCCTTCAGAATGGAACTAAGTACTGTCTACCTTAGTACTAGTCACATTAGATCACACCGTATTCCAAAATAAACAACTTCAACATCTCAGAGGCTCACCAAATTGGAGGTTTCTTTCTCCCTCGTGGTGTATGTTGTTGGTGAGGTTCAGCTGGATGTCTCCTTCTACTCTGGTTTGCACCCAGCGGGGTGCACGGCCAGAGATTTCCGATGTGCACCACTCGGAGACCTGGTCACCCCTCACAAGTTAAGGGCTCAGTTCTCCATGAGATTGTCCTTATTTCAGACACTTGACACACTTCCGGGTCTCCAGGCCAGCCATACTTCTGAATGGCTATAAAATCAGGGGTCACCACAACTCTCTCGGGTTTGATCATTTGCTAGAATGATCTACAAGAAAGTGCTATACTTAGGAATGCAGTTGTATTATAAAGGGTCCTCATGGGGCGAAGTCTGGGAGGGAATGCAGAGCTGTGGTGCCCCCTCTTGCGGGGGTGCGGGGGGGGGGGGTCGGGGGTTAGTATGCATGATTCTCAGCTGTTCACCAGCCAGGAAGCTCCACTGGGCTTCAGTGGCCAGAGTCTCCCATGATTCGACTCAATCTCCAGATCGCCTCTGCTTCCCAGTGATCAGGATGACGGAGTTCCAACCCCGTAGTCACATGGTTGACCTTTCTGGTATCCTGAAAGCTATGTAGGTGCCTCACAGTCACATAATTAGATAAAGACACTCCCCTCACTCAGGAAATTCCAAGAATTTTAAGAAGCTCTGTGCCAGGAGCCTGGAAACACACACACACACACACACACACACACACACACACACACACACAAATTCTTTATTATGCCACATATTTACTCTAGGACTGAAACTGAAGGAACAGCTCCTTTCTTAAAAAGATTTTTTTTTTTTTAATGCTTACTCATTTTTGAGACAGAGCATGAGCAGGAAAGGAGCAGAGGGAGACACAGGATCCAAAGCAGGTTCACGTTCTGCGCTGTCAGCACAGAGCCCAACACGGGGCTCAAACTCCCAAACAGTGAGATCATGACCTGAGCGGAAGTCAGACACTTCACTGACTGAGCCACCTAGGCGCCCTGGAGTACACCTTCCTGGGACAGTTACAGTGGAATCTTGTGTTAGCTCCTGAAGCTGCAGCTTGCAAATGGAGTAATTTACTTCTATTCCTGCACCTTGGCTTATAGAAGTCATGTGGCCCTGAGTCTGGTACCACTGAAATTAGGAGATGCAATCCGCCCCTAATGAGCAGTAAATATTTTAAACAGATCTCACAGCGTACCACAGACTCCTTTACAGAAAGGTAATGCTGTATCACTGAAATGACATTTGTTAGTTAGAAAACCCTTTTCAAAACTCTCTACAAGTGTTCTTCTGGGTAGGAAAGTAGAATTTATACTAAGTGCCTATAATATGGCAATTGCTTTATATATGCTGTATTAGATAATTAGTACACTGATTATATAAGGTATGTATTATTATATGATTATATTACATTATCTTATATTATTATTATTATAAGGTATGTATATCCATTTTACAGATATGGAAATTGAGTCTCAAAGATAAGTTATCACAGAATTATTGGTTGAGTCAGATGCAAATCCAGATCTGTCTGTCTCTAAAGCTTCTTCCTGGAAGTTGGTTAGATGCAGAATCTCAGAGCCCCCCCTCCTGCCCTCACCTGCTGAATCAGAGTCTGCATTTCACAAGATTCCCTGGTGATTAGGATGCACATTGATGTTTGGGATTAGATAACACAGAGATTTCAGAAGCTGAGGTTTCTTTTACTGCCTCTTCCCTGTTTTCTGTCTCCAACCTGTTAAAATAACTTGCGGGGGGAGGGCAGAAATCTGATTAGTTGCTATCATTCACCAATACTTCCCAGTCTCATTTAAGCCTCATAAAACCCCATACTATCAATACCATCACCCCTGCTTTAGAGGTAAGGAAATTGAGTTTTGGGGAGATCAGGATGCTAATGCTGGAGTTGGGAAACAGAAAATAATTCCTCTCAGGGGAAATTTAAGTACAAAATGCTATAAAGTATTATTGCTTTTGACTTTTAACAAATAATAATCAAAGTTGATAATGGTACTCGTAAAGAAAATTGTACCTGTTTTGAGTACTGTATTAAGTGCGTTATTTTAAATATATAAAATTATTGGGGCACCTGGGTGGCTCAGTCAGTTAAGCGTCTGACTTTTGATTTTGACTCAGGTCATGATCTCATAACTTGTGGGTTTGAGCCTCTCATCAGGCTCTGCAATGACAGTGCAGAGCCTGCTTGGGATTCTCTGTCTTCCTCTCTCTCTGCCCATCTCCTGGTCTCTCTCTCTCTCTCTCTCTCTCTCTCAAAATAAGTAAATGAACTTTATTTTTTATTTTTTAATAGGTAAACTTTAAATAAATAAATATGGACAATTATTATGTAAATGGAATTTATTCCCTCTGACCATATTGTAGAAAGACAAATATCATGAAAGCATTAGCTTGTTTGTCAGGAATTAATGGCTTAAAAGAAGGAATGAAAACTGTGGATTAACTATTGTCAGCAAGATTCTCAGTCAGGTGTGGGGCACCTGCCAAGGGATATTTGGAGCCATGGAGGGGCCCTTTGGTTGTCACAATGAGTGGGAGGTACAATTGGTATTTAATGTGGAAACTAACTGTTCTGCCCAGCACAACCAAACATTGTCTGTCCCCACATGCCACTGGCACTCTCCTTGAGGAATGGAGAAATTTATTACAATGTTTGTATTTCTAAAACAATTTTCAACTTTGAGGAGAACCATACTAATTATTCCCACCTCAAAGAGTTAACACATTCAGCTATTAACTCACTGTGATAAACCCACTAGCACATAACTGTACTGAAAACCCAGGGGCTTTGAAGCAATGAGAGATCCTTAGAGGTCAAAGGGACAGAGCCCTTCTCCCCATTCCTAGAATTCCACTGCAGCTCGCAGATGGGGACATTTCTGCCTCCTGGCCTTCCTGGCCAGTGTTTTTTGGGAAAAGGAGTGGCTAATTAGATTGTGAGGCAGGTTTTACTAGTGTGAGGGGTTACTATGGTTAAATTCATCCTTCCTTCTTCACTTTCTGCTGAAGGGGTTCCTACTCAAGCCACAGGCTAAAGGTCAAGAGTCCCCAAGGAGTGGGCCTAGGCCATCTGAAAGTCATGGGCTTATTCTCTATTTTGCCTTTTGCTCTCATACTGGTAATGCACTTTAGCCACATGCTCTGTGTGGCTGCAGTTCCACCTGCCCTTGGATTTGCAGGTGAAACAAGGGGATAGGTAAGGGAAGCAGTATGAAGCCCCACTTTACCCTCAGGCCTGACCCCTTTCTTCAGTCCCTTAGCAGAATTCCTGGGGAGCGCTTGCTCAGCTATTAACGGAGAGTCACTGTATTTTCTTCTGTGTTCCTTCCCACTGTGTAGACTCCATCAGTAAGCCTGGGGAGGGAAGATGGAGGGGGCTTGGAGGGAGGGAACCTAGGGAGGTCTGGGGACAGGAGGGCCAAAGGGAGGAGGGCTGGAGGGAGGAGATGGTAGGGTCTGGGAGAAAGAGGGCTAGGAGGAGGGTTATGGGGGAGGGGGGAGCTGGAGGGGGTCGGAGAGGGGGAGGGGCTGCAGAGGGGGAGCTGGAGAGCAGAGTGGCTGGAGTGGGGGAGCTGCACCTGGAGCATGTTCAGCAGCTGCAGAAGCTGCCATCTAGGAGGTGCTTACACAGGGCTGAGCATTTGACTTACAGTATTTTCTTTACTCAAAGCAACTCTGAGAAATAGGTATTATCCCTGACATGGAAGCAGAAACTTTGAGACATTAGTAATTTGTCCAGGGCTACTTAATTAGCAGGTAGTAGAGTTGTAATTAAAATATTTTCTGGACTTTAAAGACTAAGAGCATTTAAAAAGACAAAACAGTTTCTTCCATGTTTTACGATACAGATTTATCAACAAAGCACTTTTTCTTTCTTTTTAGTTTGTAAGTAGATCTGAAGCTGTTTTTTGAGGAAAAAATATTGAGTTCTGATAGCTTTTCTGAGAAAGGAGGTTGCTCTGTCTCTGGCAAGACTATAAATCAGGTTTCTAAATTTCCCCAACACTTTCAGCCATGCCATCTGCATGTCTAGGATCAAAAACATATGTATTTTACTCCACTCTGCAACACAGAAGACTGGCGTTCTAGTCATTTGTCACAATTTTATTGCAATTTAGCACTTGCCAGCAGTTTGCTTGTGACATCTGATGAGAGAGAGAGAAGGAGAGACGCAGAGAGCGAGACCGAGACAGAGACAGAGAGAGAAAGGAAGAATATGAAAAGAGATTTGTTGAAGTTACATTTCTCTGGTTTTCCAGGGTCTCTAAGTTATTTGACTGTATTATAGGAGACAATTAGAAAATAATGTTCTTGGGGTGCCTGGGTGGCTCATGGCTCAGTTGGTTAAGCATTTGACTTTGGCTCAGGCCATGATCTAGTGGTTTGTAAGTCTGAGCCCCTGCTTGGGTTCTGTGCTGACAGCTCAGAGTCTAGAGCCTGCCTCAGATTCTGTTTCTCTCTCTTTGCCTCCACCCCCACCCCCAATGTAAATAAACATTAAAAAAAAAAGAAAATAACATTCTTGACTAGGTGTGTGTGTGTTTATAATCATAGATCCCTTATAAATATCTTTGTAAGAGTAAATAATGTTAGGCTAATCTGTGTTTTACTAATTTCTAGGGCTGCTTTAATTGATTTGGCAGGAATAATAGGTGTCCCTTTTCTCACTGTTTACTTTTGTCTATCTATAAAACTGATGTTTGATGGAGAAAAGCTTTCTTTTCAGATATGGAAGGTTAGTACTTCAAAGTATACCAATATCCAGGCTCTCATATTTATTAAAATAATTATCCACCACATTATTCAATGTGTTGATATAAGCATAACTGTGAGATACTGAAGTCCAATTCACCTTTATGGAAGAACTTATGTGCCTTATTCTATTTGGAAGTGGGACCTCATACTACATGTCTTTGCTTTATTGTTTTCGTTACCAGAAAACTCAAGGCCAAATGTGGACTCACCCTCACTACTTAGTTCTTTCCAGACGCTAAGTATGCATATTGTTCCTTAAAATACTACATTTTTTATTTTAATCATCACCTTGTGTTTTAATATTTTGTAAATTCCCTAAAACACACCCGCCTGCTTAAATTTTTGGCATTAGGCATAGAATTATTCCACAGATTACTTGCTGTCAAAGGCCAAAAATACCTTAAAACTGGTGATATCTGGCTTTTCTACCCAAATATAGTGATCAATTTTATTATTACTAATAGGACAATTAGACATCATGTGCTTCCTGATATATGCAATATGATGTACATATTACCACTTTCCAAAAATGTTAGCCTGAATGTAATCAAGTCTCTATGTCTTCCGTTTCCTGGAAATAGAAGGAATAGAAAAATAAGTTAAACAACATCATGAAGAAACAAAGTCAAATGTAGAGTGTGGGAGATTGTATAGTACACTGGCCAGGTCTCTTAAAAACTAAATTTCATGAAAATAGGAGGTAGAATATGTTCTAGATTAAAAGAGATGGGAGCAGGTACAGAAACTAGATTGACAGTCATTACGGGTGGGCTTGTAAAATAGTACAGCCACTTTGGAAAACTGTTAACAAGTTAAGTGTACATTTAATATGTGATCCCCAGCAATTCTTCACCTAGGTATCCACCCAAGAGAAAATACATATTCACACAAGAACTTGTATATGAATGTTTGTGCAGCATTGTTTGTGAAAGCCCCAAACTGGAAACAATCCAGATGTCCATCAACTGGCAAAAGGATAAACAAAATGTGATCTATGCATACAATGGAATATTACCCAGCCATAAAAAGGAAGAAACTATTGCTACATGTTATAACACAGATGAACATCAAAAATATTATACTAAATAAAAGAAGCTAGATGCAAAAGACTGCATATTGTATGATTCCATCGATGTGAAATGTTTAGAAAAGGCAAATATATAAAAACAGCAAGTGGATTAATGGTTGTCAGGAGCTGAGGGTAACAGAGATTAACTACCTGGCCATGAAGGGTCTTTTTGGGGTAAAAAAAAATTAGATTGTGGTGATGGTTGCCCAACTTTGCACATTTACTAAAAATCATTGTATTGTACACTTAAAATAAAAATTTAAGGATAGAAATTACACCTCAATAAAACTGATTTTATGAAGAATATGGCCAAAATGATGTTGTATGATCCTAGACCCCCAGAGACCTTGCAGATTTGACTTTCCCCTGCTGAAACCTTCCCTGAGACTGTCTTGGAAGAGAACTGATGTGCCCAGACAACAGCCCATACCAGCCACTGTAGCTGGGAATGAGGCCACCTTGAATCTTCCAGCCCAGCCGACTTCTAGGTGACCGCAACCATTGGAGCAAGTGTAAGGGGAACAGCAGAGGAAAATCCCAGCTGATCCATGGATCTATGACATAATCATTTTATGGTGATAACATATAGAGACACAATTAAATAAAATATATCGGTCAAGTGATATGGCAAAATTTTAACTTGTATTTAAATGGTGGCTAAATGATGATTTATTGTGCTATTTCTTCTGTGGGTTTGAAAATTTTAAAATAAAAGGTTAAAATAGGTATGGGGCACCTGGGTGACTCAGTCAGTTAAGCATCTGACCCTTGATTTTGGCTCATGTTATGATCTTGTGGTTTGTGGGATTGAGCCCCATGTCAGGGTCAGTGCTGAGCATGGAGCGTGCTTGGGATTCTCTCTCTCTCTCTCTCTCTCTCTCTCTCTGTCTGTCTCTGTCTCTGTCTCTTTCTCTCAAAAATAAATAAACATTTAGAAAAAAGAATTAAGAGATCATGCCATAAAGGACTGGTAATAAACATTAAAACCACTTAAGCTTAGACTACAAAATCAAATGCAAACTTTACTGGAAACATTGAAGATGACCTAAATTAATGGAGAGAGAGATAACATTGAGAGAGGAAAGTTTGTGTATTCATCCTACTTACTTATTGACTCTTCTGATGATGAACAATGAATTCATTTTCCTATCACAAATAAGACTGAAATGATTATTCTCGTATTCTTCTTCATAGGCACAGAGGCTAGAGTTTCTTTATAATATGTACTCTAAAGTGGAACTCCTTATTTGAAAGATGTTCTTTATATTTAAATCTTTTTTTAAACATTAATTCACTGTTTGAGAGACAGTGTGAGCAGGAGGACAGAGAGAGGGAGACATAGAATCTGAACCAGGCTCTAGGTTCTGAACTGTCAGCACAGAGCCCCACATGGGGCTCGAACTCATGAACTCTGAGATCATGACCTGAATCAAAGTCAGATTCTTAACCAATTGAGCCACCTAGGCACCCCTTGAAAGATGTTCTTGTATTCAATTTGATGAGATGTTCCTAAATCATTCTTGAAAGTGGTTGTACAAATTATCCTCCCACCAGCAGGATGTGAAAGTCCTTACTGCTTCACATTCTTGCCAATACTTAGGATTTTATCATTGTTGAAATTTATAAGAATACAGTGAGACTGAGCACTCTTTCATATGTTTACTGCCTGTTGGACTTTCCCTGTCTGCTAACTGCCTGTTCATATCTTCTGTTCATTTTTCTAATGGATTATTTGTCTTTGTTTTTGTTTTTGATTAGTAGGGTTTCCTCAATACATTCTAGATACTAACGATTGGTAATTTATATGGATTACAGACTTCACCTGCCCATCTATGGTGTGTCATTTGATTTCATTTATGCTGTAAATTTGTAGTGTTTGAGCATTTGTTTTGTAGTGTTTGAGCCTTGGAGCATCCGCTGGAGGTGTCTGGGTAGTAAAGATCTGGGAATTTTTAGCAGGATGCTGAATGATGTGCATGAATGTGGGTTGGCTCTTATGCATTTAAATCTTTTGGGCAAGTTATTAATCTTTCTATGTCTCATTTTTCTTATTTGTAAAGTGGGTATATTAAGAGTACATGTCTCATAGGGGTGTTGTAAGGATTGAATGAGTGTATTTTTTTATTGCTGTATAACAAATTATCAGAAATTTAGCAGCTCAAAACAACATGAACTTACTATCTTATCGTTTCTGTGGGTGAGGAGCTCAGTCTGTTTTACCCTCACCTGATCACCATACCCACAGCACCTCTGATACCAGATATATTGGGCTTTTCCCCTACCAAGCAATTTTCTGTGACCACTAGCTTGTGTGTCCTACAATTTAACTCAAATCTGACACAATGTACCTGGAGATAACATCAGATCCCACAGGTTAAGAGCTCTGTCCTACAAGAATGCCCCATCCTCACTTCAGGTGCCAATTGCAAGCCTAGATTATCACCTGTGCTTCTGACCCATCGGCTATAACTTCAAGGTTCCCATGACCCCCTCTTTGGGTTTGATTAATTTAATAGAGTGAGGCAAAGAACTTGGGAAATAGTTTACTTAATATTTACCAGTTTATTATAAAAGGATATGACAAAGGATACAGATGAACATCCAGATGGAGAAGATGCAGAAAGCAGGGTATGTGGGAAGGGTGCAGAGTTTCCATAGTTTCTGAGGGCAGCACTCTTCCCCATTCTTCACATGTTCACCAACCTGAAAGCTCTTAGAACCCTGTATTTTGGGATTTTTATGGAGGCTTCATCATGTAGGCATAAATCATTAATTCCATTTCCACCCCCACTCCCCTCTCTAGAGAATGGATTATGGAGCTGAAAATTCTAAGCTGCTAATCATGGTTTCATCCTTCTGGTGATGAGCCCTCAGCCAAGAGTCCCGAAACAGTAACCTCATTAGAAAACAAGAGATTTGTATGGAAATCAATTTGACAATAAAATATTTAAAAAAAATTTATCGTACTTGAGAAACAAACAAACAAACAAACAAACAAAAAAAGACATTTCTATTCCCCAGGAATTCCAAGGGATTTAGGAGCTCTGTTACTGAGGTCAGAGACCAAATATTAGAACAAAAGATGTTCCTAGTGCTGTTATTATTTAGAAAGTCACAAAGGATTTAGGAGCTCTGTGTGAGAAACCAGGGACAGAGATCAATGTGTATACTTTTCTATTATCTCCCCGGGTTCCAAGCACGCTTTTGCTGGGTCCTGTGTTCTCAGAAAGTTGAAATCAGGATTTTGGCCAGCATTTCGATCTTCCCTGGATTTGGGGTCTTCTTCAAAGGTCATGAGTTGTTGGAAGAATTCACTTCCGTATGGTTTTAGGACACTTTTTTGCTGTTGGCCAACTGGATCTCCTAGAGGCTGCCTGCCTTCCCTGCCATGCTCCTCTCCCCAGCACGGCAGACTGCCTCTATGTGACGCTCTCGTCTCCAAATTTCTTCCTTCAGGAAGGGCCCAGTGACTTAAAAAATGTTTGTTTTAATATTTATTTATTCTTAAGGGAGAGTGGAGGGAGGAGAAAGAGAGGCCAAGCTAAGGGTGAGGGGCAGAGGAAGACTCCAAAGCAGGCTCTGCCCTATTAGCCTGAAGGTGCAAAGCCCCACAGCACAAAGCCAGACACGGGGCTCAAGCCCACGGAACAGTGAGATCATGACCTGAGCTGAAGTCGGACACTCAACTATGCAGCCACTGAGGGGCCCTGGGAACCAGTGACTTTTAAGACCACATAGGATTAGGCTAGACCTACCCAGGATGGTTTCCCTTTTGATTAATTCAAAGTACACTGATGAGAGGCTTTTATTACATCTGCAAAATCCCTTCTGCCATGTGATGTAGTATAATCATGGGAATTCCTCTTCCACCACAGTTACAAGTCACTCAGTTACTCACACTCACTGGGGAAGAGATTGTAGAGTGTGTACACAGGGGTTGGGAACCTTGGGATCAACTTAGAATTCTACCTAACATAACATTCCTACTCACTGGTCAACCTGCAACAGATTTTTGCTCAACTCCATAAATATTTGTATTTAGAACTGGAGAAATTTCATATTGGACTTTTTTTTTTTTTTTAAAGTAAGCTCTACATCCAACATGGTGCTTGAACTTGTAACCCCAGATCAAGGGCTGCATGCCAGCCAGTCATCCTTATATTGGACTTTCTTATCTTTTACCCTCTGGGAAAAGGCAGTCTTGAACAGAACAGAGAGCAGGAGTAAAAGTATTTGGGAAGGCCCCCTGCCCAAAGTCACAGAGGATCAGGACAAAGCCAAGAAGTTCTGTGCCTTCCTTTCAGGCTAGCACCAAGAGCTAGAGCCAATGACATGCTTCTGTCTGACGTTTGGTAGCCCTATTAATTACACAGATGAATAACTTTTCATTAGGTTTCCTCATTCAAAGTTGACTATGCCTTCATTCTTTATAGGGTCTTTAGCAAATTAGATTTCTGTGTTATTTTATAAAAATTTAACTCTGTTATTAAAAAATATATATTTTTTACATTTTATTTATTTCTGAGAGAGAGAGAGAGAGCTTGAACAGGGGAGGGGCAGAGAAAAAGACACAGAATCCAAAGCAGATTCCAGGCTCTGAGCTAGAGGTCAGCACAGAGCCTGACACGGGGCTCGAACCCTGTGAGATCATGACCTGAGCTGAAGTCAGACGCTCAACCGACTGAGCCACCCAGGCACCCCAACTCTGTTATTTTTAATGATGACTGAAAGAAGGAAGACAAATTGTCATTCATAGAATTTTTAATGGGAAAAGTAATAACTTCAGTATTCTTTAGGGGAATCATTTTTGGATAAAAGTTACCTGTATAGTCCCTATGATTATTATTACTTCAAATATGAACGTGAGTGAAAAGAAGAAAAATTTGCTGATTTTTGTGTTTGAGATTCATGTACCTGAGGCACAAGGAGTGTTCAATTTATTTGTAATAACATAAATTATGCATTCAAATAACACTTTTGGTGATTCATTTTCTCACTTATTAATTTAATGAATACAATTTTTCAAAGTGAGGTTTAATATTGTGAGCAACACAGGCTTATCCTCCTGGGTTAAGTGAGAATACCTTCATTTTCATAGCTTACAGCATTATCCCTTATATAGAGAGATTGAACCAAATGCCATACTTCCTGCATTTGCCTGTATTAGGGTGGTTTGTTATAGAAGAAACATTTTGTGTTTGGCTGAAAGTAGCCTTTTAGGAAAAAAACCTCAGAAAACTTTTAGGGACTGAATTGTTTTCATGGTTCTAAGAATTTATAAATGAACTAACTGTGACAATGAAAAGAAATGGCTATAAAGATTATTAACTAATATGAAAGAATATGAACTAGAGTCATCAAGAACTCAGAAGTCAGTTTTGGTGATGCGTGTGGTTTACATGAGGTAATAAAACAATATTCTATCTTTCATTTCAGTGTCTATGAAAATAAAGCCAACTGAGCAGCAATAAGTATGGAGCACACAGCAATGCTGTGATCACTGGCATTTATGCAAAATAAAATTCACCAATAAGCTTTAAAATGAAGAAAACATAATTAACATTGGATGCTGTCCTATAGTAAGATCGCTCTATGTACATGTTGGAAATGCAGTTATTTCGTAAAGTTCCATCACAAAAATAGTACAGAATTCATTTTGAGGGAGGATTTAACATAATTTAAGTAGGTTCCCCTTCAGTATATCAATCATATGTGGATATTTCCAGGTGGATTGAATTTGTTGAAAATTTCGGAAGGCAAGTTGGTTGGTTCTAGTTCTGGGGAGTCCTACCTCTATCAGGTTGCTCTTCACTGCTACCAGATCTTGGAAACTGGGTGGCTCATTTGGTAGAGCAGGCAACTCTTACTCTTGGGATTTGAGTTTGAGCCCCATGTTGGGCGTAGAGATTAAAAAATAAGTTAGGACAACTGCCACCAGAACTTCTCATTTTAAAAGATGATTTGATACATGTGTATATTGAGAAATGATTACCATGATGGCTTTGGTTAATATCAATCACTTCACATAGTAAAACATTTTTTCCAGTGGTGAAAATTTTGATATTTATTCTCTTAGCAACTTTCAGATATGCAATATAAGATTGTTAATTATATTCACCATTCTGTGTTACTTTCCCAGAATTTATTTATAACTAAGAGGTTGTACCTTTTGACTACCTTCACCCATCTCATTTATCCCTCACACCCAGCCTTTGGCAACCATCAATCTCTTCTTTGTATCTTTCTGGGTTTTTTAAAAAAAATCCCATATATAAGTGAGTTCATATGGTATTTGTCTTTCTCTGATTTATTTCAGTTAGTACAGTGCCCTCAATATTGTTGCAAATAGCAGGATTTCCTTAATTTAAAAAAATTTTTTTAAATGTTTTATTTATTTTTGATACAGAGAGAGACAGAGCATAGAGGGGGAGAGGCAGAGAGAGAAGGAGACACAGAACTGAAAGCAGGCTCCAGGTTCTGAGCTAGCAGTCAGCACAGAGCCTGACATGGGGCTCGAACCCACAAACGTGAGATCTGACCTGAGCCGAAGTCGGAGGCTTAACCGCCTGAGCCACCCAAGCACCCCAAGGATTTCCTTATTTTTATGGCTAAATAATATCCCATTTTCTTTGTCCATTCCTCTGTTGATGGACACTTGGGTTTCTTCCATGTCTTAGCTATTATAAATAATGCTACAATGAACATAAGGGTGCAGATATTTTTTCAAGATGGTGAATTTGTTCCTTTGGATATATACCCAGAAGTGTAATTGCTGGATCATATGGTGGTTCTATTTTTAATTTTGGGTGGAACCTCCATATTTTTTTCCCCAGTGGTTGCACTAACTTACATTCCCACCAACAGTGGACAAGTGTTCCCTTTTCTCCACAACTTTGCCAACATTTGTTTCTTGTGTTTTTGATAATAGCCACTCAACAGATGTGAGGTGTTATCTCATTGTGGTTTTGATTTGCATTTCTCTGAAGATTAGTGATGTTGAACACCTTGTCATGTGCCTGTTGGCCACTTGGATGTCTTCTCAGATCTCTGTACCTTTTGTTTTTAAGTTTATTCATTTTTAAAATTAAATGTTTTTATTTATTTTTGAGAGAGAGACAATGTGAGCCGAAGGGGGGAGGGGTGGTCAGAGAGAGAGAGAGACACAGAATCTGAAACAGGCTCCAGGTTCTGAGCTAGCTGTCAGCACAGAGCCTGATGCAGGGCTTGAACCCACGAACTGTGAGATCATGACCTGAGCCAAAGTCAGATGCTCAACTGACTGAGCCACTCAGGTGCCCCAGGTTTATTCACTTTTAGGAGAGAGTGTGGGGCAGGAGCAGAGAGAGAGGGAGACACAGAATCTGAAGCAGGCTCCAGGCTCTGAGCTATCAGCACAGAGTCTGATGTGGGGCTCAAACTCATGAACTTGAAGATCATGACCTGAGCTGAAGTTGGACGCTTAACTGACTGAGTCACTCTGGCACGCTCAAATCTCATTTTTAAAAGAAGCAGGAATTGAGCTCTGTTTTGTATGAGATCTCCTAATTTTTAAATGTTGGCTCAGTTTTTGCGAAGGGGCCTTTTGGCCCAAAGAAAATCTGTGTGTGGCCCACAGGAGAGAGACAGCTGTGTGGGGCATTGATATTGATGTGAAACAGAAAGAGGATAGGTTCAGGACCATTGTCCTCCTCACTTGCTTGGCCTCTTAGGGAAACCTCTCCATCTTCTGATGCAAGAGGGATTGGCACATTCCTGGTGCTGTGATAGGCATGTAGTGGGGGTGGCAGGTCAAGGTGGTAAAGACTTCCAGGTGTAAGATAAGTAAGTACTAGAGGGGCACCTGGGTGGCTCAGTCAGTTAAGCATCTGACTTTTGTTTTCGACTCAGATCATGATCTCATGGTTTGTGAGTTCGAGGCCCACGTCAGGCTCTGTGCTGACAACGCAGAGCCTGCATGGGATCCTCTCTCTGCCTCTCTCTCTGCCTCTCCCCTATTCACCCTCTCTCTAAATAAATAAATAAACTTAAAACATTTTTAAAAAAGATAAATAAGCACTAGGAATATAATGTACAACATGACGGGTGTAAACACTACTGTGTGGTATATTGAAAGTTACTGAGTAGATCTAAAGAATTCATCACAAGAACAAAACTGTTTCTCTTCTTTTTTTTGTATCTATACGACATGGTGAATGTTAATTGCATTTCTTGTGGTAATCATTTCACAGTATATACAATTCATTATGCTATAAGTCTTAAACTTCTATAGTGCTGTAGGTCAATTATATCTCAATAAAACTGGGGGAAGAAGGGTGATCAGATGATGTGTTCTCTAAAGATCCCTCCTCTGAAACTCTTAACATACTTTTTCTATTTTGTTTCAGAAACATGTTGTGGGGTTTTTTTTTGAGGAATCTTCCATTAAAACACAAAATTCATACATTATTTGATTTCTCATTTATTTTTCCTATGCTCATTAGGTTCCACATAGATGTTCTCGGAGCAGTAGCATGCTCTGGGCTGGCAGCAACTTGTTACTCTATTGTTTTGACATTATAGGCTTTTTAGGGGTTAATGTCTTAATATATACTCCAAGAAACAGAGTCCATCTACTATATACAAAGGGAACTGGGATCATAATTATTTTCTCTCTTCCTTTTGTTTGGAATTACCTTTGGAGCCGTGACTGGAAGCAGAAAATAAAATTAAAGGTAGCAGATATTAGTGAATCTCAGCTTTTCAGGCAGTCTGGTTAATCCAGTTCCAGTTTCTACTTCACTTTCAACAGTGTAGAAATTGTAAAAATTCTAGCACTAGCTGGAGTAATTCCAGTTTTGCAGGTGGGGCTGCAGAATTGAGTTTTTATTAAGATTGGTTTCTTGGATTCCTGGAGTTATTTTTTTTAACAATCTGGGCTTGTTATGCAGTCTCAAAGTGTTGTACCATTTTTAAAAACAACACTCATGTGTAAGAAAAACAATAAGAAACATGCAACCTCATTGTAAAATCCTATTCAGTGTCCCTAACCATTTGTCAAGGTCTCTCTGCATATTTGTTGTGAAAAGGTATCCTTAGCAACCAAGATCATTGGCTTTTTATATAAAAGAGACCTCAGACCATTCTTCTAACATCTAAAGATTCAACTCCTCCCCCCGCCCCATAACAAGCACACAGATGGTGAGATGTGACAGCAAAGCACGTGGGCCAGAGCACTTGAATAAGAAGTGGGATGTCCTCTAGGCCAGGCACGCGGTGATTTCCCTTCTTAGCGCTCTCTTCTTATCTTTCATCAAGTCTCTCCTAGCAAGGCTGCCCTACAAAAAGAAATCTGGCATTTCATTATGGCACTAGGGAAAACTAAGGGAAAATAAAAATCCTCCTGGAGCATTTTTATTTATTTTTATTTTTTATTTTTTTATAATAGTTTATTGTCAAATTAGTTTCCATATAACACCCAGTGCTTCTCCCCACAAGTGCCCCCCACCATGACCATCACCCCCTTCTCCCCTCCCCCTCCCCTTTCAGTCCATGGATCGTCTCCAGTATTCAGTAGTCTCCCTTGATCTGTGTCCCTCACTCTTCCCCGCTCTCTTTCCCCCTTCCTCTCCCCATGGTCCCCTGCCAGGTCTCTCCTGTTAGACCTATGAATGCAAACATATGGTATCTATCCTTCTCTGCCTGACTTATTTCGTTTAGCATGACACCCTCAACTGGAGCATTTTTAAAATGAAGAATGAAAGAGAGTCATCTGAAGTTCCACTTGGAAGTGAAATGTATATTCTTACAAATTGTCCTTATTGAAAAAAGAGTAATGAGAAAAGAATTATTAGCCCCTAGGATGGTCACATTAGGGCATACAGTAAAACCTTGGTTTGCAAGCATAATACGTTCCTGAAAATGCTTATGACCCAAAGCACTTGTATATCAAAGTCAATTTCAAGAAACATTGGCTCAAGGCGTGTGGGTGGCTCAGGTGTTTGAGTGTGGACTTCAGCTCAGGTCATGATCTCACAGTTTGTGAGTTTGAGCCCCCCATCTAGCTCTGGGCTGAGAGCTCAGCGCCTGGAGCCTACTTGGGATTCTGTATCTCTGTCTCTCTCTGCCCCTCCCCTACTCATGCTCTGTGTCTCTCTCAGAAACAAAAACCAAAACCATTGGCTCGGTTGTGATCATGTGACCTTCTGCATCACATGCTACTTGTACAGTGAGACATTGCTCGTTTATCAAGTTAAAATTTATTAGAAATGTTTGCTCGTCTTGCAGAACACTCACAGAACAAGTTACTCGCAATCCAAGGTTTTACTGTACTTGAGAAATAATAACCTGAAGGACATTTTCTCATTTTTACCCTGAAATTGTGATTTCTTCAATCAAAGGGAGTTCCTCTGCTTCTCAAGTGGTCCTTCTTTTCATAAACCAGGTTGGGGAGATTTTCAGAAAGAAGCTTTCATTTTTGAAAATTTTTGGAGATTGTAAATGCCCATTTTCCTTTTCTTCTGCAGGAAATTGCAGTGAATGTCTCAATTCAAAACCATGAAAGAAGAATAGGTTCCTGAGTAGAGAGCTATGTGGTAAGGTGAATAAGAAAAGTGGAAGGGGACATCAGTGATAAAAATCAAACCCTTCCTTTTCTGGCTCTCATGTTTTGGGTAGTCATTTCCTGCCTCTAACTTGATTCTCTTTGCTTCTACTTAACTGCAGAAATGTTTCCTAGAATTGGTCGTTCACACTGAGAGATCTCTGCACTGACAACTTATAGATTTTTTTCCACCTTTTTGTGTGTGGCTGACAGACTATTAAGTGACATTTACAATTCAGGCAATCCTTTGTGTTTCTGACCTGCCACTTTCCTGTGGAATAAGGACAAGCAGCTTGGGAATCTCACTCTGAACAAGGCTACTTGAGCGCGGAGGGAACACTGTGTTCCCTAATGAGACATAGGAATAACGAATTAGCTCAGAATGTGCAAGGGAACTTCTCAGACCTTTTCGTCTTGTAGAATTCAGATTTGGTTTCATAGTCATCTAGTTCCTGAAAATCCATGGTGACTTTTCTATGAGGCATCTGAACATAATCAAATAATTGCGGATAGTTGTGTGAAAGGGTCACACACTCAGGGAAAGGGGGAGACCCTCCCATTGCTGTAGGGTTGATTGTACCCATGGATTCTGTGTTCTAAACCCAGATAGGACTTGGTGGGTTTCTTTCTTATTAATGAGTCCCCCTTAAGGTACTCAAGCAGTTCTATTATTTTTTGGTCTGAAATGATCAAATTCACTCTTACATAAACTAAGCAAAAGGTTGTTACAAGTTACCTTATGGTCTTTCTCAGAGGGAAATCACCACTCAAGGGAATGGCAGACTTCTTTCACGTGGACGAGAATGCATGCACTTCCCAGCAGGTAAAACAATGAAAGAACAAAAGTTTGGCTGTTGATACAGGATCTACCATTTTGACTTCTATTAAAAGAACACGAGCCCAAGTAAACACACAGGACAAGAACACACGCTCTCGGGTTCAAAGTCAGCATGCCGTTAACAGCCAAATAAACCTGGAAAAAAGATCAGATTTTTTTCTCCTTCCTGACCATATCCAGAGATAATCAAGGTGGATCCTTGGTTCAAGATACAAAATGTAGTATGTTTCTATTTCATTTTTGTGCTCTTTTATCTGTTGTATTGAGGGTTTCTGTGATATGGTGCACTTCAAATTGCTTCTGTCAATTCCAGTTTGCTTCCTTCCAGCTAAGCAGAGGCTGGGGGAAAAACTGCAATTTAAATAGTAAGTAGAGTTATTTAAAGTGAAAGATAGCAAGGCTGTCTTACTCTTGCTCACCACTATACATTGTTTCTGGTCTGAACTGGCTTTCTGACCGATGGTTCTTATTTTCTGGATCGATTTTACTTTGTGAATCAGAGGATTTCCTGTAATAAAGTAGAAGTAGTTTCATCCAGGACCATATCTTGGTCCAGACGTTCTTTTGAAAAGATCTCCAGTCGACAAAGGCAGAGGGCGGCAGTTTTGTCAGGGAGAAAGAGTCCTTCAAATGGGCCACTGGATGGCGGTGCTGCATCGTCAGTGCTGAATGCTGTCCGCTGTCTTCATTTCCAGGCTGGGAGTATTCCTGCGGAGAGAACTCTGATCATTGATGTCTGTGCCCAGGAGCAATAAGGTTGGCCCAAGCAAAGGTGGTCTTTATATGTCACATATCTGGTCACTGGATATTCTGTTAAACTTTTGTTGAGGCTGTGATTTGTTGACTCAACAAACTATTGTTTGTCTGTCTAAAGGTCATGATTTTTTCTTTTAATTGGAAAGGACAAATTTTAAGGGCAAAATTAAAAATTTTGTTGAGATTATACATAAAATTTTCTTTACATTAATTTGTGCTTTCCATTGGATGATTAAAATTACCCAGAGACTGAGGACTTCGATAGTTGAATGGAAAAGTAAAGAACTGCTGGCGGGGGCAGGAGCTCTGCCTGCATCCTGAGTAAGAAGCTGGAAGGTTGCTGGGCCTTTTCTCAGCTGCATTATAGCGATTTGGACTGGACATTGCTAAGGTCCCTTCTAATTCTGACAGCCTATGGTTGTCTGATTTTAAGCAGTTGCCAAGTACAGAAGCCCCTGAAAGCCATTTAATGTTTTTCAAATTTACTGTGAAGGCATATGGGTGTTTATAGTGTGGTATATATGTGCATAATGCTCTTGTTCAGTGTCAGAAGTGATGTTCATTCCTGGAATTCCAAGGTATGGAATGAAACTTTGGAGTTTTAGTTAAAGAGATAATGAAACTGTTTATTATAATATCATTGTAGGCTTCATCTTTGCTGTAAATGTTTTAGAAACCACTGGCCATCTCTTTGCTACATTTAAAATCACATTAGAAAGTCAGAGACAAATACTGTACGTACGTTCTCACTTATATGTGGAATCTAAAAACGTTTAATTAAAAGAAATAGAGTAAAACGGTGGTTGCCAAGGTTGGGGGATGGAGAAAATGGGAAGATGGTCAAAGAGTACAAACTTCCCTTATAAGATGAATAAGATCATGCTGATTATAATTTAAAGTATTGTATTATATGCTGGAAAGTTGTTAAGGGAGTAGATCTTAAAAGTTAACACCACACACACACACACGCACACACACGCACACGCAGATAATTATGTGAGGGGATGGAGATGTTAACCAACCTCATTATGGTAATCATTTTGCAACAAAATGATTGAAAATTACTATTTGTAGCAACTTCACATGGAAAAACTACAAGTTAGATTTGATTTTACAGGGATGTTTACAGAAAAAACAATCCTTTAACAGAGGAAACAGAAGAACATTGTGTGTCTGTATACATGTCTCAAATCATCACATTGTTCGCCTTAATCTACTATGTATTATATATCGATAAAATCTCAATAAAGCTGAAAGAATTAAATTCACATTAGAATTTTTGGATCATAAGTCTGACAACAGAGAATTATATAATCTTCATGTAAGGACATGATATATTTTACATAGTTCTGTATATATTCACATTGAATTAACTTATTCATTAATTTTCTTTTAAGTGATGTATTCATATATTGAGGGAACAGGTAATGTACTTTGCCTTCAAAGAGATTACATTTTTCTAGTGAGACAGGTAATTGGACAAGCAATTACAAGAATGTGTAAGTATGTGATCTAAGTGGAGAAATACAAGATTTTCTGAGAGAACATAGTAATAGAGATGAAAATTACTATTGTAGCAACTTTGCATGGAAAAACTACAAGTTAGATTTGATTTTACAGGGATGTTTACAGAAAAAAGCAATTCTTTAACAGAGGAAACAAAAGAACATTGTGTGTCTGTATTAAGTGCCTGTTTCCTTTATGAAACCTGGGAACATGCAAAATTCTATCAACCTTTTGATCATAGATGCCATAGAAAAGCTACAGAAATAAATTCTAAGAGAATATTTTCTTTTAGTTTTCAAGTCATATCAACAGTTTTATCTAGACAAAAACTTAAAAAATGTTTTAAATTTATTTTTTACATTTTTATTTTTGAGAGACAGAGAGACAGAGGTGAGAAGGGGAGGGGCAGAGAGCGAGAAGGAGACACGCTCACTTATCAGATTGAGCCACACAGGTGCCCTTAAAAATTTTTTTTAATGTTTATTTTTGAGAGAGAGAGAGAGAGAGAGAGAGAGAGAGAGAGAGCGAGCGAGCAAGCAAGGGGGTGAGGGGGCAGAGAGAGAGGGAACCACAGAATCCAAAGCAGCCTCCAGACTCTGAGCTGTCAGCACAGCTCCAACCCACGAACCATCAGATCATGATCTGAGCTGAAGTCAGTTACTTAACCACTGAGCCACCCAGGTGCCCAATGAACAAAAAGTTGAAATATCAGTAGGGTTTCCATTCACTGTGAAACTTTCTGCGCCCCCTACCCCCACCATTACTCATATCCTTCCTTTAGGAAAATCATGAACTAATTAGGACTTCATAGTTACCCAAAATTTGAAAATAAGAAGCAACAATTTGCATTTGCAATAGAGACCATTTCAAGTTAGTGGCAACTTTTGCTTGTACGCAAGAAACAAATACACTGAAATCTGTCATTCATACTGTGAACAAAACAAGGGAGAAAATATTCCTAGAACCAGTGATTCATAGTTATTTTTGTTGGGGTGAAAAACCATCTCTTGAGAAGTACAATGGTTCAATGAACAAATGTCACAGTGCATGGGATGACACAAGCCATACTCGTAGCTGAATGGAAGAGGAAAAGGGTTTTTTTTTTTTACAAGGCCAGTTTTGATGCAATTGAAATATTACATTTAAAAAACCCTACTCATTGTTGATGAGTAATCTGATTTTGATGATGGTCCTTTGTTTGAGATACATATATTCTGACAACTAACTCCCCTTTCCACCCCCAAATAGAATGTTTGAAGTTTTCTATTGTCTTTTATTAATGTTTTCTGTATTATTTCCATACTTTGGGTTCCTTCTAAGTGCCACATCCAATTTTAGCAACCAGAATATATTGTGAGGCTGTCTCCCAGGCACAGTTTTTGCAGTGTGTATATTGAATCAGAGAGGGTTAGGGGTGGACATGGCTTTAAAGATCACCTAATCCCTTATTTTACAGATGGAAGATTTCATCTTGAGAAGTTTGGTCACATATGTGATATGTCCCGTAGCTCCAACTAAAACTCAGAGAGGAAGAGAAAGTATGAGAGAATTTGTTTTTATGAAGAATTTACTAGGATAGCCATGGAACACATCTTTAATTTTAGTCCCCAAGTAATCCTTTGTCATGGCCCTATCTCTATTTTTAGATGAAGAGATTAAGGCTAGAGAAGTAAAGAAAAGCAGTCTTGATCTGAGTTTGCTGGTTTTTCACTCACTTGCTCATTTCTCTTGGGAGGCCATCTGTGTCATGTACTGGGCTAGGAAGTGTGCAAACATACATGGATTCCAGGCTCAGCTTGTTTAGGGTGTAGCTGCAGAGATAGATATCATCTAAATAATCACACAAAAAGATGTAAAACTACCCATGAAGGCTCTGAAAGATAGCACAAATCTTTTGCTTCATATTGTGATACAACACAGAGCAGAGCCGTTTCTCATGAATGTGGTCCTGAGAGTGGCTTGGCCAGCCAAGTGCCAGCCTCATAGAGAGCCAGTTTGGAGAAGAAGCTGGACCAGTTGGTAAGATGACAAGACATGGCCAAGATGCCACCCTTTGACTAACTTCTCTGGGGCCTCATGGTCTTGCCTTCAAATGGCTTCCTCTAGTGATTTTTCTGTCATCGTTTTAACAATAGCTGTGTCAATTTTTTTTCAGTTGTAAAAAAGATTTGCTTTGTGAAGTTGTTCTTGGAAGGTGCAGCTTGCATTGCTTTGTGAATCTTGCTAAAACTTCATGGAAATTGACTGGGACATTGGTGGTGACTTTTCCTGACTATGGACTATGATCTTGCCTCTTTATGAGTGGCTATCCATCCGCCCATTGTTCTATTTCTCTTAGTGGTTTTTCCTTATTTCTGACACAGAATTCTAAGGAAGGTTTTGTCAATGGTTATGGTGACTTTGTAAAATTTTATTTGCTTATAAGACAGAAACCAAAGGGAAACAGGAAAATGAAATGATTTTGTTTTAACAAAGTGGAACCTTAAATGAGTGTTGCCTTTTTGATGTCTGTGGTCGTCATTCTGAAGTTCATATAATGATACACTTCTGTTTTGATCTTGGCAGATACATTTGCTTGCAAATATGTGCATACATGTACCTACTCATTTTTATGAAAATAAAAATCATACTCTGTAAACATTTTTGTGGCCCTTTTTGCTCTTAGCAATATATAACCAACGTTTTAAATTCAATTAATAAAGCTCTTCATAATAGTTTTAATGGGTGCACAGTATCCCATTGTAAGAATGTGCCATAATTTACTGTTTAATTAATTCAATTAATCTCCTTTTGTTGGGTATACTTTAGAATTTCTCCATTCTTAGAAAATTTGATGCACCAAACATTCTTATATGTGTACTTTGTGCACTTGATCATTAATTTCCTTACAATAGATTTCTAGATATGGAATTGCTCTATGAAAGGCTTTTGATATAGTTGGCCAAACAGTTCTTTTTCAAAATTTGAATCAATTTATCCTCCCATCACTAGAGCATGAAGGTATGTGTTTCTCCACTGATTTTCTGTCATAAGTCACTAAGCAATGCCAGTGAACATTTTTTACCATTGAAAACTTTTCCATTGTTGTCTAGATGCTTTTCTTGTTTTGTCAATAGCCTGTCTATATACTTTGGCCGATATTCTACTGAAGTGCCTTATTTTTTTTATAAAGTCTCTTTGCATAGAAAGGACATCTTCTCAGTTTATAATTTGCATTTTGGCAATGATAATGATGTCTTTTGATTTACAAAATTACAACACTTTGGTATAATCAACTTTATTTACTTCATCCTTTGTAGTTGCTGTTATAGTAAGAAATAAATCTTAATACCCCAAGTTCATATAATTATTCCACATTTTTGTTCTAGTGCTTTATTTTAAAAGATTTGTATCTGCCTGGAAACTATTTTGGAATATGGTGTGTATTAGAAATTAGAAATGTAATCTTTGTTCTAAAATAATTCAAATAAATACTTAGATTTGTTTCTTGGGCTTTTAATATTGGTCATTGGTCATTGATCTGTCTGCAGGGGAAGGCACTAATATAACGTTGTTCAGATTAATCTTTTTTTGCTATTTTTTAATTAAGTTATGCAAAATATACACAACAAAATTTATTGTTTTCACCATTTTAAATGTACAATTAAGTGGTGTCAGCTACATTGCCAGTGTTTTACATCTCTATTATTATCCATTTCCACAACTCCTCCACCATCTCAATTAGAAGGTCTGTACTCATTGAACAATAATTTCTTGTTCCCCTCCCTCTAGCCCCTGGTAACCTCTATTCTACTTTCTGTCTCTATGAATTTGCCTAGTCTAGGTACCTAAAATAGGTGGAATCATACAATGTTTGTCCTTCTGTGTCTGACTTATTTCACTTAGCAGAATGTTTTCAAGGTTCATCTATATGTAGCATGTATCAAAAGTTCATTCCTGGGGCACCTGGGTGGCTCAGTCGATTGAGCATCCAACTTGGGCTCCCGTCATGATCTCCTGATCCCCTGATTCATGGGTTCGAGCTCCGTGTCAGGCTCTGCTGACAGCTCAGTGCCTAGAGCCTGCTTTGGATTCTGTTTCCCTCTCTCTCTCTGCCCCTGCCCCACTTGTGCACCTGCTCTCTCTCTCAAGAATAAATAAACATTAAAAAATTTCATTCCTTTTACAGTTGAATAATATTCTATTATATGTATATGCTACATTTTTAAAAATCCACCCATCTGCTGATATGTATTTGGGTTGTTTACTTCTTTAGGCTATTGTGAATAATACTGCTACGAACACTCTTGTAAAAGTATATAATAATTTTATAATCCCCTTTACTGTATCATAGTGTATATGTCCCTTCATTATTCTTCTCCTTAAATTTTTTCCTTAGATATTCCTGCATGTTTATTTTTGCTTCTAAATCTGAAAATAATTTGGTTTGTTTTGAAAGCTCTAATCTCAAATGCTTTTGGAATTTTACTTTGGATCATATTGAATTTATACATTAATTTTGGCAAAATCAATCCTGTTGTAGTACTTAGGCTTCCCAATCAAATATTATGGCTTGCCTCTCCTAAATAATGATGCCCCCAGTAGGGTTTTGAACATATTAGGATAGCTTTTCTGCATTTTCGGTTAAGACTACTCTTAGGTATTTTACAGTTTTTGTAGTTATTTTTAATGGAATAGTTTGCATTTTGTGTGTGTACTTGAATAATGTGTATATTATAAATGCTAAACTGTTAATGTTTTAAATGGATAGTGTGCTTGGATTCCTCTCTGCATGAATTATTTTTATTTATTTAACATATTTATTTAACATTATTTAACAGAAAAAAATTTTGTTTTCAAAGATTAAATTGTTGTTGCGTATCCATTTTATAGGGAACAGTGGCCTTTATCTTAAAGGCAGACAGCTCTTTTCTTTAAGAAAACTCTTAGTAGATCTTTTGGTCATTAAAATCATAGATAAGTGAAGGATGAAAAAAAAGTGTTTTGCCTAATAAATAACAGGAACATTCATGAATTCTTCTGCTATTGGAATAGTAGGAAGTGGGGAACCGAATGATGAAAAGAGAAGAAACCACAGGGACTAATAATAGCCTCAGTGGGGAGAGGAGTCCATGACAATATTGCTGCTAAGAAATTCTCTGTAGAGATGGCTGAGGAACAGTGACATCTAGTAATTAATTGTAGGCTGACTCTTGTTCTGTGCCTTATTGTGATTTGTTCAAGCATTTAGTGTAGTAATACACTAAGGAAAGCCAAAGGTTCACAAAATGGCTGCCATTGAAAGATAGTTTACTCACAGTTCCCAAGAGGAGTGTGCATGCCAGGCCAGGAGGGGTGCTACATGAGGAAGCACAAGGGTTGTCATGAGGCAGAGAAAGGGGGAAGAAATGTGGGCCAGAGTTTATTGTGGTTTCTTCAGAAAGGAACTGTCAAGGCAGAATAAGCAGGCTTTGGATTGGCTAGTTGGAATAATTTCAACAGGCTCCAGGGCATAAGGGCTGTGCATGTCATCTGGGGCTATTAGGGCAGGTGGATAGTGGCCAGAGTGAAGAGGTGATTGGGGGTGTGGACTCTGAATCGGTTGGCTTGTATTTGAAAAGCATCCCCCAAGAGAAGGACTCCTTTTGCAGAGGCAGGGGTGGTGAAGCAGTGAGGAGGCCAAATCAAGGTGACTCAAACATTACTTGATTGTCCAGAACAAGGCATGTCCAACATATACATGGAGGGCAGGTATTAAAGCATCAAGTTTACATAAGTTAGAAGCATGGTTAATACACAATCCTTCTCAGTTTTTCAAAGCCTTCCGTAAAGTTATCTTATGATAATGGTTCTTTGGGGAATCAAGGAAACAGAGCTCTTTTCTATGTTGAGCATGTTGCTATAGGAAGTGAATAGAGTAGAAAATCAGAGTGAGAGGTGACCAGAATAAACATGAGCACTCCCACCAAGAATTCTCAGAAACACTGAGGAGACCTATGGACATCGTGTTAGATGGGGGGTCAAGTCAACTTTTAGAAAATAAAGACCTTAAGGAGACCAGAGGAGCTGAAAACACCAATGGCAAGCCCTTGGGTTATGATAGTAGAAATTTTGAGTTTTAGAGGTTAGGGAATGGTTTGAGGGCTGGTTTGTTTCCAGAAAAAGGCTGTCTTATATAGGGGAGCAAAATATGCTGCCACAAAATATGTTTAATTGGCATATAGATTATTTTAGGCTGATTATTTTTAAGAAACAAAAGGCTCAGGAAGAATCTTTGACCTTTCACTTAACTGCATAAAAGAAGTTAGAAAAAAGTCCTGCTCCAGGCAGGGAGTGGTCACCATAAATGGGTACCTTATAATATGAACTAGGAATGGCAGACAGGGAACATTGTGCGAAATATTTCCCAATATTAAAGACAGAAGTCATAGAAAAAGAAATGAATATTATGTGTTCTCCTTAAATTGGCCACAGCACACCTGGGTCGAATTATGCATCTTTGATACTACCACATGTTCATTGAGAGAACTACTTTTCCTTTAATCAACTCTACTGGTTGGGTTCTTATCTATAATGTAGTGTAAAATCAGGTCAATTTAGAGTAATAGAAGTAGTGCTTTTATCATAAATGCCAGGTTTTCTACTATTTATTGTTAAAACTTATAATTTTTCATATGTGTGTGTGTGTGTGTGTGTGTGTGTGTGTGTGATTTATCATTACATGCAGCACCAGTACTCATCTCAACAAATTCTGTCCTTAATGCCCATCACCCATTTAGCCCTCCCCCGCCACGAACACCCCTCCAGCAATCCTCACTTGGTTCTCTGTATTCAAGAGTCTCTTATAGTTTGTCTCCCTCTCTGTTTTTATCTTATTTTTGCTTCCCTTCCCCTATGTTCATCTGTTTTGTTTCTTAAATTCCACATATGAGTGAAATCGTATGATATTTGTCTTTCTCTGACTGACTTATTTCACTTAGCATAACACACTCTAGTTCTAAAAACTTACAATTTTTCTTTACAACCAATGAAGAGAAGGACTCGTTTTTATACTCTTATTTCTATCTAAGAGTGTGGATCACATCAGAAAATCTGGTTCTTTTCTGTTCTGAGTAGAAGTGAGGAAAATGAAATCTGGTTCTTTTCTGTTCTGAGTAGAAGTGAGGAAATATGATTACCAAAAAAGAGATTTTTATCTTCAAGCTTTTGAAAAGTTTTCTGAATAGTTCAAAGGAGAAATAAAATGAAAGCTTGCTTGACATTTTTCTTAAAATTTTAATAAGAGGTAATTTGATAACTTATTGCTGGCTAACATCTGCCCAGGGACCATGAATTAGAAATAATTTCACTGGTAAAATGAAATCTACAAGTAATAAAACAAAGCTGCCTATAAGGGCTTCATCTTAAGTTGTAGAAAAAGATGTTGTATAATAATTCTCTCATGTCTGCTCAGCTTGCTGGATAGAGATCTTAAACCCTTGGAATGTCTCCAGGGACAGAAGTGTCTATTATTCATGATGGGCTCTGGAGACCCTCAGACCATGCTTGAGTTTATGCCAATGAGATGACTCATGTAGGCCCATAGATAGTTTCTGGGTGGGGGCTGGCCATAGTGGAAAGACTAACCATGTGATTAGTGGGTTGCAGCTTGCTGTTGTTGTTGTTGTTCTTGTTCTTGTTAAGAGGGTTGGAGTTTTGAGCCAGGTGATATTAGCTCAGCTCCTGGGGAGGGAAGAGGGTCTGGAGATTGAATTCAATCATATGTGCAATGACTCTATAAATCATGTCTAATTAATGAAACCCCAATAAAAACTCACAAAGGTTGAATAAAATCAGTTGGTGAGCACATCGATGTGAAAATAGAAGGTGATGTGTCCTCAATCTGAAGGGAGAATCATGGAAGTTCTATATTCAGAAACTTCCCAGGCCTCACCCTATAGGTTTCTTCCTTCATCTGGTCTTGATTTTCATTCTTTGTAATAAAACAGTAATCATAAATACAGTGCTTTCTAGAGTCCTGTGAGTCTTTCTATCAAATTATTAAATGTGGGGGCGTAGTGAGAACTTCTGCATTTTTAGTCAGTTGGATAGAAGTTTGAATGGCCTGGGAACTCCAGAGCTTGTAGCTGGTGTCTGAAGTGAAGAGACTCTTGAGAAAGACTGTGGTCTCAACCCATGAAGTCTGTGTTAACTCCAGATTGTTCTAGTTAGTATCAAAATTGCATTGCAGAAGCAGTTCAGGTGGATGTGAGAAGAACATCCTTGCTTGGTAAGGTAATTGGACACTAGAATTGGCTACCCACTGCATAGGCAATCATCTATCTTATTCAAAGTGTCATCTTGGCTAGATCTAAGAGATATGGGCTAACTATAGTTTATTATTAATTTTTACCCAGCTATGTGGCTCTGATATCTTAGAGCTGGCTTTTTTTGGAGGGAGGGGGTGTGTGCTAGCACATTTAAAAATTTTTACCTTTTTTTCTTATTTATTAAGGATTTTAATAAAGATTCAATATCTAAGATTGGTAATACATTTATGAAATTATATTGAACATCTGAATAGCTCTACAATAGAGGTCTCTATAATAATTTTGAAAGGATCATAATGGCTAATAAAGCATGTATTAAAAAAACACTATGTGGTAGAATATGGTTTCTGATCTTAAATATGACAAAGTTGTCACATAGCTATTATTTACATACAATTTCCCTGATATTTGTCAGAGTTCTTTTTCTAAAATTTTTAAATGTTTTTATTTTATTTTGAGAGAGAGAGAGACAGAGGGTGAGCTGGGGAGGGACAGAGAGAGGGAGACACAGAATCTGAAGCAAGCTCCAGACTCTGAGCTGTCAGCACAGAGCCCAACGCTGGGCTCGAACTCATGGACTGTGAGATCATGACCTGAGCCAAAGTTGGACACTCTGAGTTCTTATAATGGAAAATGTTGTTCTTTAAATATTTAAACCTTCTAACAAAAAATTTAAAGAAATCTCATGATTTGAGTATTGTACACTCACATAAGAAAACAAATATTCAGTTATTTTGGACCCAAAATAAAGAACCAAAGAGCAACTGTATGAAGTTCATTGGTAGGTAATAAGGAAATTACTACAGATATTTTCCAAATCCTGAACCCCTAATGTTGGGCTACAAATCATCACAAAAATTGCAACATGGAATATTTGTTTAGTGTGCTTAAGTAATGGATAAATACAAAGCACTGAACTGAGGGAACCATGGAAAACACACAATCTCTAGAGATTGCTATGAGTGCTAAACCAGGTCCACACAAATACATGAAGTAAGTGAAAGTTTGTCTTCTGTGCCATTTCAGCATCCTGTTTTATCTCAAAGCATCTTCCCCCATCTTTGGTTTCCCAATGTTATTATGCCAGGCAGACCAGAACCTCCTACTGAGACTTTCTTCCCAGCTCCAGAACAGCTCTCTTTCCTTTCCCCATCAAGAATCGCTCTTAGTTATCACATTATGAAGTTCTGATAAACTTACTCTGCCTCAGCAGTTACTGATAAGTGTAAAACATTATTCCTCCCTCAGTCTCATATAGTTTGAGCTGAACTGTGGCAAGAAAATTTTCCTTTTCTCTATCTGATATATTTCCTCATCCCCACCTAGTTCTTTGGGTTTTGAAGTTTTTTGATCTTTAATAGAACTCTCTTAAAATATAGTTTGAAATGCTACTAGCCAAAGTCAGCTAGTAGAAGAGGTGTAGATAGAGTGAGGAGTAAAGGCTGGAGGTTGGGGTTTATGGGGGGCTTATAGGAAAGTGCGTTTCTTTTTAACTATAGGGTCTTAGAAGAATGCTGGAAAAAGATGCAGAAGCTGCTTTGTAGGGTGGAATTAATTTATAAAACTTTAATTTTACAGTTTAGACATGGCTATAAATGGAGATCTGGAGAAAAATACACACACAATTATGTGACTGCTTCATCACCTTGAGGAAGGGGATCTTGGTCAAAGTCCTAGAAATGGAAAAGCAGATCAAGTCAGTGTGTGATTCAGGAGGCAATGAGACACAAAGGGAAAAGCACAGACTAGTCCCACATTTGTAATGCGGCAGCTATATGAACTTAGTCCAGGCATTAACCTTCCTGGGTACGTTCCTTCCAGGGTGACTTAAGAGAGTCAGACTAGATGACTGATTTCTGAGGCATAATATGGCTCACATTCTCATCCAGACACCCACTTTCTGATAGTCTTGAATATATTGAATGTGATTCACATATTCTTTGTAAGAAGAAAAACTAATACAACACAATAGGTTTTAAGCTCCTACTCTAGTGCAATCCCTCATTTCTTAAAAAAAAAATCTCTTATCTCTGCCTTCTCTTGTTAGTCACCATCCTCTTCAAGGGCCACCATACTTAGTGCATATCATCTTTCTTTTCTACTTGGATGATGACTTTTTTCTTAAACCTTTCAAATTCCACTTGTTATTTTTGGTTTTAAATTCAGGGACTTTGGTCTTAGGTAATCTTCCAAGGCAGGGAGATTGTGGGCAGCAATGGATCCTGGCAACAAGGCCGGAAGCAAGACTGAAATAGTAGAGATGAGTCTGGGATTTAGCTTGAGACTAGATCAAATGATAATCTTTCCTTAGAAGTAAGCAGTAAGTACCAGGGTACCTGGGTGGCTCAGTTAATTAAGCATCTGACTTTAGCCTAGGTCATGATCTCATGTGGCTTCGAGCTCCATGTTGGGCTCTGTGCTGACAGCTTAGAGCCTGAAGCCTGCTTTGGATTCTGTATCTTCCTCTCTCTTTCTGCCCCTCCCTTGTTCATACCCTGTCTCTGTCTCTCTGTCTCTCTGTCTATCTGTCTCTCTCTCAAAATAAACATTAAAAATATTTTTAAAAAGAAGTAAACATCAAATACCTACTTAGAAACAAGCATTGAGCCAGAAGAGCAGAAGCAGAAACAATATCCATAGATCAAGGAACCTCTAAACCACAGAAAACTTATATAATCCCAGGTGCAACAGGACCCAGAGTTTTGACTTTTTAGGGCATGGCCAAGATGATGTTTAAAGGCTCCTGCTATGTAAAAACTCCCAACTCTGGGTAGATTCTGCTCCCCTGGACTTGAAGTAGAATTATAGAGCAGATATAATAGACATGTGTTTGTGTGGGAAGGGACAATGAGTGTTGAGTGACTGACAGAAGATGTCAACTACTGCAGAATACTTACATATTAAAATATCTTCAAAATAATCTTGGATAGGTGATTATTTTATCATGACTATCTTATACTATTTAATCTGTTAAGATTGTGTCAACTGAGACTTTCAAATTTTGCCTAATTTGATTAGGGAACCAACATTATCCCTTGTTATTTCATTAACTCTCAGGATAATCTTATGAGATAGGTATGGGGAGTGTGGGAGCATAATGGGCCTGGAATTCAAATGTAAACCTGTCAGATATCATAAAACTCAAGGAGGCCTTACTACTGCATGTACCATGGTCAATACGGAACAATAAAGGGTTCTTTGTTAGAATATTCTAACCATAATGGCATGAATGGCATGAATGGCATGGAGGTTTCCGGCGCCTTCACTTTTTTGCCAATACTCTCAACATTATATTGGTGAAACTTTGTACAATTGACAAAGAGTGATAAAGACAAAATAAAAATAATCTTTACATAAAAATATCCTTAGAGTTGCCTTTATAAAGATTGCAGATTAGCAAGAAAAGTCTCTGAACACTGAGGCAAGGGTCTGTGCATATGCTATTCACACTGTGCACACATTCAAGTGGATGAGCTAGTGGGAAAAATAAATTTTCCAGTGATAGCCAAGCATAGAGTTCATTACTGGTAAAAAAAAAAAAAAAAGGTCCCAGTGTCCTGCCTCCCCTCCTTGAGCTGCGTCTGTGTGTGTGTGTGTGTGTGTGTGTGTGTGTGTGTGTGTGTGTGAGAGCACCTACATGTCATGACATTATACTCCAGGTAGGCTAGGAGTGTGTGAGTCTGTCCCTTCCCAAGTAAGGCCTGGAGAGCAATCCAAGCTTTATAGAGAAGTGACTCCTGAAGTGTGGTGTGACAGTGGCAAATGTCCATGGGGAAGGTCATGGCTGCCCCAGAGTCACCTGTGGACCCAGAGGAGTACAGAAGAGCATTAGAAAGTTTCCCATGCTCTCTAGAGAGGGTTAGGATCAGCTGAGAAAAGGCTGGTAGATGAGAAGTGGTCTCTAGATGTGAATTAAGGAAAGTCACGATGGAAGGAAGCAGTCAGCAGATGCTGCATGGACCACTTGAATGAGAACCACAGTGGAATAGATGATCACCACCGAAGACCCAGCAAGATAAGTTATATCTCTGTGGAGACCTGAGGAAGATGGAGAACCGTTAAGAACCAGATACCTTGTCTTCTAAAGTACAGGTACTTCCAGAAGTTCTCTGGCACTTATGCCCCTGGGTAAAAGTGGAACAGGGGGTCACTGGAAAAAAATTCCTGAATTGATTCACTAAAAACATGGAACGATTGTGTAATCATTCATTGATTAAGTTTACTTAGAAATCATTCTATTTAAATTTCTGCTATTAGGCAGTATGGAAGCTCAGGGCAGAAATTTACTTCAGTTATAGGAAAATAAAATGTAAGTTTGCATTTTTGAGTTTATGACTAAAACTCTTGTTCCTTTCTATGTAATAATGCAAAAACAAATCAGAGTATTTCCCACCTACCTCGATGTTTTTCCACAGTTTTTCATTGTTTCTCTCTTATTTCCTCCCACACAGTCTAAATTGCGAGGCTATCCCTGTCAGCTTTCTCGGATTTGGAGGCCAGGAGCTCCAGGGAACTTGGAAGATGTCAGGTTATTAGTTATTATTGTAATAACTGTTCAGTTAAATAAAAGCTCCATGAATTTGTGTGTTGAAAAATTTCAGATAGTTTCTATTTAATTTAGCTTTGTTCCTTTTGCAATAAAAGCTTTGTATTTAATTATTAATTTGGCTGTTATTTCTGGCAATTCTTGGTTATAAATAAATGTCTTAAAAACATTATCCACAAACCACCAAGGGTTTTTCTCCTGATGGTAGAGCTGTTATATATGAAATTGTTGACTCTTTAAGTAGTGTTTAACCATGAATAAATACTATTAATGTAAATTAAATGTAAGTGATAATTTCTTCAGGATTTTGGAAGAACTGGAGGCAAAAAATATAGTTTAGACAAAATTTGCTATGTACTAATTGTGATTGGATGACCAAAGGGATTGTGTAATTTGCTAGTTAAAGTGAAAACAGAAGTCACTATTACAGATTGTGATGGTTAGTTTTGTGTGTCAACTTGACTAGGCCATGGTAACCAGTTATTCAATAAAATACTAAATCTTTGCTAAAAAGGTATTTTGTAAAAGTGGTTAACATCTATAATTGATTCGCTTTAAGTAAAGGAGCTTATTTTCGGTAATGCCAGTATGTCTTATTCAATCAATTAAAGACTTTAAGAACAAAACTGAGGTTTCCCCCGAGGACAAGGAAATTCTGCCTTAAGACTAAAGCATCAGCTCTTGCCTGAGTTTTCAGCCTACCCTACAGATTTCAGACTTGCCAATTCCCACAATTCTGTAAAATCCTGTAAGCCCATTCCTTGAAATCTCTGTCTCTTTATCTCTAGATCTCTATTATATGTATATAAAAGTATTCTGTACAGATATGGTACCCAGAGTAGTTCTAGAGGAAGTGAATCTTCAGGATGAGTTTTCTGAATGGGTTTTGGGCCTTCGGGAATTAGTTCTGTAATATAATTGGATTTAAAGGCATGAATAACTCTATTTCCAGTGGCAAAGGGATCACTGACAGTCCATGGTATCATGCAGCAATAAAGATATGCAAACATACTCTTAATCAAATAGTTATGAGGCAAGGTTCTGGGTGATCATATCCTTAAAATCTTAGAACGGTGTTGCCAAACTAACAAATATAATGAGATTGGCTAATTTCACTGGAGAAAGTAAGGAAATAAAAAGATGAGTTCAGGGTTTCAAGTTTCCAAATAAATGCCCTGAAAATTTCAGTCTTCCCTGAAAAGAATCCTTATCTCCTGTAGCTTCAGAGCTGAGATTTCCAAAAACCAAGCTTAGAGTATCATGCAAGTGGCCAAATTATTCAGGCTGTAGGAAACTTTTTTCTTATTAATTTCTAGGTTCTTTGGTTCATCTAATAATTCAGTTGACATAAGATAAAGAGAAAAACTAGTTTCATGTGAACAAGAGCTCATAGAAATATGACACTCAGAGAAGTGACCAAAGCAAACAGTTTTTACAATCTTTAGACAAAGAAACAATAACAGTTTGAAGAATTGACAAGATAAAGAAGTTTGGGTTTGGGGTAGTAAATTAGAGAAGAAGTAACAAGGTGTGTTTTCATAGCCTTCTCAACCCTAAATTCCCTATCTCTGGTGGTAAAAGATGTCTCTCTTTCTCCTGGAAAATGGAGGATACCTTCCACATGGGAGCTTTTCTATTTTCAGGGGGACAAAGGAGGGTCAGTGTGTCCTTCTGGCACCAACTGTTTTTCTTTAAGTAAGTTTTATTCAAAATAATCAATATGCCCAAGTGGCTTATCTTGGAGCAGTCTGCCCTGAAGCCCATCAAGACCTTGAACAGGACTAAGAAGCTACAATTAGTCTTCGGCAGCTACAGCATAACATCTGTGAGTCTCAGGTAGCTGGGGCCAGTTACAGGTGACTTTAGAAATGAAAGAACTCTGGTGTTCAAGGAGTGGCTTTGGTCTACTGGTGTTCATTGTGTTTATGTAACTGAAAAAAGTTAGCTTTTAGTAGACTTTTTATTTTTTATTTTTATTTTTTTGACTTTTTTTTTTTTTACAGATTCAACTGCTGCCAACCAATAATTAGCTTTGGTTTTATGGAAAATTCATATTCATGGCCATGTGGTATATATTTAACAATTATATATATTCTTCAAGAGATTTCATGACTTTAAAAATGCAATAATTTGTTTTTATTACTTTATTAATCTATAAATTATTACTTATAACATTATTGCTTTACCTAAATTTGAAAAGGATATGAATTCACCTAACACATAGAAATAAAATAGGTTATTGGGATATAACTTGGTAAAGTACACAAATCATAAGTTCACAGTTTGATAATTTTTACCTAAGTATAGATCAAGGTAACCATCACCCAGATTAAGGTATAGCACATTTCCAGAAGGCTCCTTCCTGGTCTCACCTGGTCAATATCTTCTTCTAAAGGTAACCACTACATTGCTGTTTTAACACATTAGGAAGTATCATAAGATTGCAAGCCATTTAAAAAGCATTAGATGGAGTTAACAATTGACTTAATCTATTAGGCTCCATAAGCCATTTCTATTCAGCAAGTGTATCATGTTTGTCACTTTACCTGTTTCTGTTGTATTGATGTACTCCCTTTCTTTTCAAAGTACTTCCCAATATGCTTTAATATATGAATTCTGTGCAGTAAATCTGTGAAGGAGATCGGAATTTTATCCCAATTTAAAGATAAAAATGATTACAAAATGGAAGTTGAAGGCGAGGGTATATGCAGAGAACAGGCAGAGGTTTTTGCCTGCACATGCAGGCAGTTCTAGATCCTCAATTCCTGGTGATTAACTTTATTGCAGCTCATCAGAGGGCTCTTCAGTTTTTCCCAATGTCCTCTTGGAATGACAACTTTTTTTTGGAGAGACAAATTATACCTCTCGTATTAGTTTCCTACAGCTGCTGTAACAAACTACCACACACTGGGTGGTTCAGAAGAACAGAAATTTGTCTCACAGTTCCAGAAATTAGAAGTCTAAGCCAAAGTGTTGGCAGGGCCATCTTCCTGCTGAAACCTTTAGGGGAAAGAGTCTTCCTTGTCTCTTCTGGCTTCTGGCATCCCAGACATTTCTTGGCTTATGATGGTATCACTCCAGTCTTCACATGGAACTCCCTTATGTCTCTTCACATAGTCTTCTCTTTGTGCACATGTGTACCTGTGTCCAAATCTCCTTATAGTAGAAAGACATTGGTTCTGTTAAACTAGAGACCACCCTAATGGCCCTGTCTTAACTTGGCAACATCTGCAAACACCCTATTTTCAAATAAGATTACATTCTGAGGTACAGGGAGATTGGGATGTCAACATGTATTTTTTTGGAGGACACAGTTCAATCCATAACACCACCTCTTGATAATTCTGACTAATGGTGCCTCAAACATGGCACCTGACCATACTGCTTGCTAGATGTTGCTCAGCCCAGATAACAATCAGCTCTGAAACCTGGCATAGAGAGGGTATACTTTATGAAGAGGGGAAGGTCAAGAGACACTTTATTTTAAAACTTTTATTTGCATTTATTTAATGCAGAATTTACTCCCAGGCCATAAGTTGTTTCTTCAGTTTCTTCTGGGCTTTTTCTTCTATGCAACTTTCTCTTCTGGTTTAGGAGCAAACTGCTCTTTTTCAGTAAGGATCATCTCAATGTGGCAGCCAGAGCTCATGTGCAGATTAATCTGACCATGAGCCCTATAAATTCTATGCTGTATCTTGGGGGCTTTTTTCATCTGGATATGCTCAGTGACCAGAGAATCTACATCTGAACCCTTAAGCTCCGCATTACGCTCTGCAACTTTAAGCATGTGCAGTAAAAATTCAACACTCTTTATGGGCCATCAGTCCTGTGTCCAGCCCGTTTGGCTGGGCACACCTACCAACTCTACCATTGTAGCAACAGAATGGCACACACTGCTTCTGCAAAGTGACATCTTTCCAATACTTTGTGGCTTTTCGGATATGCATACCACTGATGGCCTGCGAAGTTTCACGTGTGTTCTTAAAGTGAACACAAATTTTTTTAACCTCTTGATTTGCATGATTTTATCTGGGTCAAGTGAAAAGTGAACCATTTTCCTTTTTGTTAAAATTTTTAATGTTTATTTTATTTTTGAGAGAGAGAGAGACAGAGTGAGAGCAGGGAAGGGGCAGAGAGAGGGAGACACAGAATCTGAAGCAGACTCTAGGCTCTGAGCTGTCAGCACAGAGCCCCATGGGGGGCACAAACTCGTGAACTGTGAGGCCAAGACCTGAGCCGAAGTGGAGGTCGGATGCTTAACTGACTGAGCCACCCACGTGCTATGAAAACCATTTTCTAAGATCATTTCAGGCTGCTTATGGGAAGAGAGGTCAGGAGACACTTAATCAGATGTGTGAATCTGCTTGGTCTCACAAAATGTAACAATTGACTTGGATCATAAAGGAGCCAAACTCTGAATGACACACAAGCTAGCTGATCCACCTCTGATACTTATGATAAACTATTCTTCCAAGATCCAGTTTACCCTCATTCAGCACAAATTTTATTTAAAACATTCAATTAATGGGGCACCTGGGTGGCTCAGTCAGTTAAGCATCCAACTCTTTTTTCTTTTATTCCATAATATTTTATTGTCAAATTGTTTTCCATACAACACCCAGTGCTCTTCCCCTTAAGTGCCCTCCACCATCACCACCACCTCTTTTCCCCCCTCCCCCTTCCCCCTC
>NC_043713.1:49508612-49533476 GCF_006229205.1 Suricata suricatta
TGAATATATACCACATCTTCTTGATCCATTCGTCAGGTGATGGACATTTAGGCTCCTTCCATGTTTTGGCTATTGTTGACAGTGCTGCTATGAACATTGGGGTACATGTGCTCCTATGCATCAGCATTTCTCTATTTCTTGGGTAAATCCCCAGCAATGCTATTGCTGGTTCATAGGGGAGTTCTGTGGATAGTTTTTTGAGGAACCTCCACACTGTTTTCCAGAGCGGCTGCACCAGTTTACATTGCCACCAACAGTGTAGGAGGGTGCCCGTCTCTCCACACCCTCTCCAACATCTATAGTCTCTTGCTTTGTTCCTTTTAGCCACTCTGACTGGTGTGAGGTGGTATCTCAGTGTGGTTTTGATTTGTGTTTCCCTGATGATGAGTGATGAGCATCCAACTCTTGATTTTGGCTCAGGTCATGATCTCATGGTTAGAGAGATTGAGCCCAAGTCAGGCTCTGCATTGACAGCAAAGAGCCTGCTTGGGATTCTCTTTCCTTCCTTCTCTGCCCCTCCTGTGCACATTCTCTTTCTTACACAGTCAATAAATAAGAACTTAAAATAAAGAAATCTTATCAGTAATGACTGAACATGAAATAATTTTATACATATATGTATACACAGGACACGGCGACTGTTGATGGCTGCATATCTTGACCCGCTCCTCTGTTCGGTTTCTTTTCCCACCTGCCTTTGTTCCACTTGCTTCCTTAATGTACTACTTTAGTTCTATTCTACCTTTTGTCTAGATTTGCCTTTGACTTTTTAGTGGAGGGGCACCTGGGTGACTCTCTCTCTCTTTCTGCCCCTCCCCACCTCTCACACATGTGCACATACTCTCTCTCTCACATTAAATAAAGACATAAAAAATACATTTTATGCTACCCAGGCACCCCCTAGATAAATTTTTAATGTCCAATAAAACCTTATTATGGACACTGAAACTTATTTTTGCATAATTTTCACATGTCACAAAAGTATTCTTCCATTGATTTTTCCCCCCCTCAACCATTTAAAAATGTAAAAATCATTCTTAACATGTAGGGCATACAGAAACAAAGAGTGGGTTTGATTTGGTGCAGAGACTCTAGTTTGCGGATCCATGAATTATTAGAAGGAATAAAGAAATCAGAAATAATAACTATGTATAAAAATAAATGATTAGGGGCACCTGGGTGGCTCAGTTGGTTAAGCATCTGGTTTCGGCTCTGGTAATAATCTCGCAGTTCGTGGGTTCAAGCCTTGCATTGGGCTCTGTGCTGACAGCTAGCTCAGAGCCTGAGCCTGTTTCGGATTCTGTGTCTCCCTCTCTCTCTGACCCTCCCCTGCTTGCACTGTCTCTCTCTGTCTCTCAAAAATAAAGAAACAAAAAAACAAAAAAACAACAGAAGAAAAAAAATGACTATACATATTTCCTTTCCTTCTCTTAATACCTTTAAAAAATATAGACTTTAAAGTAAAAATTATAGGGGCACCTGGATGGCTTAGTAGGTTAAACATCTGTTTGATTCTTGATTTCAGTTCAGGTCATGATCTCACAGTCGTGAGGCTGAGGTCTGCATTAAGTTCCACGCTAAGCATGGAGCCTGCTTGGGATTCTCTCTCTCTACCTCTTTCTCTGTCCCTCCCCTGGTCATGCTGTCCTTTCTCTTTCTCAAAATAAATAAATAACCACTAAAAAATAAACAAAAATAAAGTAAAAATTATGACATTGTTTTGGTATTCTAAAATGTGTCCACAAATTCTTTGATACTCCTACCTTCAAAAGGCATGTGCTGTACTTAATGGCTCACTTCTTTTCTTTAAGTTGGGATTTTTTAAAGTGTAAATGTAATTTTATTATTTATTTTTTGCAGTGTTATATTAATTTCAAGTGTATAAACTCAACACCCCAAAACCAAATAATCCAATTTAAAAAATGGGAGAAAGACATGAAAAGACGTTTCTCCAAAGATGTGTCTCCAACAGACACATGAAAAGATGTTCATCATCTCTTACCATCAGGAAATGCAAATTCAAACCACAATGAGATATCACCTCATACCTGTCAGAATGGCTAAAATCAACAATACAAGAAATAACAGGTGTTGAGGAGGATGTGAAGAAAAAGGAACCCTCATGCATTTAAACTGGTGTAGCCACTGTGGAGAACAGTATGCAGGTCTCTCAAGAAGTTAAAAATAGAACTACCCTATGATCCAGCAATCACACTATGGGTATTTACCCAGAGAATACAAAATAACTAATTCAAAGAGATACATACACCCCAATGTTTATAGCAGCATTATTTATAATAGCCAAGGTATGGAAGCAGCCCATGTGTCCATCAATAGCTGAATGGATAGAGAATAAGTGGTATGTATATATACAATCAAATATTATTCAGCCATAAAAAATAAAATCTTGCCATCTGCAACAACATGGATGGGGCTCGAGAGTATAATGCTAAGTAAAGTAAATCTGAGAAAGAAAAATCATGATTTCACTCATGTAGAATTTAAGAAACAAAACAAATGAGTGAAGGGAAAAAGAAAGAGAGAGAGAAACCAAGAAACAGACTCTTAATTATAGAGAACAAACTGATGGTCACCACAGGGGAGATTTGGGAATGGGATTAAGGAGTGCACTTACTGGGATGAGCACTGGGTGATGTAAGGTAAGTTCCTCATATTTTGAAAATTTGAATTCCTTATTTTTCTTTTTTTCAAAAGTTTTAAAATACTTATTTGGGAGAGAGAGAGAGAGAGACGGGGGGGGGGGGGTTGGGAGGGGCAGAGAAAGAGAGGGAGACACAGAAACTGAAGCAGGCTCCTGGCTCTGAGCCATCAGCACAGTGCCTTATCCTGGGCTCCAACCCACAAAAGGTAAGATCAGGACCTGAGCCTGAGCCGGATGCTTAACTGACTGAGCCACCCAGGTGCCCCTGAATTCCTTATTTTTCACAAACAATGGCAACATTTCCCCCAAGTTTTCATGTGCCTTTTAACTTTATTTGTATATTTTCTTTTAACAGAGAAACTTAAACAATATTTTAATCAATTTATCAATCTCTTCCCTTTTGGGTTTCTTTCAAATTGTCCGTATCTCCTTCCTAATCCTATAATTATTTATATATTTTCTTAGTATTTTTGTGATTTACATTAAAAGATTTAATCCGTATCAGTATGCTTGATATTGCTGTAGGATATGAAATGGTGATCTAAGTTTTCTCTTTGTTCAAGTAGGTAGTCAGTTGTTCCACTATTCTATTTTTTTCACTAGGAATTACACAATAGTGTTTATTTCTTTACATTTTTATACTTTGATCTGTTTTTATTTATTTATTCCTTTGATCTATTATTTCACCTGCACTATACTGTTTTAATTCTACAACTTTATCACATTTTTAATACCTGGGATAGAACCTTATTCATTACTTATTTCTTTAAAGTGCTCTTTTATCATGTTTATTTTTATTTTTGAGAGAGAGAGAAAGAGTGTGCTAGTAGGGGAGGGACAAAGAGAGAGAGAGGAGTAAAGGACCTGAGGCAGGTTCCTTGCTGACAGCAGAGAGCTGGATGTGGGCTCGGACTCATGAACCCTGAGATCATGATTTGAGCCCAAGTCACACACTTACCCAACAGAACCACTCAGGTGCCCCTAAAATATTATTTAAAAAGATACTAATACATAACCTCTTCATTTATTTGAAAATGTCAAGGAAAAGGAAGAAAAATTGTTCAAGTTACTGCCTTAAAACTCATGTTTTGTTAAATAATCATGTGCTTTTATGAAAGCTGAAGCATCTTTCCCTTTTAATAATAATGGTAATTATACAGTAAAAACAGGGAGGCCAAATAGTTGTAGATAGCGCAGTAACTTTGCAGACAGCTAGCCCTGGGCTGGAAACCTGACTTTGTCCTTTGTTAGCAAGTTAATTCACTTTTAAGAGTCTCAATTTATCCATTAGTAAGGATAGGAATAATATTTTATCTATTGACAAGAGAAAAAGATTAAATGTAACGTTGCTAACAGAGAGCTTGTCACTGCTGTCAAAGTAGGAGGACCTATTATTTGCAAAATTTATATATATATCAACTCATTTGACTCACAAAACACTTGACTCACTGGCAATCATAAGGTTTCTGTGGTATTGAATTACATGATGATTTAATAAGATATGATGATATAATGGCTACTAAATGGTGATCTTACAAAATAGTAAGTTCTTTTTTTAACTTAAACACATCACTGAAACTTTTGCTACATGCTTAGGTATGAAATCATTTTAAATAATGACTTGGGATGGCAATATATTTTACCTCTACAACAATTTGATATATATAAATAAGAATACATGCACTATTAATGCACATATTTTTAGAAGCATATCTATTCTATAAAGCAGAACTTGTCTAACTTAACCAGTTTTTATTGTGTTAGTAGCAAATGATTCCTATTACATGAAACATAATTTTAATTGGAAAATTAATAAGATACATTTTCTTTTTAGTTGAGTCAAGTCACAGATTAAAGCTCATGTTAAATGAGTAGTTTGTCTTTATAACAACTCTAGAGAAAGTAAATATGTACACCAGTATAATATACTAAGGTCATTAAGACTATTTGGAATCATTGAGAATTGAATTTGAATTTCTGATTACAGAGATTCAAGCTGTGTGACTTTGGGTAAGTTACCTAACCACTTGATCCTCAGCTTCTCATCTGTAAAATGGAATAATAATAGTGTCTAAAAAAATATGGTTGAAAGGTAAACAAAATAACTCTAGTCAATAATTTAGCTTATATGTGTTCACTAAATAGTTATAATTGCTGCTATTAACTGGTGAGTAGCAAAATCATGTAGCTCCATTGGAAGGAAGAATTGAAAAAAACATAAAGAAATAATAATTGAAGGTTTAAAATAGTAAACTCATGGCAAATATAGTTGTATTCCAAGCAGATGATAATTAAAAAAAATCATGACTGTATATACTTGGGTGGAGAGAAACATTAGTTAAAAAGTCTTTACAGAGCTATAATCATTACCACAAAGTGCTAGTAACAAGGATAATGAAAAACAAAGACTCCAAAATTATTACAAACAGCTATCTGCACAGATAGAAAAGACTGAGTCTAAACCAAGAGGACAGAAGTCTGGGATGCCATGAACTAAAGAGCAATACCCTTTTTTGATTTGCACGTAAAAACCTTGTTTTATTTTGCACACAATGGTCTTCCTTACAACATTTGCAAAAGCGGTCATAAAAACTCATTTAGGGTATTGGGTTTCCTGGATCCTCTCCAAGCTTTTCTTCCTACAATTAAGCCTTATGTGATCAGAGGTCTTAGACTTAAGTAGAGAGAAGACTTTCTTCCTTTTGGCTTTTAAGAGACATGTTCTGGAAATCTTCGGAGAATCTGGCAGATGCTGCACAGTGTAGTCTGGGGTATATATTTTTGGTATACAGGAAACAAACATTCAGTGAATAAAAGTCTTAGAAGAGCCACAGATGTTAGATAGTTGAAATCATCCAAACCTGCAGCAAAGGTTAGATCCTAGTTTTTGCTTCTAGAGGGTCTGCTTTGTCTTAAAACAACCGACAAAATTTTTTGGCCCTGTGAACATGCAATTCTGTTCTTGAATTAGAGAGATGCTTTTGCTCATATGGCTTGGAAAGGTTTCCTGTTGCTTTCAGAGTATGTGAGGCACTAAGTTCTGAAGGTCAGAGAAGTTGTGACACATTATGGGTAAGCTCATCAGCGTCTTAATTCATAGTGAGTTCAGAAGGGCATGATGCAGGCAGTCCAGTAAGTGATGTTCATGATGCTCTGCTGCAGAACATTTGGGTTTCCCTACAGGTGTAATCGGTATGAAGTGAGTCATTAGTCATCACATTTTCTGGAAGTCAGAAGAGAAAAAGTTTAGAGTGAAATTGAATACAGTTTGTAATTTACTTTTGTCACTAATGTGGGAAAAGGATGTTTTGCATCAAGCTTGTTCACTGAAAAAGCCTACTGTAGCCTGGTTCTTATACAAAGTTGTGGCTAGAACTGAATAGAATGAGAATATAAGACTTTTTCAATCTGATTTACTATTATTGATAGTAGGAGTTTATAAGGATGCTTTGTGCAAACATGCCCTTTTATGTGGTTAAAAAAATCAGTGAGGGTAGGGGATAGGTATGGTGGAGGTACAGGGGATGGCTACATAGTCATAAAAAAAGGTGAATACATGGAAACTAGGTGCAGGATGGGTAGCTAGTCCAGAAGGAAAGTAATAGAAATATCCTTACTCTAGGGAACTGAGTCTTGTAGTCTATACCAGGTATTTGCTAATGTTGTGAAGCCATCTGCAAATTCAAATTCTCAGGAAATATACCAGACATATTCTTCCTGTTTAAATACAAAAACTCAACTTTTCTAGGGCTAAAACATTCTTTAATTCTAGTGTTGATTGAGGTTTCAAAGCTGGAAACTTCGACAAAGACTTATGTGTCCAGTGACCAGAAAAAACAATTCTGGCAAGTATTAGTTTGACTTGTAGCTAGCATTCACCATTTCAGACCAAAAGTTTTCATATCCTAAGGACAAATAGGATAAAAAGCAGTTAATACATTAGGGATTGACATTCAAGATGTTTGATCATTTTCAACAAATATTTCCAAACAGCCTCTGCTGGGTAGGTCGAGGCATAGCCCCAGAGTGATGTCTTCTGTCCCTCTGGCTCTCCGAGGACATAGGTGAAACCTACCAATGGGAAGATTTCCATTTTCCCACTAGCTTTTCCAACTAGGAATGATTCCAGGTTAGTCTAGTTTATGCCAGTCTACGGTTCTATAGCCTAAGAAGAAACTTTGCTGCCTGGGAATTATTCTACTTTGTCTGGTGAACCAAGGTCAGGTGGACAGAGTGGAGCTGTCTGAAAGAGTAAAATTCTTTTGCCTTACCTGTTAATTGGATGTTCTAACTCTTGGGTCCCTTCTTCACCCCCTCTCTCTTCTTCCCTGTCGTTTGCAATTGTATGTATGAGATCTGAAGGGTCCTCTCTCCTCTCTGGCTCTTAACCTAAGTCCCCTCAGGAGACTGCGAAAATCTTTTTTGGGAGAGAATCCGTGAGAGCAGGATAAAATCGGAAGACCACTCCCCTTGCCCTGCCCTGCTCCACTTCTCTCACTCTACCTGCTATTACCCCTTCTCCCAGCAAGGCTGCGTTAGTTCAGAGTCCTGCGGATCTGCGTTGCAGGCCCCATGCCTCCTTTTAAGCCAGACTAACGCCTGCATTTGCTAAGAACTAGTCCTTACCAGCCGCAGTTTCCTACGTGGCCTCAGCCAGGACGCCTCAACGCTTGCCTCGGTGGCTACGGGTTTCTCTAGCCCAGCAGTGCTACCCGATACACCCCCCCTCTATGCCGTTCCCCAGACAAAAGGCTCCCTGACAGCTGCGTTAAAACTCTGAATTAGAATGCTCCTCGACTGTAACAGCAAATTACTACCGTCAGGGGTCCCTTGGGGGTGGTTTTGGTCTTTGAGACGGAGACAGCAGTCGCTCCGTACTTGTCTCCATCCAAAAGAAAGCAGAAAGAGCCTGTGCGCGCACACTCACGGGAGGATTTGGCGAGGTTGGGGCATAACTGCAGAACCAGGGAGTTTTGGAGCCCTGTCCTCGTCTTCTAGCTCCTCCCCTTCCTCAGCGATCCGGGTATCCTTTGGTTCAAGGGCCCAGGGCTAGAACTTTCGAGAAAAGGAAAGTTTCCTTGCTGGATGGACGCCAAACTCGCCTAATGAGAGACGGACGGTGGAACGAGAAAGATCTACGGGACCGTCCTGTCCGGGGCTTGATTCCCCCAGGTAGCTATGGGTCGGGCTGGGCAGGTCTTTACATTGTGCTGAGCAACAGTTGGATCTTGGAAGATTGATTTTCTGGAAGTCAGTGATGAAGAATCTTAAAATGAATTCTCTGCTTAATTTTTCACTGTCGTGAATGGGTTCAGGCCTCAAGGCCGTTAATTTTGGAGTGCCTAGCCCCGAGTTATGCGCTGTTAAGTCCTGAGTGCCTAAACTGAGCGGAAGGAAAGCGGCAAAATCCATGTAAGCCAAGGTACAGTTCAGATTGTTGCGGGCCATGGAGCCAGTAGTTCTGTCACCCTCCCCACGAAGTTAATGGTGTTTGTGGTTTTCCCTCTGATAGGCCATGAAGTCAACAATCTCCCCACATGGTGGCTCCCTTTACTAAAGTTGAGTAGTGAATTTGTACAAGGAGTCTTGGAAATTTTCAAATATTTCTACAGATTGAACTCATTTCAGAATTCGCGTGGGAGGGAAGAGTAAGGATTTTAATCGGGTTCACCTTTGACGTGAAGCAAGGCGGAAGGTAGGGAAGTCACAGTCGGTAATAGCTTTGGGGGCTTTGGTAAAAAAAAAAAAAAAGATGTCTCTGCTTGATTATCAAGTTGTGTTCACCGCAGGCTCTTTGTGTGCGAATTTACTCCAGAGGCAGAGCTTAACATGGCACATATGCATGTAAACATTCCATCATAAATAGGCGAACATATGCGGTGGAGACAAAGAGATACATCCCCACGTTCATAACTTTATTGCAGGCAGGCAATCTGGAACATCCCCAGAAATAAACTAAGAAGCAGTAGCTTCTGGTTATTCATGGCCAGGAATAAGTAAAACTTAGTCTTCTTGAAGGAAATATTAAATCCTAAATAAGTAGGAAAGGCATTAAAAATGAGAAGCATTATAATTTTGTCTCTGAAAAAGCATGCAGAACTAATATAGCTTATTTAAACTTTAGCTCCAAATTATAATAGGAAATATCCCCACTAAATTGCCATTTCCTCTAAATTTTGTTTAAGATCCAAATAATTAAAATGCACACTAATGGTTATTGATGATTCTATTTCCTTTGAGCCATAAAAAGAAATAGGCCTGATTTTCTCTTACTGGAGTAGAAATTTAGGAATCTTCTTAAATTGCTTAAGGGCTTGAAAGCCTCCATGTGGCTGAAGTCTTCCCTTATTACTTTCCTTTCCACGTCATTTTCAGCTAAAAAAAAATTTAACGGTTCCCAGCGGAGGGATTCCCGTTAGAAACCCTCAGCAAGTGAACTTGTACTGGGAATCTTCATACTTTCCCAGTCTGTCTGTATTTCTCCAAACAGAACTCAAGTTGTAAATAAAGGGGGGGAAAATAATTCTCACTCCCAAATTCTTAAAATTTCAATTTTTTGTGGAAAATACAATTTCATAATTCTAATCTTTAAAATCAATAAGAGTCACAGAAAGTGTGAAGGTGTCCAAACAGGCCATCTAGAGATCTAAAATCCAGGGCTAACAGGAAACAGAATGCTCTTTGCTCAAATGTAGTCAGGGTCTGACTGTTCTCAGCATTAAGAGCAATCATGGACACTGCAAGGGGGGGGCATATCTGAAAAGCGGGGAGACTTGGACAATGAATTGCCACATTAATAATATCAGTGCCAAATCTTCAGATTTAGAGGCTCTGGTGAAAAATTAAACCAATGGCAATTTTCAATGTTTCAATGACCAGAGTTCAGCACTCGGAGCTTGGACAGCTCCACAGGCCCGCTCAGGACACCCGCTTTAACTCTAATCTATTCCAAGCCAGACTGTTAATGACAGCCAGACTCATTAGCGATTTACTGAAAATCCTCCAAGATTTCCCTTTAAAAACAAAACGACTTCCACATTTAATTGTCTACCTAAAAGGACATACGCAAGAAATTAGGAGATCTAAATTAAATTTATTAATAGGAGAGCTTGATGGTACTTAATTCTAGAGGCCAGAGCTCTGATTGCTGGGGTTATGAAAAGTAAAGAGAAATCGTAGAGACATAATTAAAAACATGATTTTTTGCCATCCTTGAAATTGTATGAATTCTTTACCCATCCTTGAGAAATGGGCAAAATTGAAAACCATCAAAATAATTGCACTTCTTAAAAATTGGATTGTATGAGTGAAAGGTGTTTATGAGAAGTCGATGACTCCGGATCTTATCATCCAAGAGGACAGCACAGAATAGTTAATATGTTCCTTGAGGGACTGGGATGCTGACGTCTTTTTCTGATACCCGATCATTACGTGACTGAAAAAAAAAAAAAAGGAAGTCATTCCATGAATAAAAATCGGAGCGCAACAGTGCAACAAAATACTCTGTACTTAAAGGCCATACGCAGACAGATGTTGACAAGGAAGGCTCTTCTAAAACCACATTCAGATAGATTTCTGGTAACTGCACATATAAATAGGAGCAGAGGCCGGTCACCTCTGTAACCAGCAGCAGCAGCAGCAGCAGAAGCCGCAGCTTCAGACGCAGTCAGAGGGACCTCAGAGCAGAGAAGGCGCTGCCTACTTGCACAATTGCCTGACCAGGCGGTTTGACAGACGCTGGCTGAGACGCGGCCCTCCCTCTTCCTTCCTCTCTTTCTTTGACTTTCCCTCTTTTCCTTAATCACTTACTTCTTTCTCCTGGTGGACTTAGGCCACTTTGTCCCCTACCCCCCACTTGAGCTCCTCGCCTCCTCTTTCTTCCTTCTACATCTCTCTCGCCCCCTTCTCTCCCTGTCACGCTTCCTCCTAGTTCCGTGCGTCTGCAAACTTTTAAACAGAATACTGGCCTCAGCAAACAAGTCCTCCAGCTCCTCCTGCTGCTCCTGCTCATTCCTGCGGCTTCTCAGACACTAACGCCAGACGGTGATGCCTCTTGGGTTGTGACTCCAGCGCAGAAACTTGAAGGACCCCTTTGCCCGCCGTCCTACTTGGCAACAAAGCCTCTCCTAGCAGCGGTAAGAGTTGAATGGTGAGGGGAAAATATCTTAACAAACCAAACGACTCCTTTGCTGATTCTTTGACCAGTATCTGGGTATGAGTTTAGCTTTCCTTCGCACCAGGTCTGGTGAGTTATTGGGCCCTGGGTACATACATATATATTTTTTCTAACTACAGAGAGAGGGAAGTGGCAGGGCGCGTGCGGGCTGTCATTAAGCTGTATTCAACAGACCCCTCCCCCAGCTAGGGGAGTTTCTTAGGGTTGGAGGGTGAAAGGCCAGGGGCTGTTCTGACTGTTATGTGTTCTCCTTCCCCTCCTGCGCAGAATGACCATGTGTAGCGGAGTGAGGCTGGCCCTCCTGGTCTATGGTATAATAATGCACAGCAGCGTCTACTGCTCACCTGCCGCCGCTGGACTCCGATTCCCTGGAATCAGGTAAGTGCTTGCTGCCAGTGCTGAGCTGAGGCTTGGCTTCCTCCACTTCCTCGTGGTCACCCTCCAGCAGTTCCGCGGTCCCGGCTACAGTCCCCACTGGCTCTCAGTACGCCGCCGCCGTCAGGCCGGGTCGGACCGCAGGTACCTGGCCCTGGCCCTGGCTCTGCGAGAGGGCCGGGCAGGCTCCAATGCGGCTCTGCGCCCCTCCCCCAGCCCGCCGCAGCCCGGGGGCCAGGGTAGAGGAGCTTTAGCGGGCTGGAGAAACCTCCCCTCCCCCAGCCCCGCCGGCAAGAGGGGGCAGGGCCGGGCCCCGAGCTTGACTTCTTTACCCTATTCTTAGCTTGAGTTGGGAGAACTTCTGCTTTGGTGCCCACCGCCAGGTTGGAGGCTTGAGCGTGAAGCTCCCGTGGACTTTGCTTTGTTACAGCTTGTTTTGGACTATCGGGGCGGGGTCTCCCTCTCCTCCGATCTCCCATTCACTTCAATTCGATTCTTTCCCTTGGAAGAGCTTTCTCTTAAGTGATACGTTTTCCAACTGCAATCTGAGTCTGACTGTCTTGGGGAGGGGGAGTTGGCCGGCTGTGGTTGAGGAAAAGCGATCTAAGAGAAGAACAAGAATGAGTCTGAAAGGAAGGGGGAGAAACGGATGAAACGGATGCAAGGAAGGAGGAAGAGAAAGCAGGCAGGCAGGATCAGGACAACTCTGCCCACCAGAGGCTGGAGTAACCGTGGCTTTCTTCTTAACCCCAGGTTTCTAATCGGTTGACACTGATAGGTTCCTAATGGAGCCCCAAAGTCTCGGGGCGGTTAGCGGATAGTAGTAGCTTCCTTTGCAGCGCAGCGTCCGCGCCGCGCGGTGAACGCGGCTCCCTGCAGCCAGGAGCGCGCCTTCTGCCTGCAAAGCTGCTCCTCCGAGCCGCGCCCAAGAACGGTCGACTCAGGGGCCACTGACCATTGACTTGGCCGAAGATATGGGTTCTGGCTTCAATATAAGGATTTCAGCATTTGGGCAGGGATGGAAGGAAGTGGCCAGAAAGACGCGGGGACTCTGGGAAGCTGGGCCATAGAGGAGGCACGTCGCCAAGGAAGGGCTGGGTGCGGGGCGGACGGAGACTTGTGCTTGCCTTGTCTTTACCAATCCCGGGATGGAGGAAAGGCGAGCAGATGGACGAATACGACTCTAACCCCTACAAGAAAGCGCTACTTGCCCTGGCCGCGTTCCGGGTCTCTCCAGCGGCTTAAAGCAGGAGGTTCTGTGTTTTAGCCCACCTCTCCCCGTCCTACATTAAGGATACAAGGCGGTCGGGAAGGGCGACCTCAAGACCGCGGCGCTCCTCTTGGCCCTGGGTCCCCTGTTGACCCTTTCCCTTTCCCTTTCCGCCGCCTCAACATCGTTAACAGATTAGCGCAAACTATTTATTTAGAAGACTTCAAAGCCCTATTTCACTCCTAGCAATTTTCGAAGTCCCGTGTGCCTGGCACTTTCCCTGGGCGCGAGGCACCAGAGTGCGTGGACATGACACACAGAATGAGCCGCCGCCAAACTGGCTAAGTTTAGGGGCATCTATTATTCATGTTCCTGCCAAATCCTCTCCCGCCCAAAATAGAAGCCGGAGGTTCTCCGTGACCTACATCTGCGCGGGGAAGGGCTCCCCTGGGTTCAGAGGCTGGGTGGGGGTGGCTGCCGGAGTCGGCCGCCGCACGCCCCACCCATCCACCTCCTTCTGGGTATCGCTCCGGGCCTCCCCCATCGGGTCTTCGCTTCGGCCAACGTCTCGTCTCTAAGGAACTTCCTCGTCCCCGCCAGTGGCTGCTTCTTTGGGGTGGCTCAGGTGTCAGGTCCCCAGAGGGGGGCAGGTCCATTTTGGTGGCCAGGTACGAGGTTGGCATAGACATCTGGGCTTCCCAGACCCTGCAGAGCGACTCTTCACCCACGAGAGAAGGGGTCGGAGAGCCTCCTGGTGGGGTGAGAATTACTGTTGGGCGTACTTTCTAAAGCTTTACCTCTACACCCCCTCTCCGCTCCCTCTCCCGTCCCGCCCCTGTCCCGGAAGAAGGGGCAATTCTCCATGAGGGACCTTTAGGAAGAAGGAAAAGTCAGTGCGACCCCTTTCTGTGGGTCCCTGAGGAGCCGGGGAGGGACCTGTACTGACCACTCCTTCTGCCCCCGGCTCTCCCGGCAGGCCGGACGACGAGGCGTACGACGAGGACGGAAATCCGCAGCAGGACTTCTACGACTCCGACCCGCCCGGCGCGGGGAGCCCCGCCTCCGCGCTGCGCGACGCCTACGCGCTCTACTACCCAGCGGAGAGGAGGTACCACCCGCGCCCGGCCGGGGACCGAGGTGGCGGGAGGGGCGGGGTGGTGGCCCACAGAATAGGATGTCTTTCATAAAAGCCCTCAAGCCTTTCTTTTCTTGACCGGTACCCGCAAGAGCGACAGAAAGTTAGTAGCCGGCCGGTCTCTGTAGACAAGAGGGACGGGTGGGACCTAAAGGTCTGTGGCTCAAGGAGTGGCCGTGAGGGCGCGCCCTGGCCAGACTCCATGCCTGCCATCCCCGGAGGGCAGGACGAACCCCCGTTTTGGGCAGTCAAGGGAACTTCCCCCAAAGAATCATTTACAAGTTCTGTGGCCTTGGGGGATTTCTCGTCAGCCTCCCAAGGCGCCGGGGAGCGTGTGTGCCCAGCTGGGGGTCTGGGGCGGCCACTTGGGGACACACGGTGACCCTGGGCGCGTACTTTGTCTCCCCGTTAGAGATGTCTCCCAAGGGATCCTTAACAAGGCCTACCGCAAAGTGCTGGATCAGCTGTCCGCCAGGAAATACCTGCAGACGCTCGTGGCCAAGGGCTTGGGGTAAGAGTGTGCGAAAGAGTTAAACGGCGCAGACCCGCGCGCCCGCTCCGGTGGGTGTCCGTGCGAGCGCGCGCGGGGTGGGCGGCGCCGCTTCTGCGTCCTTGCGTGCACGTGGGCCTGAAGGCGGGTCTTTGGGGCCAGCCTGGGTCACGGGGAAGGTTCGGATAGGGCGCCTTAAGTTTGGCGAGCGAGTTCTGAGCGGCGAGGGGTAAGGAGAGGACCGAGAAACCGGGAGTTTAATCCGTTTTGAATTTAAAAAACAAAGAAAAAGTATCCCCCACCGCACCCTGGGCCCCGTCATTGAAAACCTTCAAGTTTAGCGGGACGATTTGCTGTAATTTCCTCCAAGCATGACTTTAAAAAAAAATCCTTTTACTGTAAATTCAAATAGAAACCAACAAATCTTCAAATTTGGGCAGCTAGGGAAACAGTTATTTTGCGCGTGCCAGACAAACCCAGAGCACAGGGCTTGCGTGGAGCATGTCTCAGCAGAAGGCAATATTTTAATAAAGCCCATGGGGAAACAGATTACATTTTTCTCAATGAATAATTCATGCGATGAAAAACATTGCGTACAGCCTGTCGACTTATATTATTATCATCACGTTTTTCGACTTAGCGTGCGGAAGGAGAGGCGTGCTCCAGTCTGACTAGGAATTGAGGGATCGATGTAAAACTCCCAGGCAGCAGCCAACGTGGTACTTGAGGCTCTTTGGTTATTTTCTCTGTACGTGGAGGGGTGAGAAGAACAGTTAGGACAATTTAGCGCAAGAGCACGGATGGTCAAATCTCAAAGGTCAGCGTTTGGAGACAGGTTAGGCTTGAATCGCGGCGTGCCCTTGGCCTGGACCTCATCGCGGGCCCCTTCTGTAAGGACGTGTTGCCAGCAAATCCTCGGTGGGAAGGGCGGAGTGAGGGGTTTCGATCACAGCTCTCCCTCCCCGGCTGCTTACCAGCAGAGGCAGGCGGCGCGGTGGGCCCAGAGAGCCGTGCCTTCCCGGAAGACTCCCGCGTGGGTGGGGCCCGCCCGCTGCCCGCAGCTATTGAATCTGTGTCTCCCGCCCCGCCACCCTCTTCCCGACTCCTTTCCTTGCAGTGGGAACCTAGGCGGCGGCGCGGAGGACGACTCGGAGCCTCTCTCCAAGCGCCACTCTGACGGAATCTTCACCGACAGCTACAGCCGCTACCGGAAACAAATGGCTGTCAAGAAATACTTGGCGGCAGTCCTAGGGAAAAGGTATAAACAAAGGGTTAAAAACAAAGGACGCCGAATAGCGTATTTGTAGCAATGAGTTACCAGTTACCCTGTGTATACAATCCTGGCACTATGAAAAGTCACTTTCCCAACTGACTGAACAGTCATCGCTCATGTGTTCTATCCAAACATGTATTTATGTATGAAGTAAAGCCATTAAATGAATATTTTGATAATAATACTCTTTTTCTTTTTACAAAGCACTAGAGAATGCACAGATATACTTTGTGGACCAATATTGATATATATATATATATATATATTACAAATATATATATTAAGAATATATATAGGTATAATAGACAGCAGTTCATACAAAGTGTGCACAAGGATTGAAAATTCGCCTGAGCTGTTTATGTTTTTATACAAAATAAATAGAAAAATAGACAATCATTGTTTTGAATATTACTCCTATTTTTATAAAATGGAATTAAAAGGATAGTATTTTTATCCACGATAGGCCTGAAGATATTAATACTGACCATTTGCTACTGTACATAATGATGCCCTGCTCCAGGGAGATTTGGAGGTAATGATTTGGGAGAATTGCTGAAGGGCGTTCTTTCCTAGTGAGTCTCTGGGACAGGCTAGTTCGGTCCCAGCTGAACTCAATTAGGCACTGTCCCCCTTTGTCCCCTTGCTGGGTGGCAATTCCAATACTTCTGCTTTCTTTGGTTCTATTTTTATATGTATTTGTCTCTCTTTAGACTCTCAGCCCAGAAGGAAATTCTCCTGATAAAAAACAACAGCTCCATCCAAATTGTGCTTCTCCCCAGAATTCACACTACTCCCTGGGAAAGTGTTGGGGGGTTGTACAGAGAAGGGAGACTTGGGTAGAAAGCTTCCTTTTCTGTACTTCCAGGAAACCCAATATCCCAAGGTTAGGGCAATTGGAACAAAGAGAAGGAAATGTAGGTAAGTTGGAAGAGGCAGAGCATAAGGCAGTCAGAGGAGGACCCTGGAGAGGGACTGGTTTGGAGCTGCCCTGCGTCTGGGACGCGGAGGGTAAGCCCAGTCCCACTGTGGGTTCCCTGCCTGACTGACTTTGGGCGCTGGATATTGGAAATGGATGCAAAGTACAATGTGTTTTTCTCCAGTGCTGTCAATGCTTCTCATCTTGTGAAATGACCAGGATACTCCCCTTTGAACCCGGCTCTGTAGGAGCCATCTTTTTCTTCTGTGGTTTTCTGAAGACTTCTTTCCCAGCCTTTTGCGGTTTGAAGTAACATTTACCATTTTTCATTCGTTTCTCTTAAACTTGTGAATGCTTCTTTTTTTTGTTGTTTGATGCAAGTACTTATTGTAAAGTTTAGGAACCCCTGTGTAGTTACCACTAAGTAATTATGCACTAAATATGAACCTTTTGTTTCTTGTTTATTGAGTTTGTAGGTAAAATGTATTTTTCTACATTATGGCTTATTGCTTAGTAAAATTTATTTCATAAAACCAACCTTTGTCATATTAGAATGTGTAGTGTTCACATGTTGCTCAGTTTTACTAACTGATAAATAATTCAAACCTCATCTTCATATGTATGAGTACTATCTTATATTTGTGGTCAAGAGTGAAGTAAGCAAGCTCCAACAGACCCTGAGAACCTCCCCCTTTGTATCCTTTCCTGGCTACTGAAAACATGTCTGTCTGTTTCCTATCAATTCCTTGAACATGTGAGTAATCTCTATAAACAAAAGAACCTTCACCCAGCAACCAGATCAAGCTACAGCAGGCAAACCAGCCAAACTCCCAAAATTCAGGCACAAATTCTTCTGGAAAATAAAAAAAGAGAGTAAGAAAAGATTAAACATTAGCTTGTAAAGTTTAAAGGACCTTTCCTTTTCCTTTACGGATTTGATTCAGTATGAAGTCATAAATCAAAGAAAACAGAATTGGATTTGCATTCCCAGGCGGGATGGATGCTGCCAGGAGATCACACTGCAAACAGTGAAAGCACAGAGGCATTCGATCTATGCCTGAGTCTTATGTACGGGATCAATCTGTCTCTAATTCTGCAGTCTCCTCAGGCAATGTGACACGGGATGCAGTTTGCAGCTTTAGTGCCTTTCTTCGCCTTTTAAATCGCCACGAATCACAGATGGCTATTTAGTGGCCCTACAATGCTGCAACACATCGGCTTGCATTTTAGTCTTATTATTTGTTTCTTGGATAATGGGCAGAGTTTTCTGTATTTGTGTCAGCTGTTAGTGAAATAGGGCTCTAGTTAACCTTTTATTTATGAAGTCTAATTTAGTGTTCCCGTGGCTAGTTGCAAGCATTTACAGTGATCACCCAGTTTAATCTTTTGTATACTTTTTAGAAATGCCAAGAGCCTTACTAACCTGGAGCAGATTTATGATATAGTGATAATTTAGGTAGATGTTAGTCTTGAAGCTCTTATTTTGTGTGCAACTGATTATAAAAACATCTTAACCAAGTATTACTACACACATGATATCTATAACTAGGACTTTGATAACTGTTATATAAGTGTGTAAAATTTGTATGAATAAATTTTTGTAAACAATGCAACTTCGTCTAATGTTTGGAGAGAAAAAACGTTCAGGAAATAACTAAAATCTCTTAAAGTATTCTATTTTCTTTAGCAATCATAAGCTCTTTCATGTCTGGAATATATAAGCATCCATGCATTTTCATAAACTGTACTTTAATATCTGCTTCATGTGTTAACTGAATTCACCTAAAAATTTAGCTACTCAGATGGAGGTGCGTGAGAAGATATTAAGTTCATAAATAGGCACAGATGTTGGTACACTTATAGGATGCACTATTTAGGTTAATTTCCACCCCCTAGTGTATATACATTGCTCAGTATTCAGAAAGTTACTACCCACTGGTGGGAGATAGTACCTGGGTATTAGGTATGCTTCTAAAATAGCAGCCTAACGTGTTCTTTTATAAGTAACTCAGCAGACTAAATTGGTCATGATAAAATTCTGTATAAAAATGACTTAGATAATCAGTTTTGGAAGTCTTAAAATATGTTTAGAGATCTACAAACAACTATCTCTGAATTAATGTGCTTTGGGTGGAAGCAATGAGAACATGAGCAAGAAAAGAGTTGATTATGTTTAAAAGACAATGTATTTTGTCTTAAAAAAAAAGAAAGCTAGGAGAAAGTATGAACTCATACTACTCATATGTAGATTCTTTTGTTTAATTAATTGATATTAACAAACTTTAAAGCACAGCCTTTATATGAAATTCCCATGAATTTCTCAATTGTGTTTATTTTGGAGCCTTGATGATTTCTGGGTTAAAAAAAAGTATTGCAAGTCACTTATAATAAGTCAAATGTAATTTAATTTAAATTTCTAGACTTTCATCCTAAAATTAATGCATTCAACTAATAAATCAATAAATATGTCACAGTAATATTAAAGAATGAGCAAAGATGAGCAAGGATTAAAAACTACTTTCAGAACTTAGCTCAGTATTTAAGGCCCAGAATCATTCTAGGGAGGAGCTTATGATCTAGAGATCTCATTTGTAGTAAATTAAAAAAAATGAATACAGTACAATTCATAGTTACATTGTTTTATTAATAAGCTTTTACTTCTCCATCTTTAACTGCCTGCCCCATGGAGCTGCTAGTGTGGTAAATGGAAAAATGAAAAAAATTAATTTATTTGGATAGAAGCTAATAACTTATCAAGAAGGAGACAAACCCCAGATTGGCTGACTTAAAGTAAAATTCACATATATAGCAACTTGCTATATTTTCTTATGTGGGATAAATCAAATGATGGTTTTTCCTTGGAAGGCTTGATGTATTTAGATACCTAAAAAGTGTGACTTATTGCTGTTAGGGCTGGGAATACACTGATTCGATACCATAAACATTTATTGAACACCTAAAATGGACCAGGCACAATGCTTTAAAAAGCCTAATTAACACCTGAGAGTTAAGGTAGTATTTTTCCAAAGGGTATTCTTTTGCTACAAGATCACATGGGAGACTTGTTAATAATGTAGATGGCAGGCCTCCACCAGAATAAGTGAATCTGCGTTTTAAATAAAAATCCTAGGTTAAAGAGCACTAAAGTTTGAGACCACCTAGATTTAGAATTTGGTGACACAGAGAGGCTTATATGTGTGCTGGGACTGGGTGGGGTTTTGTTTTTCATGTTAAATAAGCAACAAGTCATACTATCTGTACATAGTAAATATATCAGTAAGCCATATTCTCCCAGGATGGGCATTAGGCTATTGGAAAAATTGCAGTATTTCCTTTAGGTCACTAAGGCCATAGTTAGCATCATTTTATTTCTATATTCTGGTTGGACATTTCTGTTCAAGGGGCTTCTGGAGGGAGAGTGATCCTATAAGTAGAGTACAAACAATTGAGTCACGTAACAGAGGGATGAATGCAATCACTGACAGAAACTGTGCAGCCAGCTGGCATTAATTCCGTGGATCCAGAAGTCAACTTCCAATTGCATCATATCCAAACTTGGCTTGAATATGTCCCCACAACTGTTTATAAGAGGATTTCAGCTGGATGCCTGACTCTGACCTCAGACTCAATCCTACTGTTCACCTGTCCTAAGATGGGAACCAAGACCAAATCTGAGCTCTTCTCTTTCACTGCAACCCTTCTCGATGAAGGGAGATGCCTGCTCCTCTTGCTGCTGCCCAGTGGTTTGTAACTCATTAGCCTGCTGTGGTCATTCTCACTGTTCCCCAACACAATCCAACTTTTTTAGAAGGACAGAATCATATCCATCTTTGAAATGCTAATGCTCCTTTTCGTCTCCCAACCATCCTCTGTGTCCCAATGTCTTTCTCTGTCTACCCTATCTAAATATTCTGGAAGGTCCAACTCAAGCCGTCTTTTTTTTCTAGGGATCTTCTTCAGCCTGTCAGAGTGACCATAGCTTCATTACTACCATGTTTCACCCTCCCACTGTTCTCCCGTGACCCTTACTCTATGTAGTACTACTTCTGATCTCTACTTTCAAGTTCTCTGCTCTGTTTCTTAACTCTTTTATAAGAACATGGCTGTCTTCCCAGTTAGATGACCTCCTGGAGGCCATGGCCAGTGCATTGCACTTAAATGCCAGAAAACTTCTGGAAACATAGTAAATACCTCTTTAACTGAAATAACCAGAGGACTTATGAAATTCACCATGACATCTCCCACTTACTCTATTAGGACAGCAGCTATGAAGCATATGTAGGAAGTGAAATTACCTTACTAATTAGGTGTTCATCATAAATCAAACTAGATCTCCCTCCAGGAAACCTACATAGAAAAGAATGCCAACTTAATTAGATGTGTTCCTGCCATAAAATAAAATGAATTTTAAATCCACATATAGGCAAAAGGCTGTGATAGACTCAAACCACTAGACCTTTATTTTTTCATTCGGATAAAGAAAAGAAACATCATATTTTCATGCTAAAGAGAATTTACCTTATGACTCTAGACAGTAATGCTTTTTCTTAAACTAAAGGAGAAAGGGATTTCTTGAGACAGAGACTGGGAACTGGACTGCCCTCAAAGTGGTAATTTACAGAGTAGTTATCTATAGCTGCCAAAGAAACTTGTCCCATCAACAGAGATATGATTTGAACATGAGATTCACAGAGAGGAAAAAGGACATAATGAAAAAATATTTTTTAAAAACAATGGAACATTACAATAGGTGATATTATCTGGTCTAAATTTATTTATTTTTTTAAATTTATTTTATATTTGAGAGACAGAGAGACAGAGCACAAGTGGGGGAGGGGCAGAGAGAGGGAGACACAGAATCTGAAGCAGGCCCCAGGTTCTGAGCTGTCAGGACAGAGCCCGACACAGGGCTTGAACCCTGAAACCGTGAGATCATGACCTGAGCTGAAGTCAGATGCTTAACTGAAATTGACTGAACCTCCCAGGTTCCTCTAAATTTATTTTCTTCTTGGCTGTATCTTTGCTGTATATTACAGAATCTTAATTCAGGGAGGAATATTACCTATACACCTAAAAGAATATAGATGGTATGAAATGTGTCTGTGCACACTTCCCCTTCTCTTATTAGATCCCCTGATTTTTGCTCCGTTGACCACATGTCCCTCGTGGCTTTCATGGGACACTAACTTCACTTCTGGATATAACAAATCAGGATAATTGTACCCTTGACCACAATTCAGGGCTTGGCATGTGATCTATTTTAGGATAGGGAGATTAGAGAAGAAATTTTTTTTTTTGAAATTTTTACTTGATTTTTTTTCTCCCTGGAAAGAACTTACTAATTTCCTTCTGACTGGTGTGATATATAATGTGACCATATAAGAAGTCAGCCTTACAGTGGAGATGATACCATGAAGGACAGAAGAGTGACAGGAAGAAATATGTCTGTAACGATATCTTTGATCCCTTGAATCAAACCAACCCTGAAGGCTGAACTACTATTGGACTTTCCTGTTAAATAAGCCAATAAATCCCCTTCATTGCTTAAGCCACTTTTTGTTATTTGTAATATCAGTTAGGACGTGTGTTCCAAGTAATGGAAAACTCAACTCAAGCTGGCTCAGTATCTTTTCTTCAGCATGCAGAAGAATGTTTTAAAACTGGTCTGCAAGGCTCTAGCCAAAAGGAAGTGTTACAATTCCAGTGCCTCAATACTTCAAAAACTTCACATTCTTTGCTAAAATTCTACTCAAGCCATGAAGAGATATGGACAAAACTGAAATGTATATTACTATGTAAAAGATGCCAACTGGAGAAGGCTTCAAACTGTATAATCCTAACTATATGACATTCTGGAAAAGCAAAAGTTTAGAGACAATAAAATGATCAGCAATTATCAGGGATGGCAGGCAGGGTTGGGGATGCCATGGGCAGGGAGAGGAGAGTTGAAGCAGAACACAGGGGATTTTTAGGGTAGTGAAAAAACTCTCTAATTATAATAATGAATATACCATTATACTTTTGTTCAAACCCATAGAATGTACAACACCAAGAGTTACCCTAAGGTAAACTATGGGCTTTGGGTGATTTGATGTGCCCAAGTAGATACATCCTTGGCAAAAAAAAAAAAAAAAAAAAAAGTACCATTCTGGTGAGTGATTTTGATAATGGGGGAGGCTATGCATGTGTAGGGGTAGGATGTACACAGGAAATCTCTGCACCTTCCTCTCAATTTGTTGTAAACCTAAAACTGCTCCAAAAAAACAAAATCTTTAGAAAAAAAGACAAAATTCATCCCAATCTTCTGACATCCTATCCTTCATGTTCCCAGGCTATCTGCCTCTCTCCCTTTGCTATTTCCTTACCCACCTTGGGTCAGTTTCATGACTCTTCCTGGGCCCCTAAATGCTTTCATTCTCTGACCATTTCTTCTATACTCACCTTAACACTTCTCAACCCAACCATGTATTTTTTCCTGGTTGCTGAGGGCTGTTGGAAAAATCTTGGATCTGTTTTTGTTTTTTTTAAATGTTTGTTTTATTTTGAAAGAGAAAACATACACAGGAGAAGGGCCGAGAGAGAGGGTGAGAGACAATCCCAAGCAGGCTCCAATGTCAGCACTGAGCCAGACGCAGGGCTCCATCCCATGACCATGAGATAAAGACCTGATCCAAAATCAAGAGTCAGTCGCTTAACCGACTGAGCCACCCAGTACCTCTTTTGGATCTATTTTGATCTGGCTCTGCTTATAAATTTATGATTACCTATGTCTGCTGGATCTATAAAACAGTTACTTCAATCCAGTTCTTTTTTTCCATTTCCTGTACCTGTTCTTTTTTAGTGTTCAAGGTCCTTCATTCATCTTGCCCTCCAACTTCATTAACTTTGCCTTCTACTTTGTAAAAACAAAGAAAAAATAAAACTCCATCAGTTTCTTTCCCTTTACCACCAAATGTGTTTTCACTTTAAATTCCTATCTCAGTTTCTTGCCATCTCCAAAATTTTACTGAAATTCCCTTGTATTCAAATGTCCCATATTTTCTGAAATAATACCTCTGCAGTCTCCATCCTATATTTAGCATCTCCTTCATTTCTGAAACTTTCCTTTCACTTGGTTCCAGGACTTGAATCTACTCGCTTTCCCCATGCACCCATACCTTTCTGTTTCTTTTCCGAGACTTTTACCTTGCCTCCTCTTCCTTCTTAAATGTGGATGATCTCAAATTCTGTCCTTCCTCTTTTCTCCTAGGGCTATACTTTTACCATGGATGAGCTCATCTGTGATGGTCTGATAGTTCCCAATTCCACAGCTCTTGTGAGTGAATTCAAATGTCCAACTGACATATTCCCTGGATGTCCAATGGGTACTTCAAACTCAGCATGCCCAATGAAATAATCATCCACATTTATTCCTTCTCTCTGGTATCATTATCCACCATGCTACCCATTCTAAATATCTCGGAGTATTCGTCTTCCCTTTCCTCCTGTTTACTGCATTCATTTAATTGTTCACTAAGCCTTATGAATTTTCCTATTTCATTTTCTGCAGAACTCCACATTCACATAATCTTTTGCTGTTTCTGCAATAGCCTCCTAACACTTGGCTCTAGTTACTCCTTCCTAGTCCTCTGACTACAGAATGATCTGCCTAAAACAAGACTGGTTTGTTCCCTATGTTGGCTTGAAAAGGTTTTCTGACTTCCTGTAGCCTATTGGATGGAGTCCAAAATCTTTGACCTGTCTTTAATAATTTGCCCCCCCCCACTCTATCTTTCTCTTCTTATCACCTTCTATTTATGGCTCCTTCTCTTTGGAATACTCTTCTGCTCTCTCTCTCTCTCTCTCTCTCTCTCTCTCTCTCTCTCTCTCTCTTTTAATGGTGGAATCCTACAAATCTTTCAAGGGAGGACAATCTCCTTTATCTGTTTTCCTGCTGGCTGCATTTCTTCAGACTACTAGTTTAGTATTTAGTTGACACATATTTTTTGCTGATAGGTGGAGAACACAAGGACCATAATTATTCAACTTCCACTCTTTACAACCTGTAGTTTATGGCATATAATGGGCACTCAATCACTGTTGAATTGAAATTAATCTCATGGAAGTTGGTGAACAATTATTCTCCACATAGACAATAGGAAAAAATAATTTAAGTTATAACATGAAGGATTTTGGTTAGATATTAGGAAGGATTTGGGCAGCAACAAATATCTTTTGAACAATATGTCAAAGCTTACTCGTTTGAATACCTAAAGTGCTATGTGCTGAGGTGGTCTGAATTCTACAGGATTGTTTTCCTGTTTTCTTATTCTGATCTAAGCAGGTAATAAATCTTTTTGTTTATAGTTTATTGTCAAGTTTGTTTCCGTATAACACCCAGTGCTCTTCCCCACAAGTGCCCTCCTCCATGACCATCATCCCTCTTCCCCTTTCCCTCTCTCCCTTCAGTTTATTTTCAGTATTCAAGAGTCTCTCATGATTTGCCTCCCTCCCTCTCCATAACTCTTTTTCCCCTCTTCCCTTCCCCATGATCCTCTGTTAAATTTCTCCTGTTAGACCTATGAGTAAAAACATATGGTATCTGTTCTTCTCTGCCTGACTTATTTCACTTAGCATGACACTGTTGA
>NC_043713.1:49533576-49556014 GCF_006229205.1 Suricata suricatta
ACTCCTGTATCCCTTGGGTAAATCCCTAGCAGTGCTATTGCTGGGTCATAGGAGAATTCTATTGTTGATTTTTTGAGGAACCTCCACACTGTTTTCCAGAGCAGTTGTACCAGTTTACATTCTTACCAGCAGTGTAGGAGAGTGCTCATTTCTCCACATCCACACCAGCATCCACTGTTTCCTGTTTTGTTCATTTTAGCCACTCTGACCAGCATGAGGTGGTATCTCAGTGTGGTTTTGATTTGTATTTCCCTGATGATGAGTGATGTTGAGCATCATTTCATGTGCCTGTAGGCCATCTGGATGTCCTCTTTGGAGAAGTGTCTGTTCATGTCTTCTGCCCATTTCTTCCCTGGGTTATTTGTTTTTCAGGTGTGGAGTTTGGTAAGTTCCTTGTAGATTTTGGATACTAGCCCTTTACTTGATATGTCACTTGGAACTATCTTTTCCCATTCTGTGGGTTGCCTATTTATTGATTGTTTCCTTTGCAGTGCAGAAGCTTTATATCTTGATGAGGTCATAATAGTTCATTTTTGCTCTGGATTCCCTTAACTTTGGGGATGTGTCAAGTAGGGAATTGCTGCGGTTGAGGACCAGGAGGCTGTTTCTAAGCAGGTGATAAATCTTATGCTCTCATTACAGATGGGAAAAGTAACATAAAACTTGGACATAGTAGGTACTCACTAAAAGTTGTAGCTTGGTTAAATGAATATGAACTTGCTTTTAAGGAAAATATAGCCCACCAGGGTGCCTGGGATGCTCAGTGGGTTGAGTGTTCAATTTCAGCTCAGGTCATGATCTCACAGTTCCTGAGTTTGAGCCCTGCATCAAGCTCTGTGCTGACAGCTCAGAGCCTGGAGCCTGCCTTATATTCTGTGTCTCTCTGTGTCTCTGCCCCTCCCCTATGTGCACTCTGTCTCTCTATCAAAAATAAACATCAAAAAATTAAAAAAAAAATTAAAGCCTGACTCCAAGTAGTTGGTCAAAGGCTCCCAAGTATATTTGACCTTGTGCATTGACATGTGTGTTTCCAAAATTTAAGCTTTGATGAGAAATGGGGGGGGGGGAGGGGAAAGAAAGAAAGCATTCAAACAATAGACATGAGCCTTTCTTAAGTGGTTGGGAATTTTCCATCTCACTTGCAGATGCAGATGCTCTTGGATGATCCCCTGCTAAGATCTCTTCTGGCTATTCCACTTTGATTGTAAATAGGGATCATCAGAGTAAGGCAGTCTGACTTCTTTACTGGCATATACTTTCTTGCCTGTGGAAACCAGATGCTTGGTCCTACAGTGAGCTGGTGAAATAAATGATGCTCTTAGCATTAATTAGATGGAAGCTATCTTGGGATTGTGATTTTCCAAGGGGCACATCTTGCTCATATAACTTTCATAATTATGGAGGAAGCTGATGATCCCATTTGCAGATTCTATGTTCTGATCATGAGATTATTTATTGTGCTTCAATTAGAGAGAGGGAAGGAGAAGAAACAAAAATGTGAACCAGTTCAATTTGCCGATTGCTAGACATCCTGGTAGAAAGGCTGTTGAAAAGGATATTGAAACTGCCAAAGCAAGGCTTCTAGAATCCCATAAATTTAATCAGTGCATGTTTCTCCCTAATATCATTGGTACTGGGGAGAGATCCTGTTTTTTTCCTAGGATCTTTGAGATGTAGAAAGGGAGAACGTTGTTGTTGTTGTTTTTTTAAACATTTTAAACATTTTTGTAATTTATTTTTTAAAAATTTATTTATTTGAGAGAGAGAGAGCATGAGTCAAGGAGACGGATGGGGGGAGAGAGAGAGAGGAAAAGAGAGAGATAGATAGATAGAGAGAGAGAGAGAGAGAGAGAGAGAGAGAGAGAGAAGAGAATCTTAAGCAGTCTCCATGCTCAGTGCAGACCCCAATATGGAACCCACAACCCTGTGATCATGACCTGAGCCAAATCAAAAGTCAGGTGCTCAACTCACTGAGCCACCTAGGCACCCCTAAAATGTTTTTACAGTAGGCTCCATACCCAATGTGGGGCTCAAAACTCACAACCCTGAGATTAAGAGTTGCATGCTCTACCAACTGAGCCAGCCGTTTTAAAAACAGTTTAAAGTTAACAATTCTATTTTAATGAGTAGCTTATGTCCCTGACATTACTATGACTGAAATCCTGCCTTGGGAGGGAAAAAAATAAATAAATTTGTGAGGTAAGGGTTTGTGTGATTGTACCTTGAGATAACTAATTTTTAGTCATTCTTAACAAATTATCTCTGTGTAGACTACAGTCATTTAGACTTTAGGCTTAGTTTTGTTTTTCATTCAAGTGATTTAAAAACTGTAGGCAACTTGATCACCCAATTGTTGCAAGAATGTTCAATTCAAGTCTCTGAATGTATCTATTCTTTCTGGTTCCTTTAGATGACCCTGAAGAAATCTTTTAATGAACTGGGCTGGAGACTTTGTGAAAATGAACACTTGGATACCTACATATTCTATCATTACTGTGATAAGCACAAAGGATCCTTTTTAGCGAAGGATATCAGAAGATATCAAGCTGGAGGAGGTGTGATGAGCATGGTTTCCCAGGTCTTCCAGTTCCTCCGGGATGTGCTTCGGAGGGCAGCCTTGGTCATTTGCCTGCTCAAGGGTAGGTCCTGTCAGGCAAAGGGAAATCCAAAGTCATAGATTTCCAAATCTCTTTTACTCCCAACTATAACATCCCATACCCTCAGCTTAATTACTTTATATGGTTACACAAACTACCTTTAGCAAGCTACCTGTGTCTAGTATCCTGATGTATTTTCTTATTTTACAACCTTTTGCCCTATTGTTCATAGATTATATAATAATGATTAGACACCACCAGTTTTCAGTCACATGGAATGAACAATGTGAGGATGATCATTCTGAACAGATACAATCAGTGCTAAGCAGGACTAGCTACATATTATATGCGGCCCAGGCAAAATAAAAATGTGGGGCTCTTTCTAAAAAAAAATTATTAAGAATTTTGAGGCAAGAACAGCAGAGTATTAAACCAAGTGCAGGTTTGTTTTGAGCTCAGGGTCCAATGTGACAGTATAGGTTGTAAGGTCACAAAGGTGCCTGGTTCTAGACCTAGGCATACTGAGTATGGTAGGCCTTACTGGAGCCTACCCTAGAGCCCTGTCTTTATTTGTTCTTAAATGATCTATGCTTATTGTGTGTATGTGTGTGTGTGTGTGTTATTTTGATATGCATATAATTTTATTGTCAATTCAGTTTGCTATTTACAATGAAGTAGAGAAAACATTTTTTTAAATTGCGGTAAAAAACACATGAGATGTACTCTCTTAAAATTTTAAGTGTACAGTGTTGATTACTATAAACACAATGTTGTACAGCAGATCTTTAGATCTTCATGTTTTGCATGACTGAATTCTATATACCCATCGAACAGTGATCCCGCATTTGCCCCTTGCACCAGCCGTGGAGCCACCACCATTGTACTCTTTGATTTGGTGAGTTTGTCTACTACTTTATTATTATTTTTTAAATGTTTGTTTATTTATTTATTTACTTATTTATTTTTGAGAGAGAGAAAGAGAGAGCAGTAAAGAGAATGAGTGGGGGAGGGGCAGAGAGAGAAAGAGAGAGAGAGAGATGGAGAATCCCAAGCAGGCTTTGTGCTGGGCGTGGGGCTCAGTATCATGACTGTGAGATTATGCCTTGAGTCGAAATCAAGAGTCATAGCTTAACTGACTGAGCCACCTAAGCACCCCCTGACTACTTTAGATACCTCACATAAGTGGAATCATGCACTGGCTTATTCACTTAGTATAGTGTCCTCAAGTTTCATACATGTAAGATATGACAGGATTTCCTTCTTTTTTATGACCAAATAATATGACAATGTGTATGTACGTACCCCATTTTCTTTATTTGTTTATCCATCATAAGACGTTTAGGTTGTGTCCACCTCTGGGCTATTTTGAATAATATTGCAGTGAACATAGGAGTGCAAATATCTCTTATCTTCATTGTGTTTTAATTGGTCTAAATATCACTAATAAATAATAGTACATTCTTTTGGAAATAGAATCCACCTATTAAATGAATAAAATAGAATACTTTGACTAGTTTTGTAGGTTACTCTCTATTGAAATGACCAGTTTAGGTTACCCAACTGGCAATGCAGGCATCAAGCTAACATTTCAGAGAACCAAACTCATTCTGAGAAAATGTAAGATAGTCCAGGCCCCACGCTGGCTGCTTTGTGAGGGTAAGGGGCACATGGTGCTACCTTACTGGCCTCCATAGGGCTGCATTTCATCAACAGAATAAAGAAAGATACCACTCTGGAAAGGAAGCTCTGAGACTGAGTAAATATTTGCCAGCAGGGCCTCCGCACCTCAAGGCAGAGAGACCTGGGGCATTCAGTTGTGAGGACATCTCTATTAAGAGCTAAAGCTTGAGTTACATGTGCTAGCGATGTCTCTAGCAGCAACAGCAGGCTCTTTGCTGATTCTAGAATCTGTTTTCTCATTTGCCTGAATCTTAGTTGTTGATTAGATGCCTAATTAGAATGTTTCTAGGCCTTTTACTTATACAATCTTGTTTTGCTTCAGGGAGAAAAATGGGAAAGTTCAGGTTACAGCCATACCCCTTTGTGAGGAACAAGTAGCTTGGTTAAATATGCAGGTGGAAAGGGAAAACAAGAGAGTAAAGCAGCCAAGTGAATGCTAGTTCAACCGTGATAGATTTTCTTTGTTTTTTAAAAAATATTTTATTGTCAAATTGATTTCCATACAACACCCAGTGCTCTTCCCCACAGGTGCCCTCCTCCATCACCACCACCTCTTTCCCTCCCTCCCCCTTCAACCCTCAGTTCATTTTCAGCATTCAATAGTCTCTCAAGTTTTGCGTCCCTCTCTCTCCCCAACTCTGTTTCCCTCTTCCCCTCCCCCTGGTCCTCCATTAGGTTTCTCCTGTTCTCCTGTTAGACCTATGAGTGCAAACATATGGTTTCTGTCCTTCTCTGCCTGACTTATTTCGCTTAGCATGACACCCTCAAGGTCCATCCACTTTCCTACAAATGGCCATATGTAATTCTTTCTCATTGCCATGTAGTACTCCATTGTGTATATATACCACATCTTATTGATCCACTCACCATGATAGATTTTCTAACGAGCTCTGGGTTCTTCTGGCTTTCTCAGTTTCCGTCCCTTTGCTGAGCTGGTGAATGAGGATAAGGCTTCCTTTCATATAAACAGACCTAACTGTATAAGTCGCCTACAAATGCTGTTATGCTATTTGGACCTATAGAGGTTTCATTGAGCAATATACTATGAATTCCTTCTTTTTTGTTGTGGTGCTGAACATTCCTTTTGTTCTCAAATACTGTGACTCTCCAATCATTTGTGATAATAAGGAGTGGCTAGTGTTATCAGATTTTAAACTTGTGAGCCACTGTGGCTTTCTCCTCTCTAGCATTGCTGCTCAGGAAATGCCAGGATAGAGTTATGTGCAGGACTACTCAACATGGATCAACTTGGACCACTGGGATACAGCTGAGGAGGGAGGTCATGGCCTCAGGGGAGTGAAAGCAAGTGAAACACACATTCAATGAAGCAGCAAGGCAGTTCTGTTATTTAGGAGTGATAGTGGGCATGAACATGACCCTTGCTCTTATATTGTGATCTTTCAGGAGCTGGGAAACCAGTGTTTTATGGGTCTATTCCTTAGAGTATTGCATCCAGGGTACTGTGTTTTGGTCTTCACATCTTAAGGTATGTGTGATAAAATTGGAAAGGGACCACAGATGAGCAATAGAATTGATTAAAGGCATGAAAAATAGGATTTATGCTTTATGAAGAGATATCAAAGGAGTTATGGCTGTTTTACCAGAGAGGAAATGCTGAGGGGATTCTTAGTAGGCTTTGAAGTATTAAATATATATTTAAATGGCACTGATTATCTCTTCTTGAGAAGACCTAAGAAAGCTAGTGGACAACATTTAAATTAGATAAAAAAGAACACCTTTTTAAAAGGACAGGTGACTGAACATGGAAATGAGTCTCTTAAGGAAATTGAGAATGCTTCTTTTTCCCTGTTTATAGATAGGCAAGGTGACCACAGGGGTTAGACAATTGAGGCTTCTCCCCAAAATCAGTTTTCCCTGGTCTCAGATCTTCCTTTGACCCCACAAGAAGATGTTAACAACATTCTCTCTTGGATTAGAGGGTTTGAGATACTTTCCTTACTTATCTTAATATTTGCCTCCCTCTTAAGTTTCTCCTTTAGCCATTTGCCTTATGTTTACAGTGATACCAGGTCCCCTGACACACTAGAGCAGCCTATTGACTGTTGCTAGGAAGCTTGAGTTCTGGCCACAGTAAGTGGAAATCCAGTAATGGAGTATAAACACATCTCTGTGTGTTGGAGGGGACATAATCCCCTACTGCTTGGCCTGACACACACAGGCAGAAAGATGTAACAAGAAGACATGCTGGATTTTGAAGACCATCATTTGCAGCCAGGTTCTGCCATTTACTAGGTGAGTGACCTCAAGGGAGTCACTCAGTTACTGAATCTCATATTCTTCCTCTATAAAATGAGAATGAACATAACAATACCTACTTCATTGAGATTTTATGAGATTCAAATGACATGAGAAAGTTCTCTGTAATTGTAGATTCCCATGCAGCAGCCAGCCTTGATCGCTGGCCAGGGTTAGCCTTTTGCTGATGCTCACCTGGCTTCTGGTGTCCCTGTTACTCTTCTCTGCTCCCTGCTCCCTCATGCTGAGACCTGGATGTGGCTGTTGGTCTCTACAGGTTTCTGACTTCCTCCTCCCAAGCAATATTCAGGGCTTCTCAAGTCTTTCCCTAGCCTTCCTTTTCCTAATTTTTTTCAAAACCCTAATCTCAAAGAGATGACAACAGTGGGTGGTAGTGTGTTGTTTGGATAAACTAACCTCTCCGGTCACTTGGATTTTTAAATGCGAAACTTTTGCAAGGTAACATGTTATACTAATCCAGGCAAAACGCCCTAGTCTTTAAGAAGGCCCTTAAAGAATGAAGGTCATGCTAGTGATAATTGGAACATCATGCTTCTCTGAGAAGCCTATAGGCAAGTATCTCTTGTAGAGAGACCTCTAAGAGATTGTCTAAGGAGAAGCCAGGGACAGGGTCTCTTCCTTAACATGCACACTTACACACTCACATAGCCTCTCTGAGAACAGTCAGTTCAGAGGTTAGGCTGGGGGCAAGTCAGAAAGCTAAATTCCAAACACTTGTCAGTAAAATAAAGTTGCCTCTTAAAATAGCTCAAGGATGTTTCTGTGCAAGGTGCTTTCTGTGGATATTTGTATGTATATTGTATTAATATTATATATAAATATAAAATCTATGTCTATATATAAAGTATATCTTTAGCTACAGCATGTATAAAAACATATTTAAGCACATGCCCAAATATAAGTCATGAAACAAAAATGATTGAACTCACATAAGTTATAATATTTATGTCCTAAGGATGGCTAAACTTAGCTACAACATCTAATTTGCAGTGACGTCTTTCTTTAACAAGTTTTATAAGAGGGATGATTTAAGTCAAGGAAGAACAGTGACTCATTCACATGGTGGGCCAGTGGCTGAGCTAAGTTTAGAATAGAAGAAATGTTAGGATCTTCTGGGGCTTAGAGTTTTACTGTGAAGTCATTTTGCTCTTCCACACTTTCTTTTATCATTCATTTAGGTAAAACTAGAACTTGTAATGCAATAGCAACATTCTCATTTTCCTTATTTAATTAGTTCACTTAATGTAGTTCTCTGTTTAAAGTTCTATTTTGGGACATCATTTTAAATAGTTTGGGTTTGGTTTGGTTGTTTGCAATTCATGAAAGGAGATACTACAAACTTAATTTTTATCTTTAAACTGTGACAAAGGTAGGGGTGCCTGGGTGACTCAGTTGGTTAAGCATCTGACTCTTGATCTCAACTCAGTTTTTGATCTCAGGATCATGAATTCAAGTTCTGCACTGGGGGTGAAGCCTACATTGAAAATACATTTTTTTTTGGCACAGGTAAAGGCCTCCAGAAATTAAATGTGGAAATAGAGAGACAATTGAGAAGAGTAAAAAATTCTTTTGCCCCCAAAGGGAGGAGTCAGTGATTTGAATAATACACTATCCACATTCATTCAAAAGCCTTTCATTTACTACATGAGCTAGGTACTAGGGCCATAAGGGAGAAAAATTGCCCTCAAGGAACTCATATTATTCTGGAAGGAAGATGGAAATGCAAATAATTGTTAAGCAGGGAAAGAAATATAATAGGAGGGGTGTAGATAAAAACCTTACTGTGGGAACAGGAAGGATGGAGCTGGAGAGGCACGGGTGGCTATTGCAGGTGGTCACTGACAGGTGCCAAGGCTTGGGAATGTGGTGTGTGTAGAGCAGTGTGTAGGGCATGGTATCTGTGCAGCAAGTCCTAAGTGGACAAAATCCCTCAGCTTTTAGTAGTTGGAGCCATTTATATGCTGAAAGGTTGCCTCCAACTGAAGTTGCTCCATGGGAGACTGAGTGGATGTCACAAAGGGAGGGAATCTGGAGTCTATGACCTTTTATGATTCTTAAATTTATCTCTAACTAATTCTTAAGATTCTCTAAAGAGTAATCAGATACTTTTGCTTCTGATAAGATGAAGAGTAGGCCAAGACTCATGACCTGCATGCTGAAGGGGAGCAGAATATGCTACCCCCCAAAATGCCACTTTGGCATATTGATTATTTTAAATTAAACTTACTTAAGAAATAGTACAAGAAAGTATCTCTGATCTCCTTTCTCCCCCTGAAAGCAGGAAATAAATTTTCCAGATGAAAGATACCCTCCCTGTACCTGGAGGGTAGAAGGCGTCCTTATTACCAGCAATTGGGTATTCAGGACTGAGGTGGCTGTAACAAACCTTGTTACTTTACTAATCTGTTACCCTAAGCCAAAACTCCTTTGTCTTGTCAATTCTTTATAAATTTATTGTTTCTTTGTCTAAAAGGTATAAAAGCTACCTGCTTTGGTCACTTCTTTGAGTATCATATTTTTATGGGCAAATTAAATTTGTTTTTCTCCTTACTCTGACTTATGTCAACTTAATTATTAGACCAGTTCAAGATCCTAGAAGGGAAGAAGGGAAACGTTTTCATACCCTACCATACATTATGGTGTAGGGCAGTGATTTTCAACTTTGACTGCACAATCTTAATGCCCAGACTATGATCTGAACCAATTAATCAGAGTATCAGGGTAGGGGAGAACCCAGACATTAGCGGTTTTAAGCTTCTCCGGTGATTCCAATGTACAGCCAAGATTGGTCATTAATGGTGTATGGCAAAGTATCAGTATTACATGGAACTTGTTAGAAATGCAAATTCCCTGTTCCCACCTGAATCAGAACTTCTGGGCCCACCCATCTGTGTTTTTACAAGCTCTCTAGGTGATTTTAAAATTCATTAATCATTGGTTTGAGGAGACTGTTCCAGGAACTTCACTTTTTAAAAAAAATTTAATGTTTATTTTTGAGAGAGAGAGAGAGAGACAGAGAGACAGAGAGAGAGAGACAGAGAGAGAGACAGAGCATGAGTGGGGGAAAGGCAGAGAGAGAAGGAGACACAGAATCCAAAGCAGGCTCCAGGCTCCCAGCACAGAGCCTGACATGGGGCTCGAATCCACCAACCATGAGATCATGACCTGAGCCCAAGCTGCAAGCTTAACCAACAGAACCACCCAAGTGCCCCCAGGAACTTCACTTTCTTAATTGACTCAGCAACTTCAGGCTTCACAGCTTTTCTGCCTGGGACTGACTTTTGCTACTATTACCTTACCTGGCCACAAAAAGCCTCTTCTTTTCTTGGCTTCTTGGTCTGAATAGGAGTCAACAATTCCTCATTTGTTCCAGCTTGTTAGATTGGAATATTTAAAAGGACCTTTGCTTAGGGAAAGCAAAAAGGGAACAAATAATATTTGGAAGCATAAAAATCATTGATTATTTAGTATATGTATAGCTAACAGTTCATTAAAGTATATTAATTTATTTATCCATTATCTGCACTGAATATCAGAGACACAAAGATAAATTAGAAACATCTTCAATGTGAAGGAGCTCAGGGTTCTAGGTAAAGACAAATATGCAAATAAATGTGTGTAATGAGGCATAAGAAATGCCTTCATAGAAATCTGGTCTTGGGGTGCTTGGGTGGCTCAATCAGTTGGGCTTCTGGCTCTTGATTTCTACAATCCAGTTCATGGTCTCTGGGTCATGAGATTGAGCCCTGCATTGGGGCTTGCTCTCTCTCTCTCTCTCTCTCTCTCCCCCTCTCCCTCCCTCTCTGCCTCTCCCCTCCCCACCTCCAGTCTCTCCCTAATTTAAAAAATGTTTTTAAAAATCTGGTCTTCTTCATGGGACTCATGGATAGAAGTGAAGCCAGGTTTGGGGGGCACACAAAGAATACAAAATTATTAAAAAGATTAGGTGAAAGTTCTTGAAATCATTTACCTCTGGTAAATATATCTTACCTTATTGCACTTTAGGTGATAGCCTCTTCCAGCCAGAGCCTGTGTTAATTTTTCTCAGTGACATATCCTCTGGATAGCACAGTGCCTTGCACTTGGTAGGGACTCAGTAACTATTGTTGAAAGAAAAAATGAGTCTATGCAGATTAAGGAGGAGGAACAAATTAGTTCTATCTCCACCCAGCCTGAGAGACCTCCAGCTGCAATGACTTTAGTTTGACCTTAGTCCTGTGGAAGGCCTTGAGATATACCCTTTTCTCTCAGGTTTCCTGTGAAACCTGGAGTGTCTATACTGATATTATTACCTGTTTTTCTTGTTTCCCCCTGAAGTCTGGACACGTGGGTGAGAAAGGTCCATCCCATCCTAGCTTCAAGAGCCTGCTGTCTTTGGTTTGTTGGAATGTTATTGATACATCCATCTAGGCTTCTTTGCTCTGGCTTCTGAAACTATTCTACTTGTTCTTGGTCTGTATCTTAGGGTATTGCTTAATTTAGCTACACTTAGTCATAAACCAGATGGTAATAGCTGGTTACATCAACTGGTTAAGCTTGACTTTCTCAGTAGTCTGGAAATAATCTGGTTTGATGTTAATATTCACTATATGATTCAAGATGGTGAACTCCATCTTTACTCAGCATGAAAGAGTTATTTCCATATTTTCCATCCTCACACTGTGACCCCTATCTGCTTCTCCCCTCTGTGATTGCCTACTCACTTTCAGCATTTGGTTTAGGTTGTATATCAATTTAGACCTCATTTACATAGCCTTCAGGCAAGGCCTGACATGACCTGAGCAGAATTTTTACTCAGAGCCTTTGCTGCTGTGATTTCCTGGGTATTTTTATAAGGTGATTTGGCACAATTTCCCATTGCCTTGGCCATACCAGTAATATAGTTCTTGCAAATTTGTGACTGTGTCTACAGGATCTTCCTAGTTCCTGCTTTATCTTGTTGCCTTTCAGATTTCTAGATGGCTTTGCTTAAATTGCATAACATTTGCCTACTTAAATTTTTCTCTATTTTTGGACATTGATTTGTTTCTGCTTTAAAAAGCTATTACATTCTGGGGACACCTGGGTGGCTCAGTCAGTTAACCATCCGACTCGATTTCAGCTCAGGTCATGATCTCATGGTTTGTGAGTTCGAGGCCGCATTGAGCTTTGCACAGACAGCCCAGATCCTGCTTGGAATTCTGTCTTCTCCCTCTTCCTCCCCCTCCCCCAGTTGCTCTCTGTCTCTCTCTCAAAATAAATAAAAATAAACTTTAAAAAAGGTATTACATTCTGGGGCACTGGTAATAGTCTGCCTTTTTTTTTTTATAACTTTTTAAATATTTATTTATTTTTGAGAGAGAGACAGACAGAGCACAAGTGGGGGAGGGTAGAGAAAGAGTGGGAGAGACAGAATCCAAAGCAGGCTCCAGGCTCCGAGCTGTCAGCAGAACCTGATGTGGGCTCGAACTCACAAGTTGTGAGATCATACCTGAGCCAAAGTCAGACACCCAACTGACTGAGCTACCCAGGCATGCCCCTTGCCTTAAAAAATTTTTTTAAAAAATGTTTATTTATTTAATCTGCTTCTTTAGTTGGGTGATGGCTACATGGATGGGTTCAGTTAGTGAAAATTTATTGAATTGTATGCTTCTCTATAAGTGCATTAACTTTAATAAGAGGTGGACAACCTATTAAATGTTATAAAATGTGCATACTTATACACAAAGCTTTTTATTTATTTCAGTTTTATATGTATAAAGCTACTGGATTAGAAACTTTTAATTTAATTTTGCTTTATTTTTTTAAGTTTATTTATTTATTTTTGAGAGTGAGAGAGAGAGAAAATGTGTGTGAGCTGGTAAGGGGCAGAGAGAAAAGGAGAGAGAGAGAATCCTAAACAGGCTCCATGCTGTCAGTGGGGAGCCTTCAGTGGGGTTCAATCTCATGACACAAGAGATCATGACCTGACTCAAAATTAAGAGCTGGATGCTCAATTGACTGAGCCACCCAGATGCCCCTGGATTACAAACTTTTTGAAGGCTCCTGCTAAGTTGCTTCCAAAGGAGTATATGAGTTTACAACTCCACCGTCAGCAATAAGTCTTATTACTAAAAAAAACCTTTGATAATATATAAACAAAACTGTTTCAGTATTTTAATTTAAATTTCTTTAAGTGTCCATACATTTGAACATAGCCTAATTTAGAAACTTCGACTTATAAAATTAATCTTTCTCTTTGTATGTTTACACATACATACATATATGTTTGTATATATACACATAAAGCACATAAGGACATATATACAAACATATATATAAAAATATGTTATTTATACCCATATAAAACTGGAAATGCAGAGCACTAGAAAGAAAAAACAAGTCTAGACGATCTCTAAACTTTGAGTGCTATGACCATAATATCAGAAATTTCATATCTAAGGCCATCTAACAAAAGTCATGTCAAAGGAGATTGGTCTCAAAAATCATTTCTAATCAGAGCTACATTATTTTTTTCTTAAGTGAAAGCCTATGTATGTTTTAATCTAATAGAAAGCCACCCTAAAATAGTGGACACCATTGTTGCATGTCTACAGGTTATATATTTAAACAGTTAAGCTCTAAGGATAAAGACAGTCTCTTAGATAAGATTTCATTAAACATTCAAATGGTGAATATTTTATTCCTACTTAATTGTATGTCACTTAAAAGGTTTCAGTAACTTTGAGCACCTAAGAAAGCTTTGCTTGTTCTGGAACATTCTGAATTTTGTTTAGGAAACATTTCATTTGGGAACAAGCAACAATGGAAAATCTGATGACTCTAACTTAAGAGTGATTGCTGCCTAAAAGGTGCATCTTATTCCAAAATGCATCACTGTGTTTATACTTCTTGACTCCAATAGTCCTCCATTTTTCATACTGAAGGACAAAAATGCCTATCGCTACTTTCTCCAATTCTCAGAGAAACTAAAACTTTTGTGTTAAGTCTTGCTGTGATTAAAATATTTCTCACCCAAGTGTTTTATTTCCAACCATGCTTTTAAAGCAAGTGCTTAAGCCAGTTAACATTAGCCTGTCACAGGTTGGTTCCTCAGAAGCAGACTGTAGGAAGGGGATTTCTGTGAAAATGATTTACTTAGTAGGAAGTGTCCCCTGGTAGGGGGTTGGGAAGTGTGACTTGAAAGGGTAAGAGAGTGTAGTGTGAGAGAAAGTTCTACAAAGGAGAGCACTCATTCAAGTTGCCTCCATCAGGCTGCAGAGAAACAGGGTTTTATCCTCTGCACCTGTCAGTCATGCATGGGTTACAGCTGTCCCCAAGGGACATAAATTCAGGTTCAGGCAGCTGGAAGGCAGACCACCAGAAGGAGACAGCTTGCGGTTGGGAGTAAACATGCACTAGGAGTCAGTGGGCGTGAAAATGGTGAAGAAATTCAAGGACATGCAAGTGGGTCATTGACAGCTTTTGCTGCATGGGGAGAGAAAGGAGCTGGGTCAGCACCGGCAGAGGAAATAGATATTTTCATCTAGTTGAGCGGATACTCCATGGCTTTATTTCCATAATCTCTAGAAGTCACCATTTCCCATTGCCATTGCAGAAAACATCTGGGAGGACTTTTCAGTTGTGGGTGGGAGGGAGATAGTGACAATAATAATATAATTGTGAAGACTCATATTTATGTTATGCGCTAGGTTCAGCTACATGCTTTACACATACTTCTGGATTTGGTGAGGCCCACAAAATTTTAAGTTGCTTGTTCCAGGTCACACAATTAGGTTGTAGCAGAGCTGGGGCTTAAATGGTGGACTGAGAGCAATGTTCTCAGTCACTGTGCAGAGCTGTTCCCTAGCACATCCTTTCAGGCCCATGGATCAAGCTGTGCATTTGGTTTGTAAGGGAGAGGAGTCTGGAGGACAGAATTTTTCATAAAGATAAGGACATAATTCTTTCTCAAGGCATCATTTCCTTAACAATGCTTATCACAACTTATAATAATCTATATATTATATACAATCATGTATGTATAATCATGTATATGTGTGTATATGTGTGTGTGTGTGTGTGTATAATCATATACATTGTCTGTGGTCTGAATGCCTCAGTGTACAAGCTACCTGGGAAGGAAGACCAAGCTGTTGGTTCACTGATGATTCGAGTGCTGTGAATCAGTGGGGGTGGGGCGCTGCTCAGATTTTCCCTCACTTCCTGCATTGCAGCAGACCATATAATGGGCTCCTCTTTTTACTCAAGTGAATTTGAAGGTTAGACTTTCCTTGATGGCTCTGTGAATCTGGAGAAGTTATTTAACTTCTTTGAGCATTGGTTTTTCTGGTGAACAGTAGGGATAATTCCATCTTTTTCAAAAAGCCGTTGAGGTGGCTAGACCTAATAATTGTATAGAGGGTCTGGCATGAAATAGGGCTCAAAATTACTGAATGGGATCAGGTGCAAAGTACAACTGCTGGGAGGGTGGCTGGGAGAGGGGCTTTGTTATTTTCTCTTCAGGGATTATTATCGTCAGGGATTCAGACTCTACAAAGTGTTCTTGGCTTTGTCTCCACCAAGCCTTGACTCTGGCCATGCCTAATGTAGAGTATGTACATGCAGAACCACAGGCATGTGTGTCCTGGCTGCCATTGAGAGATGACAGAGGGCTTTCTGTGAGCCCCATGTGCTGCCTTCCATCAGGAAGAAGAATCGGATCAAATGGGTTGTTCTTAGCCACATATTTTAAATCCTAGAGAGAGTCAGGTTCCTGAAGGCACTTCTTTTAACTACTTAATATGTGAAGGAGAATAGAATATGCTGCCCCAAAATATGCCACTTTGGCATGTTGATTACTTTGAATTAAACTTACTTAAGAAACAGCTGGTGCTACAGAATTGTTAGATCACCATGTTGTACACCTGGGACTAATATAACATTATGTGTCAAATATACTTCAATTAAAAAAAAAGAGGGAAAGGAACAGCTGGTGCAAGAAGGCCCCTCCTTTGTTTCTCTAAAAGCAAGAAATAAATCTGCCACCGTAAAATATCCTCTCCCCATACCTGGAGGGTAGAAGGCGTCCTTATGGCCAGAGATGGGGAACTCAGGGCTCAGAAGGCTGGATAAACAAACCTTGTTACTTCTTCTCAAATCTGCTACCTTAAGCCCCAACCCCGTTGCCTTGTTAGTTCTTCATAAATTTATTATTTCTTTGTTTAAAAGGTATAAAAGCTGCCTACGTTGGTCACTTTTTTGAGTCTCATATTTTTATGGGCTCCCATGAGCATGAAATTAAGTTTCTTTTTCTCCTTACTCTGTCTTATGTCAATTTAATAATTAGGCCACCCAAAGAATCTAGAAAAGAAGAAGGAAAAAGTTTTCCGTCTCTACTTATGCTTAGGAGCCAGTAACACTGGAAGCATCGTGCTAGCAACAAGAAAGTATTTCTCAAGGAGGTTGAAACATATTTGTTTCTCTACCCTTCCTGTCCATTCAGAGCAGATTCCTGTTGTCATGGTAACAGAAACACGAGCAAGTAAGAGTTTTTGAGTGCCCTAGACGCTTTTGTACAGAAAGAAGGGTGAGGTTGAAATGAAATGTGGACTTAAAATGAAATATCATTTTCATCTCTCTCTCTCTCGGGCAGATGTCATCATTGTGCCTCAACCTATTCCCCAAAAGTAAGCATATTCAGTCACTGCATTTGAAGAAATAAAAGAGAGAAAGGGAGATGGAAAGAAAAGATGCTGTTCTCTTGTCCCCTTGCTCCTTTCCAAACTATTTCATCTGGTGACATGCCTCTGGGAACACTTCGACTCTCTGTTTGGGCTCATGAACTGTATCCCAAACACAGATTAGTTTTGAGGAAATTTATAACTCACCCCTGCCCTCCATCTTTATATTTCAAAAACACATCGGTTAGATTCTTTAAAAAAAAACATAGATTTTACTTAACTAAACAAACACACAAGAGTGGATTTGATGTGGAGTTTAATGAAGAAGAGTGAATTTTACTTACTGCTCTGTCTGATCTGAACTGTACTCCCCACCCAGGAGATGCTCCTTCAGTTTGGATGCCCTTTTCCTCAAACTATGTCGAGCAGACATGGCAGACACTCACAGCACACTCCAGGCACCGGGGTGTGCTGTACGTGCCCCACGCTCTGACTTACCCGGCTCCCTTTGGAATCTCTGTGACTCAGTTCCAGAAGTCTCAGCCCATCCAGGGGCATAGGCTGCCTCATTCCAGGGCCCCCTCACTCCAGAGTATGTGTTGAAGGGCATCAGTTGCCCAAAGTAATCCCTATGTTCGATGCAATAAGTAATTAGAACTAGAGGTCTGAGCTGGAGGCCTGAGGATTGTGTAGGACTGGGTGAAGGCCATAGGGAGAGGGCCAGAGGAAGAGAGGAGGCAGAGGAGGGCACAGGATTGTGGTGCTGGAGTCTGTGGAGCAAGGGGCGGAAAGCTGGCACTCGGCAGGCTGCTGAGCCCAGCTGGCATCCACGATGTTGTCCTTTCTTGCTGTGGAAACTCAGTCAAGTTACTGAACTTTTCTATACCTTAATTTCATCATTTGTAAAATAAAATAATACTATCATCTACCTACCTTAGAATTGAGGACTGAATAAAATAATGTATGCAGTTACTTGGTGCTATACTTGAGATGGCATCAGTGCTCAATAAACTTTACTATTCTTTGTGAATATTACCACTAGAGGTGAACTTTGTTGATCTTCATAGGCTATGAAGATCTCTCTCAAGAGAACTTACTTATTTGACCAAGCACCTCTGTTGGTAAATTTGAGAGCAGGAAATCTCAAAGGTTTAAACGGGAAGGATCTTGCTTGTGATACTTCATTAGACATTTTCAGTACATTTGGATATCTGAAAGCAAGAAAAGAATTTGAAGAAAGCACTCTTAACATTTGCAAAGCTGGGGACATCAGTATCAATACAGGTCTGCAAACCTTATATCTAAATTCTGAAAAGTTACAGATCAAGCTACCAAACTGTACCTGCTTATACTTTCCTTCTTGACATATATACTTTCTCTCTTTCCTCCCTCCCTCTCTCTCTCTCTATTTCTCTCTCTCTTTTCTTTCTTTATCTTTTCTTCCTTCCTTCCTTCCTTTCCTTCCTTTCTCTCTCTCTCTCTCCCTCTCTCTCTCTCTCTCTCTCTCTCTCTCTCTCTCTCTCTCTCCCTCTCCCTCCCTCCCTCTCCTTCTCTCTCTCACTCTCTCTCTCTAGTTGCCTTTGTTAAGTGATTCATGAATTGAGCAGCATCCCATTTAGCAAGTAAAGAGATGTTCCCGGTGCATACAATTTCATGGCAAACTGGAAGGATTTTTTAAAACAGGTTTTTTTTTTTAATGCTTTATTTATTTTTGATACAGAAGAGACAGAGCATGAGAGGGGGAGGGTCAGAGAGAGAGGGAGACACAGAATCTGAAACAGGCTCCAGGCTCTGAGCTAGCTGTCAGCACAGAGCCTGACACGGGGCTCAAACCCACGAATGTGAGATCTGACCTGAGCCGAAGTCGGAGGCTTAACTGACTGAGCCACCCAGGCACCCCTTTAACAGGTTTTCAAAATAGCATTTATTGCCTGTATTTCTAGTTACAAAATAAGGTATGTATGTAATAAAAGTTATAGTTAAGCATTTATCCATTGTGCTTCAAGTTTTACGTCGGTTATCTCATTTAGTCTTTATTTTTTATGTCTTAATCTTTATTTTGAGAGACAGAGACAGAGAGCAAGTAGGGGCGGGGCAAAGAGAGAGGGAGACACAGAATGAGAAGCAGGCTCCAGGCTCTGAGCTGTCAGCACAGAGCCCGACGGGGGGCTCAAACCCACGGACTGTGAGGTTGTGACCTGAGCTGAAGTTGGACGCTTAACTGACTGAACCACCCAGGGGCCCCTCCGTTAGTCTTTATAACAGTTTTATGAAGAATGTCCTATTATTTTCATTTTACAGCCATAAAAACGGAAGCAAAACAAATACAGAACACGTAGGAAAAAATCACCCACAAATCCACCTTCAAATGTTAACCAACATAATGATGCATGATTTTCCAGTAATTTTGGAAAGGCAGCTTTGAATTTAGAATTGTTGGTCTTCGTGGTGGTATGTGACACAGGGAAAGCAAGCTTTGGTCCTTAGCCTGAGGCCAGCCCCTTTCTCCTCATCCTTGCCTCTGTCCCACATGTCCTTGTGTGGGCACCCCCCTCTACCGGGTACACCCCCTAAAGCTGAGCAGGGAGCATTCTAGGTTTGGTCCAGTCTCTGGAGGAGGTACTCTGGTGATGTTCCACACGTTCTGGAGGTAGCTTGTGTTGCTTGACCTGGGAACTCAGGGGTCCTAGACACCAAGAGGGTGGTCTAGGATAGGGGGAGTGGGCTCTGGGTGTGCTTATCCTTTTGGCTTTGCAGACTCCCTCATGGTCAGGAGTGGGGGAAGTGCCCCTGGACAAGTGCCAGAGAAGGGATCCAGGAAAAGGCCCCTCTTGCTTTGGTCTTAGGGATGTGCTTCATTACTGCTACTGAGGAAAGAGAAATCTGGTAGCTCAAGCATTTAAACATTTCTGCACACTATTCACTCTTCTCTGCAACTTCTCTTGGCTTGAGAGATAGTAGAGTGAACACTGGGGAAAACGTGGAGAGACCAACCACGGAGGACCACGTGCCAAGCTCCAGCACTTGGAGTCCAGGGAAGCCAAGAGCCTGGAGCCCGCAGCCTGCAGCTCACAGCCCACAGCCCTGTGCTGCAAGATCCCCTCTCTCCGGGCTGCAGTGCCCCTGGTGCCTCCTTCCACTCCTGACTTTACCCCTAGGACTCTGCCCACGAAGGAAAACCCACGGCCTCCCTCCAATCCCCTGGTGGTTGCTGCCTGCCCCCTCCTCAGTAGTGACTCTTGGGGGGAAGGATAGGATTAAATGGACTAAACGTGTTTTAGGGGACATATTAACTAAAACTGGAAAATAATCTATTTTGTTAGGGAAAAAAATGGTGCCTACTTACCTCAAAGAAAGATTACTGCACAGCTTGATGAAAGCCTGATTAAAGCAGATTAATAGTCTGTATTTAACAAATAAGTCTAGTAATGCCTTACTATAATTATATTCTGGTAGCAAAATTACCTTTGTAGTATCACTATCTCAGTGCTTGCATATTGTTTAACAAAACACATCTAGAATCAATACCATATGTTGCTGAATTAATTAAAAACACCATTTGTATTTTGCTGAGTAAAGTATGAGTCACTGATTTCAACAGTTCATTTACTCATTCAATAAATATTAAGTGCCTACTCAATAGATCTTTGCTAGGTATTGTACTAGGCATTTTAGATACTGTTAATAATTAAAGAATGACTAGATTTGCATTTTGTAAACTATTGACACAAGGAAGTGAACTGCAGATTCAGGCTCAGAGAAGGAAAAGTCTAGGAGTTTGCCAGAGAGAATGGGGTGAATATCTGGTTAGAAATTATTTCTTGGGGCGCCTGGGTGGCTCAGGCGGTTAAGCCTCCGACTTCGGCTCAGGTCAGATCTCACGTTTGTGGGTTCGAGCCCCGGGTCAGGCTCTGTGCTGACAGCTAGCTCAGAGCCTGGAGCCTGTTTCAGATTCTGTGTTTCCTTCTCTCTCTCTGCCCCTCCCCCTCTCATGCTCTGTCTCTCTTTGTATCAAAATAAATAAAACATTAAAAAAAAAGAAATTATTTCTTGATTCATAATATGCTCTTTATTTTCTGGGGCGCCTGGGTGGCTCAGTCAGTTGAGTGTCTGGCTTAGGCTCAGGTCATGATCTCTCGGTTTGTGGGCCCAAATCTTACGTCGGGGTCTGTGCTGATAGCTAGCTCAGAGCCTGGAGCCTGCTTCTGATTCTGTGTCTCCCTCTCTCTCTGACCCTCTCCTGCTCATGCTGTCTCTCTCTGGCTCTCAAAAATAAATTAAAAAACATAAAAAATAATTTTTTAATATGCTCTTATTTTCCAACACCACTACTTGATTTCCACTTGCTTAAAAAATAGTGAATTCTGGAATTTAGATGTATTCCTATTAAAAATGGCTTTCTGCTATTATTTCCAAATCCTGCTTATCACTTATCTTATGTCCCTCTGGAGTCATGTTCTAAACATATTGACATGGGTTGACTCCCCTATTTGTTCCATGACTATACTATGTGATACTGGGGTTAAAGGAAGGATATTTAATGGCCCAATTAAAGGCATTTAGATGATGCCAGCATTTTTCTCCAGGAATGCACAAACTGAGATATGGCGGTAATTCAGAGAGTGAATCTCAATGCTTGATTCTTAGTAGATGCTTAATAAAACTTGGCTGGGTATTGTAATCGCACACTGTGCCAAAGATTTCATCATTAAGGTTTAGACCACTAGGAATAGTGGTACCAGATCACCAACATTCTAATGAGCATAAATCTAGTTCCTTCTTTGTTTTTACTTTGTGCTTATATAAGTATATGTAAAACAATGGAAATGGGAAGCAAGAAGTAGTTTTAACAAAGAATAACTAGGTGGAGATCATGGCTATATATTCTAGCTAAGTTATAATTCATTCACCATTTATTTATTTAAAACATTTTTTAAATGTTTATTATTTATTTTTGAGAGAGAGAGACAGAGTGCAAGTGAGGAGGGACAGAGAGAGAGAGAGAGAGAGAAACACAGAATCTGAAGCAGGCTCCAGGCTCTGAGCTGTCAGCACAGAACCCAAAGTGGGGCTTAAACCCATGAACTGTGAGATCATGACCTGAGTCAAAGTCGGATGCTTAACTGACTGAGCCACCCAGGCACCCCCACCATTTATTTAAACATCAGCTTCCTGATAGCATTTTGGTATGATATTTGAAATATTATTGCATAAATATATGCCTATAAGTTATTGAAACCTGTCAGTCTAGAAATAGGGAAAAACCATAATGATCAAACCAGTTAGGAATAAGGGAGCATAACTCAGGGCCATTATCCTGAAATAATCTTCTAAGTGCTGTAAGAAGTCAGTGATGCTCCTTCCATTGTTCCATCATTGTCAGTAGCTACTTTTTTCTTTTTCTTTTTTTTTTAAATAGTTTGTTGTCAAGAAGGTTTCCATATAACACCCAGTGCTCATCCCCACAACTGCCCTCCTCCATTCCCATGATCTCCCTTCCCCTTTCCCCCTTCAGCCCTCAGTTTGTTTTCAGTATTCAAGAGTCTCCCTCCCCTCTCCCTAACTCTTTTTCCCCTCTTCCCCTCCCCATAGTCCTTTGTTAAATTTCTCCTGTTAGACTTATGAGTGAAAACATGTGGTATCTGTCCTTCTCTGCCTGACTTATTTCACTTAGCATGACACCCTCGAGTTCCATCCATGTTGCCAAAAATGGCCAGATTTCATTCTTTCTCATGGCCATGTAGTATTCTATTGTATATATAAACCACATCTTCTTGATCCATTCATCAGTTGATGGACATTTAGGCTCTTTCCATGATTTGGCTATTGTTGAAAGTGTTGCTATGAATATTGGGGTCCATGTACCCCTGTGCATTAGCACTCCTGTATCCCTTGGGTAAATCCTCAGCAGTGCTATTGCTGGGTCATAGGAGAATTCTATTGTTGATTTTTTGAGGAACCTCCACACTGTTTTCCAGAGTGGTGGCACCAGTTTATTTTTTTTTCCATAATATTTTATTGTCAAATTGTTTTCCATACAACACCCAGTGCTCTTCCCCTTAAGTGCCCTCCACCATTACCACCACCTCTTTTCCCCCTCCCCCTTCCCCCTCAACCCTCAGTTCATTCTCAGCATTCAATAGTCTCTCAAGTTTTGCATCCCTCTCTCTCCCCAACTCTCTCCCTCCTCCGCTCCCCCTGGTTCTCCATTAGGTTTCTCTTGTTTTCCTGCTAGACCTATGA